>NC_080464.1:7979702-8282732 GCF_028018845.1 Melospiza georgiana | reverse complement strand
AAGCATTCAAGAAATACCTGTTTTACTGCGGGGTTGAAGTACGTTATAAAATAAATTGCCCTGATTGGATAAAAGACTTGAAAATCTTCCAAGAGATGGGCCTAGAGGAGGAATAGGGAAGTCATAGGCTCTATTTTCTGGAGGACAAATAGCATCTGGAGCCTGTGATAACTTAAAAAGTGGATCTCCAAGAAGAAAAATTAGAATCTGTGGTAGAAACAGGGGCAGAAAGAACCTGCCTGTTAAATATTCAAAAAAGTTATAGTGTGAGTAAAGACACTGTAAAGGTAACAGGAGCAAAAAGAGAGAGCTTTACAGTTCCTGTCATTATAGATGTGGTAATTGAGGGAAAAGCTAGAATTTGGATGGGAGATGCCTTGTTGGTTTCTGGGGCAGGCATCAGCTTCTTGGGGAGAGACTTGCAGATGCAACTGGAAGTGGGGGTTGTACCAGAAGAGGAGAGAGCTGTGGACTTACTGTTAGAGATAAACTAGTTGTGTGTACACCTAGTGGGGTCCAAAGTGTGTTAAATCAGAGGGAAAAGAAAAAGAGGAAAGAAATAGGAAAAAAAAAAAGAAAAAAAAAAGAAGAAAAAGAGAGGTTGAAAAGAAGAAGGCTGTTTAACAGACTCTAGAATGTTGGAATGTGGGATAATGATATCTTGGTACTGGAGGAGGACAGGAGTTTGAATACAATTTTTGTATGAAGGGCAGGGAAGTGTCTTAAGACTTGGTTGTTTGGAGGTTGTTCAATGCCAAACTGGGATCCTGGAAGGTTTAGCAGAACAAGCTGTTATGAACAAAAATTCTGCTAATTTTTTTGTGAGAAAAAGGTTACCGCTGTTGCTGCTGGGGTGCTGATTGTGTTATGGTAATTACGGGTCGTTGTTGTTAATAGTTGTTTTTGTATCAGTAAAAGCCCTAGCTGGGGCCGAGTTAATGGCCCTTTTCTGAGACACTGAAGGGTGGAGACCTCCCGAACAGTGAGCAGAAGAGACTTGAGGGGAGGGATATGCAAAATAACTCCAAGGACCAGCATGCCATGAGAAGCTACTGCTTCTAGCTTGCTAAAAAAGACCCCAAAACAATGAGCCACCTAAGAGTTGAGAGATTGGAGTGATGTCTGGACGTCAGGAACGGAGTGCTGAGCCTGCAGAGATGCGGAACACCTTCGGAGTCCCTCTCACCCTGAGCACGGGAGTCGTCCCGAAACCGGGAGCGGACGGGAAGGACCGAGGGATAAGGGGTCACCACGCCCTAAAGGCTCCCACGAGGACTGGACCCCCAGCTCGGCTTCTAGTGGACAAAGCTGCGAATATCCTCCTCCTCCCTCCTTGTCGCCCTGGGAGACACGACGGGAGACTGCAGACCCGTCGAGCTGCCCAATCCTGAGCTGATCACTTTTAATAAAGGCATTAAAAGGAGAAAAAAGTCTCCTTGCCCTGGTTATTTCACAAGCCCTCCTTGAAGGGAAAAGAAAACATGTTGATGGCTTGTCCAGATGCTTAATAAAGAAAAAGAATGTCAGGAGCTCCTGGGGATGCCAGGTTAAAGGTTGTCAAGGTTAGGAGGTGTTTGGCTGCTCTCGTGTAAGCAGCAAAGTCTCGGGGGCTGCGGTAGGGGTTGATTTTTGGGGACAATCCAGAGCGGCAACTCCCAGTGTTTGCCCACCCAGTGGAGGCAGTGCAGGGCGTGGTTTCCTGGGGCACCGCTGGGGGTTGGGGGCTAGCTTGGTTGTTCCAAGGTCCTGGAGGGCAAGGGATTGCCAGATGCACTTGCCAGCCCGGAGGCAATGCTGGGCGCGGATCGCGCAGGTTTGCTGCCAAGGAGCGGGCTGGCTCAGTGGCGGAGACGCCCGAGGTGGCTCCCAGCCTGCCGAGGTCCCGAGTCTGAAATGGCAGCCTCAGCTCCAGTAGGTGGGTGGCGATAGAGAGAGAGAAAGAGAGAGAGGGAGAGGGAGAGGGAGAGAGAGAGAGAGAGAGAGAATGCAAAAGGGAGGTGAGACACACCCCTAGGGTCCCCGTGCAGGTGGCTGTCTGCGAGTCTCCCCCACTCCCGGAGTGAGATGGGGCTGCTACGGTGCAGTGACGGCAGCGGGGGAGGGGCAAGGGACAATGTTGAAAGCGCTGCTGTGAAAAAGGGGGAAAGGGGCCAGCGCTAGAGATAAGGAGGAGGCAGAGATTAAGGTTATCTCTTGCTAATTCTCCAAATCTCGCAAAGTTGGTTTATTTTAAGAGCAAGATTTGTTTTTTCTTTCTGTTTCTTTTCTTTTTTCTTGCTGTTAGGATGGAGGCTTTTGTTCTGAGGAATGGGTCTGTGATGATAAAACAGTTAAATATTGCCCAGAGGGTAAAAAAACAATAGATTAATCTTGTGTTAAAATCGGCCTGGCCTTTCATGTTTAACTAATTGTGGCTCACAAAAAGAAGAATTTGCCTCTGCAGCTGTTAGCACAGCTGTATACAAGAAGGGGCGACTCTGGAAAAAAAGATTTTTGCTAAACCCAGAAAGTTTTGGGGGATGCTGATGGCAAAAGCTGGTGTAATATTGTCTTCCATTCTTCACTGTCCCTGTGCTATTAAGAGGTCCTTTTCAGGTACTATTGAAGCAGCAATCCGAACCAGGGAAAGAGGGTGGATTCATGCCAGCAGAGTCAAAGGACTTGTGAGGGAACCTGAGGAATAGACTATCACATCTAAATCCGGTGATACCAAATTGACTTTCAAAATGGGACTGGGTGGTAATGGTTTGGGAAAACACAAATGATCCAAGGAATGTACAAAAAATCACACCTAGTTAGGAAATAAGGCCAAGCTTACATCACTAGTTTCAAGTACTGCCTGAATAAGTCCTGAGATGCCTCTGACACCTCATTGGGGAGGAATACTTCCACTTCAAACATGAGAGATATCAGGAGTGTTTCGGTCACAGTTCTCATATTCTGGCCTTAGCCTGTGACTTATACAAAGAAGAGGGGGAATTACAATTTCTATCAGTGCCATACTCTGATTCATCCCAATACTCGACATGCTAGCTGGGTTAAATATAAGTGTTTAAACTGAGGGAATAATTGGTATTGTAGTTCACAAAATTGATGCGCGCATTGCAGGAAGTGTCGAGTACTAAATTCATCCCCTATCCAGTTTGAACTCAAAACTGAAATAGTAACTTTGTTTTGTGGATGGAAATTATTAGTGCCTGTTGAATGAGACATATCTGAGGAACGGTGGGAAACCACAGTTAAGGAGTGTCAAAAACGATTGGCCTGGAAATTAGTAAAGAGGAAGTGACAAGGGAAAAAGAGAGCAAGCCTGGATTGACCACTGTACTCGCCACCAAGAAGATCAAATAGACCTGCTATGGGTTGCAACCCCATAGGCAGAGGAGGTGGGGATATAAGCCATACCAGACCTCTGTTACTCCTTTTTCCTTCACTCATTTGTTGTCTTTTCCCTTTCGGGAAGATCATGTCACAAACGCTACAGAAAGCATCACATGGAAAGAAATCAAAGTTTCTCTTTTATTACACACACCCATGTCAACAGCCACTGTTATGACCCATGCAAATTAAGTACCTGTAGGTAAAGTGGGAAAAAATATTGGATTACAAGAAACTCAGGAAAAAGTGGTAATAGACAGGGAATTGAATATCCAAAACAAGAGAGATGTATTTGTTTTACATTTGGTCTTAGGGATATAGTCCAAGATTTGGTAAAAAAACAACTAGTAAACAAAAGTTAAAACCAGCACAGCAATCTAACTTTGTATTTGTCATGATTTGACGCTGGCGCAATGTCAGTGCCCCCATGAAAATATAGTCTTCCCAGTGGCTGCTGTGAGATGTGACCAGAAATAGAGCAAAGCAGGCTCCAGCTTAGGAATAAAGGAAAAAACTTTATTAACTTACAATATGTAAAAAGGAACACACACAGAACTCAGAATGAAAACCTTCCAAAACATTCCTTGTCCTCCCCCAATTTCCACCACAGCACGAGATAAAACCTTGTATTATCAATCCAGTTACTGCCCCTCAGATAATCAACTCTCAGTTCATCAAGGAGAGAGGAGTCCCTCTTGTACCATAGGCGTCCCCAGGAAACACAGTTGAAACCTCTTGTGTTTCCATGTCAAATGTGGCACCACCCTGAGAACATTTGCCCTCGTGATCTCTTCCTTCCATGTCCAGTGCTTTCACCACTGGGCATGGACCAGAACTGCTTCTAGGGTTCCCCTTTTAAGGATGTTTTGCCCAGTTCCAAAAAAGCAACAGTCTCTCACTTTTGGGAGACCAGTCCCCCCCAAATTCACCCCCTGGGGCTGAGGGGTCTCAAGAACAGAGATCTTCTTCACTGAAGATTGAGGGCACCACCACCCTCCTCACCCATCGTCTCTGTTCACGCCACTCCTTCACATAAGATCACTGCACTCTCTTGGCTCCAAGCCATTGCCTCCCCCTAAATGCAGTCTCTGTGTCACAGGGAAAAAAAAAATGGTTCTGTCCACGGCTATACAAGAAAAGAGTCCAGCCAAAGGCCACTCCATCATCTCCTCCCACCTAGGATTCTTCCCAACTCTTCTGACATCTTTCACTTGCTCAAACCTTCATCACACTTGCCCATTTCCTTCTATTTCATGTCTGTCTCTCTCCTAGGAGGGTTTAATGTTCCACAAAGTTTTCATTGTCCAAGAAAAGGGTTAAAGTCTCGGGCTCTGCATGCCCAGAACTCCCACGGTGGCCGGGCCCCTTCTCGCTGCACCCCCCCCTTCTCTTTCTCAGCCGTGCTGCCAGCACATGGTATCAAATTTCAAGGTGGCACAAGCACAGGCACAGGCTCTCTCCATCTCTCTCTCTCTCTCCTGGGGATGGAGGAGGGCTGCCCGATGCCTCTCAGTGTTCCTCCACCCCTCTGTCCTGCAGAAGCTCCGGCCTGCCTCAACCCAGGCCACATGGTTTCCCCTCCCCCACCCAGCCTGTGGCTCGGCAGGGGAAATCAGACCTCTTCAACCAACTGGAACCAAGAGAGAGTTTCCCCGGGAGTTCTCTGCTTTTTTACCCCCTGTGTTCTCAGAGGCATATCCATGTCTTCAGTGGCCACACCAGGTGCCAGTATTCAAATCTGACCACTGATTGGTTTGACCACAAATTCCCAAAAAACTCACTTCCTTATCAACCCAGGACACTCAACCCAGACCCCAAATTATATGTTGAATCGTATTATATGACTCCAAGCAGTTATAGAGATGATAACAAACAAAGCTTCTCAGGCACTGGAATTAATATCAAGTCAGCAAAACTAAACAAAAACTGTAGCGTATCAGAATAGGTTGACTTTAGACTATTTATTGGTTAAAGAAGGGGGTGTTTGTGGAAAGTTTAATATATCCAAATGTTGAAAATAGATGACAAGGGGGATGTCATCCTGGAAAAAGCAAAAAATATCAGAAAATAACCCAAGTGCCACTCCAAAATTGGAAAACAATGTTAAAAAATAGCTGGTGGGGGAATGTATTTGGGATAGGATGGTGAAAGAAATTAGGATTCTTCCTTTTATATGTTACAACTGTTTTGATATTTCTTCCTTGTGTAATCTATTTTCTTTTATTACCAGCATAGTCCAAAGAATGCAAGTGGACAAGAAATATTATTCAAGCCAAAAGATTTATAAAGAATAAGAGGGGGGATTTTGGAAGATGCATATTATATGATTGGCCCTTCGCAAATATTAAAATGAATGCTATATCTGTTATGTTGAAAAGTTATGCTGTATTAATCTCTTTTAAGTAGTGGGGTAAATATAGTTTTCAGGCTGTAGCATAATAATAAAATAGAAACTATGTGATGTAAGATACCTTTTGTAACTAATACATGAATGGAAAAGATAATCAAGAAATTCTTTGCATTATCCTACCTGGATAGAGATAACAGCAACAGACAACAAGATCTAAAGAGAAGAATTATTGCCTCCTTATCAGGAAAGCTCAGACTTCGAGGAACCAAGAAGATTGATTTACAAGATGAGGGGGGGAGCTAAAATTAAGCAGAAACACCCTTGTGTGAAAGGAATGTTTGAATCATGTATGAGATATATGAATATGCAATGGGCTATTGCTTTTAAGGGGTAATCCTTTGTTAGCAAGGTGTGCTTTGTGGCAGAGTGCCAGGTGCGCGAGGGCGTACGCGGCCCTACGTCCGGCTAGCAAAAGGGGAGAAGCGGCCGACGCCCCTGCGCATCAGAAGCCAGCCCCCCTTGGCGTCCTGGCCTTGGGCTGGGCTGGATTGCGGACTTGGGTTCGCACAGGACGAGACGAGTGAGGAGGCGACCACTTGCTGGGGGTAAAACGTCGGTTTATTGAAGAGCCCACAGGCAACAAAAAGGGCAACCAACAGGTGGAAAAACCCACAGCAAATGGCCCCGAACACGGGGGGAGACAAAGTTTTTACAGGGAAGGGGTGGAGAAGGGAGGGGAAGCCCAGCTAACCAATAGGGGAACATGTGGGGCGGTATATAAGAAAACTGACACAAGAACTTATCCAATAAGCATAGAACAAAGGAGGGGCCCCGGGATGCCAGCCAACCACAACCCCCAGAGAGAAGAATGTTCTCGAAAGCAGGGAGGAGTGGGGGGTGATTGACTGGGCCCAGGGGGGAGGAAAACTTTACTTATATGGTGGGATAAGGGAGGAGCAGTTATGTAACTTGGGAGATTGACAATTAACGGGGGCAGGGGTAACCATAGTAACTCAACCATCAGGGCAATAGTGGCAGGAAAACTGGGAAGAGAGGAACCATTTATGGAGAACAAAGGGAGAACATACATAAAATGAGGGAGCAAACTGAGAAACTTAAAAACACACTACAACATCTCCCCGTTTCTTAACACATAAAATAAAAAGAAACAAGAATGTCCATATAAACTCAAAATTCTGAGGCCCGCGGCTGGTCCTGCCAGTCTTTGCCTTCTCCGAGCTGGAGTTCGTCTGTCTCTGGATGTTCATGAGGCGGCTCGGTTGACCCTTCCTCGTCCACAGCTTTTTCGGGGGGGGATGACCCACGGCTCCGAAGGTGGCAAAAGGAGCCCGCAGGTCGTCATGATCACCATTAGCAGGCTAGGGTTGGGAGCCAGCGATGTTGAAACGGAGGCCATGGGGGAGATGTTAACTGAAACGAGAGAATACAGTAAAAGTATAACGAATTCACAAAAATGGTTCCTCTCCAAACAACCAGCTTAAATAAAACATACGGGGGGTAAGAGATGGAGCAGGGGGTGAATGGGAGGAAACGTGACATAGGAGGTCAAGGGGTGGCGGAGAAGCTGGAGGAGAGGGCTCTTCGGTAACCGGGGAGAGATCTGGAGAGAAGGATGAAGACTGATGGTGTGGTTTCCTCCGCCAACGCCAACAAGCCTGCCGGACCTGTGATACTGCCTCCTTCTTGGTCCTCTGTTTCGGGACGAAGGGCCTGACCCACTTTGATGGAATCCACCTGGGGCCTGAGGGAGTGGACACGCAGGCATATCCCCTCCCCCAGGTCACCAGGTCAAAGGGGCCCTCCATCCGCCAGGTCTCCGGATCTTTTACAAGAACTGGTGGCCTGGCTTTAGACTGCAGCTGCTGGTGACTGCCGAAGTGCCGGACCACCAGAGAATTTTGGCTGTCAAAAGAGCAATTTAGAAAGTTAAGCGTGTACAATGCTCTTGACAGCCGGACGTGGGGGGTCTTCACCTTCATCGCCGGTTGTTGCCGGGATAAGATCTTCTTAAGGCTCTGGTGGGCCCTCTCCACCATGGCTTGGCCTGTTGGGGAATAGGGGATGCCAGTCTTATGGACAATTCCCCATTGCTGCAGGAAGCTCCGCAGCTCCTTGGAGGTATACGCAGGGCCGTTATCTGTTTTTAGGGCCCTAGGGATGCCCAAGACAGCGAATGCCTGAAGCAGATGCTTCTGGACATCCGCTGCCTTTTCGCCTGTGTGGGCAGAAGCGTAGATAGCCCCGGAGAAAGTATCAACTGAGACATGGACGTAACACAATCGACCAAAAGATGGGATATGTGTCACGTCCATCTGCCACACCTCGCAGCTTGCCAAACCTCGGGGATTGGCCCCCGAGGCCACCGTAGGCATCTGATCATGTTGGCATTGGGGACATGTGGCCACTATCGCCTTGGCCTGATCCTGCGTCAGATTGAATTGCCGGACCAGGCCAGGCGCATTCTGATGGAAAAGTTGGTGACTGATCTTAGCCTGGCCGAACACGTCTGGGAGAGGGGCCTGCGTAACAGCAGCTGCGGCCAGAGAGTCAGCACGCCGGTTGCCTTCCGCAATAAACCCGGGCAGATCAGTATGTGATCTCACATGCATAACATAAAAAGGGTGCTCGTGGTGGGAGACTAGCTCGATAAGCCTGTTAAGCAAATCAAATAATCTTTTGTTGGTGACCTCTTGAAGAACCGCAGACTCAGCTCGAGACACTACACCTGCGACATACGCAGAATCTGTAACCAAATTAAAAGGCCCAGGGAATCTCTGGAATGCCCGGACGACTGCGTCCTATTGGAAAAAAAGCTCCCAATATTACCAGTTAGATTGTGCCTGGGCCAGTCTGACCCTCGCTGCTGGGCCAAAGGCAGCAATTGCGGCGTGTCACCCCAGAGATACCTTGGCTTGCTGGTGGTTGCAGCTGGGCACTGAACAAGTCCAGGCTTGTAAGGGACCCCGTTACCTCAGGAGGATAGCTTCAGGCGATGGTGAAGAGAAAAAGGAGAGGATTCTGCTGGAGGGTTTAATGTCCAGAGGTTTATTCCATGGTTACAGAGGTCTGAATGTGAGGACCTGCTCCAACAGAACCACGACCGCATGGTCTGATCACCTTTTTAAGCTCAGGGACAGGGTGAGGGGAGGTACAGGTGAGCCACCAACCAGGTGAGAGGGGCAGGGTCTCAGGGGAAGATGACACCCAGACAGGCCAATGACCTCTGGGCATAGGGGCATCTTTTGAACTTGACCAACCACATGACGCCTTGCTGGAATGTTAGGTCTGAGTGACAGGACTCACTCAGCATGGGGGTAAGGGGGAAGGGAGAGAGACATAGGCACACCTGGGAAAGTGACCTGGAAGGCCAAAATGGGACAATACAGCACACCACAACAGCGTCCAACTCAGCAACTTGTGGAGAGCCCTCCACAACAACAACATCGGTCTCCCACTGCTGAGTCTGAGGATCCTTCCAAGTCATAACTGACTTGTGGGATGCTCCAGACGCGTCTGTGAAAACTGTCAAGGCATCCAGCGGCTTCCTGCTCTGAACCTTTTTCAGCGATAATTTGAACTCAGAATTGAATAATTTGTGGGCCGGCCGATCTACTGCGATGTGCCCAGTGTAGCCATCTAGTGCAAACTGCAGGTGTTCATTAGTTTGCAGCAGTTCTTCAAAGGTCTTTAATTTAAGTTGGCCCGATTCTAATTTAATTGGGATATGTATGCATGTGAAATCACACCCCGCCAGCTCCCTGATCCTCGATCTTGCTTTGAGGATCAGTTTGGCTAACAACTCCTGTGGCCGTGTCATTCTTTTGGACCGATGGTGGCTGAGGAACACCCACTCTATAATTAAGAGGGAGTCACCCAGCCCCTGGTCCTTTACACTGGTGTCCCACTGGTGTATCATGCCATGGAGGTGTGGCAATTTTCCCAGTATAATAAATTTGAAGGGCAGGCCCGGATGGTAACGGTGGGCCTTCCTGGCCGAGATAACTTTCTGTATCTTCTCCAAGGCCACCTCCGCCTCTGGGGTGAGATCCCTAGGGGAACTAAGCCCCTCTCCCCCTTTCAACAAATTGAAAAGGGGGGCTAGGTCTTCAGTTGAAATGCCTACCCAGGGTCTCACCCAATTTAAAGACCCACACAGCTGATGGACATCCGCTAGGGTCTGGACTTTCGTCCTAATAGCCAATTTTTGCGGAACAATGGTCCGCTTTGTGATTTCAAGGCCCAGGTATTTCCAAGGTGGCATCCGCTGAATTTTGTCCTGCTGGAGCTCGAACCCTGCAGCAACCAACGCATTGGTTGTCAGGTCAAGCGCATGGGCAAGCAGACTGTGGTCGGGCGCACACACGAGGATGTCGTCCATATAATGGTGGATGATGACAGCATCCCCGAGGGCTGTACGTATGGGTGACAGCAGCGAAGCGACATGCCATTGGCAGATCACAGGGCTGTTCTTAAGGCCCTGCGGAAGCACACGCCAATGATAACGCTTGGCTGGGGACTCACGGTTGATGGACGGAACCGTGAACGCAAAGCGCGGGGCATCGTCTGGGTGCAGGGGAATCTGGAAAAAACAATCTTTTATATCTATAACTGCCAAATTCCAATTTTGGGGGAGCATTGCTGGGGAGGGCATCCCTGGCTGAAGAGGACCCATGTCACTTATTTGTTCGTTAATTTGGCGGAGGTCGGTCAGGAGCCGCCACTTGTCCTTATTAGGCTTCTTAATTACAAACACTGGGGAGTTCCAAGGTGACATGGTCTCCACCAGGTGGCCTTTCAGTAACTGCTCCTGAACGAGCTCATTGAGCGCCTTTAATTTTTGCTTGTTGAGTGGCCACTGCAAGACCTGTACTGGTTTATCTGACAGCCAATTCAGCTTCCAGGTCTGGCGCTCCTCAGTGGCCACTGCCTGAAAAACCTGGAGAGCCTTTGGGAGGTCAATTCTGGCTCCCCACTGGGCTAGTAGGTCCCTTCCCCAGAGAGGCTCGGTGTAATCTAAAACAAACGGGCGTATAGAGGCCAATTGCCCGTCGGGCATGTTAATTTGCACAATGCTCTTAGATTGATTGGCCAATTGAAGGCCCCCGACACCTGAGATCGTGCCCGCAGCGCTTTGTAAGTCCCAATGTGACGGCCACTCCCGAGAGGGAATGATCATCACATCCGCACCCATGTCCAAAAGACCCCTCACGATCTTTTTGTCCCCGCCCAACGAGAGCTGACAAGTCAGGCGGGGGCTTCTCCCTCCCCACCAGCTGTGCCCAGGCTACTGTCGGAGGTGATGTCCTCTCCACGGAGTTTTTCCAATGATCTTTATCTGGAACCGGAATAGCCTGGGCAATGATCTGTCCCTTAGGGAGGAAGAGTGGGGGTCAGACACAGTACAGCCCTACCGCGAAACGGTCCTGGTCGGTAGTTACCAGACCAGGGACGATGTGAATGTCTCGCGGTGTGTGCTTCGTGTCCCCGACGATGGTCCACCTGCAATGTCCAAGTTTCGTCCAGCGACCCGGGTGTTGCAGGTCGACAGACACCAGCTGGATGTCACTACTAGGGAGATAAAAGTCCCTAGTTAGCTGCAGCCTGTAGGGGGAAACAGAGGACATGGTGTTAAGCGCAGGTACAGTACCACAGGTTAGTGTAGTCATATCCGATAAAGAAGTCAAGTCCGGCAAAGCAAATGTTGGCGGCTCTCTCTTGTCTCCTCCCTCCCCGCTTGTTGTTAAGTGGCCTGCCGCATTTTTGTCTTTGCGCAGGGAGGGGCTGCGCTCCGGGCCTAGTTTTTTGTGCCCTTACTCTCCTCCCTTTCCCGCCTTCTTCTATACTCTAAATAATCTAATCGCATCGGGCATTGGGGCATCCAATGCCCTGTCTTGCCACAGAGGTGGCAGAGGTGGGTGGCCTTTGATCTTCTGCCGGACCCGGGTGTTGGGAGTCCGGCAACGGGGGCAGCTTCTATATCAAGGAAGTCCAGTTCGGGGCCCTCCGCAAAAGCCACTGAGGCTCTTTTAGGCCGCAATGGTAGGGATACCTGGCCTACTACGGCCTCTATCATAGCCTCCACCGTGGGCCGGGGACTGCGAGGGAGAATCCTGATGGCCTTCCGACACTCCTGGTTGGCGTTGCTATACGCCATCCTCAGGAGCATCTTCTCCCTGTCATCGTCCCCGGTTGCCTGCGCCTCCACGTATCGGTAGAGGTGCTCGATGAAGACCATATAAGGCTCTTGCGGCCCCTGCCGGACTTCATCGTCCTCCCATTGGGAGGTCACCACCTCTAGCTTATAAAAGGTCCGCTCTGCTGCTTTAGCGGTCTCTACAAGCTGAGGCGGGAACAAAGCCTTTGCTTGAGCTGCCCCCTCTGCCCACTGTTCCTCGCCCAAAAGATGTTCTTGGGAGATTACTAAACCGTCCGCGTCATGAGACATTGAAGGATTCCCCCAAAGAATCGGGAGAACCTCCAATATCTCCCTCCTCGATTCCCCCACCCAGACCCTAAACTCCATGGGTCTTGTTAAACTGGAGAAGAGGGCCCTCAGGTCCACCGGCACCAAATCTCCCTGTGCAAGGGCATTCCGGAGCATACCCCGGAAGTACTCCGACCCCCGGGAGTAGTCCTTCTGCGCCTTGCACAGTTCCTTAATCCGGGCCTGTGCTAAAGGCACCCACTGGGCCTGAGGGCTCCCCTTCCCGCTGAGGTGGTACGTAACCGGAGCGGCTTCCAATAAAGGCGCCTGCCCCGGCTTCCAGTCATCCATCCCCCCCCCTTCCCCCCGAACACAAGGCGTGAGAACCGGAAGGGGGAGCGTGGGAATCGGAATTGGAGGAGGTTGGGGCAGGGTCTGGCAATGGGGCAGGGCGAGGGAGTGGGCGCGGCACACCACCCCTCTCCGCCTCCTTGATGGAGTTCGGAGGCAGAGCAGAGTATGAAGGTGGTGCAGGGGAGGAGTAAACAGGGGGCTGAACCGGGGGAGGAACCTGGGGAGGAGCCGACGGAGGATCGGAGGGCGGAGAAATGGAAGGGGCAGTGGGAAGATATGAGGGAGGGACAACCGAAAAAGAGGTTGGGTCCAGGGGAAGGAAGGGGTTGGCATCAGGGAGGAAAGGGTTAGGAGGAGAGGAAAGAGCCCTGGCAGGAATAGCCGCGTGGCCGCCGCCATCTCAGGCTCCAAAGGAGCCCTTTTGAAGGTCTTTGCAAAACCGAACAACTTTGGGGTTTGAAACCGGGGACTTGGAGACCGGGGTAGAGGGTAAGGGAAGAGATGGAGCCTGGCCTGGGCTCCTTGAAGGGGGAGGCCGAGCAGGTCGAGGGGGAGCAGGGGCAGGATGGACCCCCTGCCTCTGGTCGGCCTTCAAAATCCCCCTCGAGGGCTCTTGCCTACGGGACGAGGGAAAGGTTTGAGGGGCAAGGGCGACGGAACGAGGAGAACGAGGGGAAAAACCAGAACCCGCGGGACTTTTCTTAGGCTCCCCAGATGCGCGGAGTGTCGCATACACTCTGCGCGCGCAATACGCCACGGTGGCCAATTTTGTCTCCCCGGAATTTATGGCCTCTTCTAATTTTGCCACAATGGCTGCCCAAAACCATGGCTCTTTTACGAGTTCTGGGGGAACCTCGGGGAACCTAGAAAATACCCACTTAACTAAACATTTTAACTCCTGCTCAGGGGCCTTTTGACCACCTCCAAGCAACAAGCCCTTTACAACATAATAAACCTCCTTCTGGGATTTTCCCAAGCCGGCACCCATGGCGCCTTTCTAGAGCAGGAGCTGCTGCCACTAGAAAGGGGGAAAATCCTCTGATGACGCAACCGCACGCCTGGGAAGCAACGAGAACTTAAACAATGAGCCGCCCGCCGCCGGCCCCTGCTCCCTCCACCGCCCCAAAGTCTGGGTTTACAGCCGGAGGGAAAAAAGGAGATTGGGTGGTGGGTCCGGCCCCACGTCTGGGGAAATCCGGCACCCACAGGGAAAAGAAAACAAAAACGGCGCGGGGGTGAGGAAAAACCTCAAGGAGAGAAGGCAGGGGGTAGGTCCCCAACGCAGGGCATATACCCCTAGGGAAGGTTAAAAAGGCAGGGGGGAAACCAGAGAGTCCCCAGGTCGGGGCCCGAATTTACCAATCCTGCAGCGGCGACGACGAAAAACCAGGCGAGCGTCCTCGTCTCGGGAGTCGTCCTCTGAGGATGCGAGGAGTCCCGACTCCGGTCCCCAGGGAGCGCTGCCCCTATAACGGGGCCGGCTACCACCTGGGGTAGTCCGACGTCCAGAGGGTAAGTAAATCCCAATTCCGCAGGGTCCGGTCCGTGGTCAAATGTCCACTTCGTCAGCCCCAACGTTGGACGTCAGACTGCGCGAGGGCGTACGTGGCCCTAAGCCCGGCTAGCTCAGTCGGTAGAGCATGAGACTCTTAATCTCAGGGTTCAGGGTTCGTGCCCCACGTTGGGCGCCAGACTACAAGTGGGCGTACGCGGCCCTAAGTCCGGCTAGCAAAAGGGGAGAAGCGGCCGACGCCCCTGCGCATCAGAAGCCAGCCCCCCTTGGCGTCCTGGCCTTGGGCTGGGCTGGATTGCGGACTTGGGTTCGCACAGGACGAGACGAGTGAGGAGGCGACCACTTGCTGGGGGTAAAACGTCGGTTTATTGAAGAGCCCACAGGCAACAAAAAGGGCAACCAACAGGTGGAAAAACCCACAGCAAATGGCCCCGAACATGGGGGGAGACAAAGTTTTTACAGGGAAGGGGTGGAGAAGGGAGGGGAAGCCCAGCTAAACAACAGGGGAACATGTGGGGCAGTATATAAGAAAACTGACACAAGAACTTATCCAATAAGCATAGAACAAAGGAGGGGGCCCCGGGATGCCAGCCAACCACAACCCCCAGAGAGAAGAATGTTCTCGAAAGCAGGGAGGAGTGGGGGGTGATTGACTGGGCCCAGGGGGGAGGAAAACTTTACTTATATGGTGGGATAAGGGAGGAGCAGTTATGTAACTTGGGAGATTGACAATTAACGGGGGCAGGGGTAACCATAGTAACTCAACTGT
The DNA here is from genome assembly GCF_028018845.1 of Melospiza georgiana. Taxonomy (NCBI): domain Eukaryota; kingdom Metazoa; phylum Chordata; class Aves; order Passeriformes; family Passerellidae; genus Melospiza; species Melospiza georgiana. The sequence continues at coordinate 8,267,923 of NC_080464.1, read as the reverse complement.
CAGGGCAATAGTGGCGGGAAAACTGGGAAGAGAGGAACCATTTATGGAGATCAAAGGGAGAACATACATAAAATGAGGGAGCCAACTGAGAAACTTAAAAACACACTACAACATCCAGGCACCCGGATGTCTGTAATTCTTTGCTTTTTATTGTCTCTTATTATCCTAATTTTTTAACTATTTTTATTACTATTTTCATTACTATTGAACGTCTAAAATTTTAACAAAAATGAATGGCATTTTTCACAGGCCTATAAAAAGGAAGGCAAGACCTGTGCAAAAGTGTGGGTGGAAAAAAAGAAGGGCAAAATTTCTGGCCTTCACATTCTCCCTTGTCCCCTTTTCCCCCACCAGCTGTGAGATACCCTGAGGCCTCTGGGACCTGCTGCTGCCACCTTGGGGAAACTCCTCCCCCCTCCATTCCTATCCAGCATCCGTGGACCAAAGTCACAAGTGAGCTCTGGAGACCCCTTGTCAGAAGTGAAATATTATAATTTATGGCTTAAACATATTTATAAAACATTTTTGTCCATTAAAACTGTATAACAAAAGCTGCAGAGAAGACCACTGCACCCTTAATGGGCCTCCTGACTGAGGCCCTGGACTGTAAGTTGATTTGAGATAAGATGAAGTAGCACTATGAGTTTTGGCTAGCGGAGAAGAATGCTTCCACAGGAGTATTTAAACCCAGCAGCTTCCGGGTGGAGGCCATAGTCCCAGGCAACAGATACTGTTGCCAGGTTTGCTCACTCTCCCCCAACCCAAGGGGAAGGAGGAGAGGTTTTGGGTGTGTGGCACAGGCTCTGGTCAGAGGAAGTGAATGCCCATCCTCCCCTGGGCAGACCAGATCAGCTGTGGGCCCCCCCACCCTGGGTAAGCCACATCTATGGGACATTCATGCAAAAGGAAGCAAAGGTGGCATCATGGCCCATCAAAGGCCCCCCCGAAGAGGTCCCAAGACCTTGCACCAGAGCACTGCACGTGATGCAAAATGATGCAACTGACCCGGAGCCTTTCAAGAGACATTGTCAAAATTGCTGTCCTCAGACCTCCCTCCCCAAACCTGGTCCAATTGTATATTAATCCACTGGATTCTATACTTCATGGAGGGAACTCTCACCACCAGGAAAACTAGATGGAGGGGGAGCAATGAGACCTTGTTGGGATCCAAGGAGGGATGATAGGTTTCTATTTAATCTGTCTCTGTCGCTCTTCCTGTTTCCCCCCTTGCCCCATCAGGAAAATTAATCCACAAACACCAGAGGTTTATGTCCAAAAAGAAGACAGAGGAGTTCTATAACTTTACTTGAATACAGGGAGAGACCCATGGGGCATTTCCCATGGGGTCTCTCAAATTGCTAGAAGACTCCGCCTCCTTTTTATCCTAATTTCCTGGCCACATTTCCCTCTCTCTTTCCCCATATGAGAAACAACTGATCACTTTGAAAATTTAAAAAGGTTTATTAAACCTTAACAAAAATACAACAAAGGACTACATAAGGAAAAAGCTGCAGAGCTGGGAACTGCCCCTTGTGCATACCACGTGGCCAGTTTGTCTTCAAGATGGATGCTCAGTCTTTTATACCCCTGGGGGTTGCATCAGCCAGCCCTGGCCCCTCCCAAAGTCTGTCAGTCAGCTCTTCTTTGCCATTTATCAGTGGAAACTGGTTTCTTGTAATTTGATTGGAGGTCAGGTGTTGCCATGCCACACCCCCTAAGCAACAAGCTTTTTTATTCCCAACTGCCCCATGCAAGGGGCACATGTGCATGCCTTCTTTTCACTTGTCCTAGACAACCCCAGCTGTCTGATGGTCACAATACAGGGGGAGAAAAGGGAACTATGGGGAGAACAGAGGAAATCTAAACTACAATAACATAGCTATAAATCACTTAAGCTTTTCTTAATATTCACACAATAGTTGTCTTTTAATTGCGAGACCCAATCATCTCATTATCCATCTATAACACACATAGGCTGAGGTACTTGTGAGGTACAGACTTCTCAAATCACCTAGTACAGACCCCCTTCAAATGTGTAAACACTCCCCCCCTTTTTTTTCTTTTTCCTTGTGTCTCTGTTCTTTTTCTTTAAGTCCAGGGATTTAACACAGTCTTAAGTGATTAACAGTCTGTGTCAATTAGTGGAATTGCTATGGAAGTTATGGTTCCCTCCATTGCTTCTTTCACCTCTCTGTATCTGGCGTTATCTACCAGCAGGCTCACAATTTGTAAAGACACCTCTTTCTCTCTTTCTCTTTCTCTTTCCTTCTCTTCCTTCCTTCCTTCCTTCCTTCCTTCCTTCCTTCCTTCCTTCCTTCCTTCCTTCCTTCCTTCCTGCCTGCCTGCCTGCCTGCCTCCCTGTCTGCCTCTTTGCATCTTTGCCTCTTTTACTGTTAAATAAGACAGATCAATATTTTGGTATTGATATTTAACCTCATTTGGTTTTAATCTTGTTTCAGGGAATATTTTGAACCTCAGGATTTGTAATCCACAGACAGGTCACTTTGCTCCTCTGTGATTAAAGCAGGTCGTAACACTGCTTCCCCTCCCTCTCCCCATTCTGTGGCAGCGAGTGGACCAAGGTTCGGCTGTGGGGATTGAGCACCATGCCTGCATTTCAGAGGATGGGCAGCTGCATTCCAGCCAAGCTGCCCCCAAGATTAGAAAAGGCAGAAAGGTGGCAAAGTGTGGTGGTGAACTATCCTATGCTTTTAAAGTAATCTTAGCTTTTTCCAACTTTTCTCTACTTTTCTCTTTCTTTCTCTTTGCCTCTTTTACTGCTAAATAAAATATATCAAATTTTTGGTATCAACATTTAACTTTGCTTAAGTTTTAATCTCGTTTTGGGGAATATTCAAACCTCAGGTTCTTTCCACAATTCATATTAAGTGGATCGTAACAGTAGTCCAACCCCCTTGCCATGAGCAGGGGTATCTTCCACTAGACCAGGTTGCTCAGGGCCCCATGCAACCTAATCTTGAATGTTTCTAGGGATGGGGCATCCACTACCTTATTGGGAAACCTGTTCCAATGTCTTAACACTCTCACTGTAAAAATATCTTCCTTCTATCTAGTCTGAATTGACCTTCTTTCAGTTTAAAACCATCCCCCCTTGTCCTCTTACCCTGCTAGAAAGTTTGTCCCTATCTTTCTTATAGGCCCCCTTTAAGTATTGAAAGGCCGCAATAAGGTTTCCCTGGAGCCTTCTCTTTTCCAGGCTAAACAACCCCAACTCTATCAGCCTATCTCCATAGGACAGGTGTTCCATAACTCTGATCATCTTCATGGCCGTTGATTTAAGACAATTTGAAGGAGATACCCTCTGGATCGAGTTATTTCCTTTAGGATCCAAATAAACCCTTTGTGACAATAAGAAATTAATACTAATAGATGAAAATGGGAAAAAAATATACAATGGTTTATTAACAAACAGACAGGGGAAAAAAGTAGATAACGGCTAGATATTGAATTGCCAGCTCACCACCCCACTGGTACAAAGAGTCAATATGGCACCGGCTCCCTCTTGGGAGGGAAGGAGCTTTATGGTGTAGTTTCTAGCAGCAGACAAAAAAACCACTTGTGCAGCGTCAACCTCCTTCCCCCAGTAAGGCATAGCAGGCGAAAACAGCTGCACTGAGGTCACTCAGTGTCTTCCTCTCCCCGGCTCCAACTGATTAATGGTGGCTTGATCTGAGGACAGCTTTGCTGCAGCTTCTGCCTGCATGATGCCTCCAACTCTCCAAAGAGTGAGAAAGGGAGCCAGCCTGGGGCTTGAGCCGTCTTTTCTTTTTCAAAGCCCAGCACGAAAGCTGACTTCCTCTCTTCCCCTCTACCCTTCCCTTAAAGATACAGTAACAAATTTTGGGCCTGGACAATTTGGGACACATTATTATTATAAATCACCCCAAGACAATGGCCCTCCTCTGGATCTGTTCCAACAGGTCCATGCCTTTCCATGACCATATCAGTCATGAATGCACTCAGGTTTTTCTTCTCAGTCATTCACAGAAGATACCAGGAATTTCTAAACTTGTCTATCAGCACTGCTACTCCATTTCTGTTAATCCAGTTCTTAGGATCACCCAACTCCTCCCGCACAGTTTGTCAGTCCTCCCCAAAATGGTGTCTTTTGCATTCTCATAAAGCATTGTTAGAAAATGTCTACCTTTTGTCCCAAGGTATCACAGACATTTTAAATATGACTACTGAAAAAATGATCCCTGTGGAGGTCCACTAACAAACTATCTCCAGTCCAGCACTTCTTCTGCTACCATACCCTTATTTTCTCTACAGGTATACACCTTACAGTTTTCTTTCTAAGGTCTGGTTTCTCAAAACTCACTAATCCAGCTAATCCCTCTCTAAAGCAAGAATAAGGAACACCTATTTAATTCCCTTTTCTAAAAGTTAGGTCTCTTATCAAAGGAATATGCCAAAAATTAATGGCATTGTCTGTCTTTGAAAAACACAAGTTATATTTAAGATCCCAACACTACATCTGTAGCCATTCTTCCATCCAAATATTGTCCTGCTTTTGTCACTTTACTGAGGCTAAAGCACTTTTTCAACTTCAAAATTAAAGGCACAATTTGTTTTCTACCAGTTTAGATCTGGGATGGACTGCATTGACCTCTCATTTTCTTACATCTCAGAAGTGGTAATATCCATTTTTTTCAGCTGCACACCCCTCCCTGTATGCTGAGCCAAGGTGTGTGGTTGGATGTTGAGAAGAAAAACCAGTGTTTCCCTGAGTCATCTGATAAGACATTTTTCTTTAAAAATGTCTCCACTGCCCTGCATCTTCCTGTGAGAAATAGCTACTCACTTTTCATAAATTTAGAAAGATTTATTAAACCTTATCAAAAATACAACAGAAGACTGAATAGAGAAAATGCTACGGTTCTGGGAGCATAGGATTTTCCCCACCATGTGCTTGCCCACACAATGGAGGTTTTGCCTTTTAATCCTTTGCCCCTCCCAAAGTTCTGTCCATCGACTCCTTCGCTGTCCAGTGGTGTTTACTTCCTCAAATCCTGATTGGAGGTCAGATGTCGCCATAGCAACAAGTCGACCCTCCCAAATGTCCCAACCCCGGTGTCTTGGTTTGGAAAGACAGGTGTCTGCTAAGAAAGGCAGGAGCCTCCCCTGAAATGGAAAATCTAACCCTCTCCCTCCAAATTGCTATAAATTTTAAATTAAGGGGCTCTCAGGCAAAAAATATGGGAGCAGGAAACAACAGTTCTTTAACAGGGAGGAAAAAAAAAAAGAAAAAATAAACAATGCAGTAAACCAATACAACACTGACAGAGTCAGAAGACAACCTGACACCCTGTTGGTCAGGGTACTGGTAGCAGTCCAATTGGAATTGTGGCTGCAGTCCTCCTGGAGTGTCAGGTGTGGTTCTGTTGGAGCAGGGATCCTGTAGAAGGGTGCAGTCTTCCTCTGAAGATCCAGTGGAAGACGCAGCTGTTCCTCTGGGAAATCCAGTGGAGAAACTGCTGGCGTTCCAGAATCTCAAGATTATATCTGTGTAGGAATGCTTGGCTTGTCCCTCTGGGCGGAGCATCTCACAATGGGATGCTAAAGTTCTTATCAGTCATGCAGTGACATTCAATAGCCTCTTATCAGCAGATGTCTCCCAGGAGGGAGGAGTGGTTGTGGAAGAGATAAGGAAAACTACCCACTTAACAGAAGACAACTGCCATACAGATGGCAAATAGAATACAATTTGTTTGACAATCCAGGACACCTGGCTGTCCCTTGATAACAACGCAAGGGGGTAAAACATAACTATAAATCTATAAAATTTTTCTTAACCTACATACATGATATTTGTCTGTTAATTGTGAGTCAATCATCGCATTACTCATTTATCACAATCACCCTTTTCCTTTTCTACAGATTATTTGGCTTAAACAATTCAAATCAATGAATCATACTAGCATCTGTTGATGTGGGCAAGGACAGGAGGAATCAAACAGAAAAGAAAAAAAATTTCCCTAGACACTTATCCAGAATGAACAAAAGGACATTACAGAGGTCTGGTATGGCTTTTTTCCCCATCTACCTTGCCTATGGGGTTGCTACCCATAGGACGTGTCTCTTAGTAGTGAGTACAGAGGCCAACTCGGTCTTTCCCTCCCGTCTCTTATGTATTCAAAGACTATTGGGGAATTACAGAGGTCCGGTATGGCCTTTTGTCCCTACTTTACTATGCCTACGGAGTTTCTACCCACAGCAAGGCTATGGAGTCTTCTTGGTAGCAAACAAAGGGGCCAACCCAGTCTTGCTCTCCTTCCTTTGTCTTATTTTCTTAAGGAAGCTGCCCCATCACCTTTTATGGTCCCTTGTGTACTTCCCTTCAACAAATGCTTGTAATTCTTTCTGATTAAAACATGAAAAAAACCCAACAGTTCTTGGGCTGGCTGGTGGAAGCTTGACTCTACTTTTTGGTGTTTTTCTGGTTGTCTCTCGGTCTCTGCTTGAGATTCAATCTCTTTTCCCCTGGGCCTGGATGTTACAGTCCATTCTTTGGGTTCTTCTATTGTCACCGACATTTTTTCATAAAAATCCTCTCTTTAGGATTTTTCCTCTTCTGGGAAGCTGAGGCCCCAGAGAAAGAATGTAAACAATGGTTCTCTGCTGCTGTGGAATGCAACAGGTACAGCTGTGATTGGTCTTCTGTGAGTGTTTGGATTTGCTGACCACTCACAGGAGAGTTGTCCTTGTTTTTCTGCTTGGACACAGAACTTTGTTATTGATGCCTATTCTATTCTTAGCTTAGCAGCTTCTGAACTTTTCTCTCTATTCCTTTTAGTATAGTCATAATGTATCATATATATCATAATTAATAAATCCAGCCTTCTGATCATGAAGCCAAGATTCTCGTCTATCTCTCTCACCCTGAGGAACCCTTGCAAAGCCATGTAACATTCTATTGGGCCTTTAATTCTGTTGGCATGAGTCCATCCCTGCTCTGCAGTTTGCACGGCCAATTTGGTGGTGAGTAGTACCTGAAAGGGACCTTCCCACTGAGGAGTTAGAGGCTGATCTCTCCATGACTTAATCATCTCTCAATTCCTGGGATTAATATTATGGATTCTGAAATCCAGGGTGGTAGTTTGAGGAATTGCCCCTTTATGTCTTAGCCCTTCTAAGGTTTGTGCTATAGATATAACATATTTCTTGGCACTGGTTTCCCCTTCCTCATAGCTGGCAGCCTTCTGGGGTGAGATCAGGAAGGGTAACCCAAGCATCATTTCATAGAGTGACACCCCCAGATCTGACCGGGGTTGGGTTCTAATTCTTAATAAGGCCAAAGGGAGACATTTTATCCATGACATTTGGGTTTCAATCATTAGCTTAACTAGAGCTCTTTTAAGAGTTTGATTCATTTTCTCAACTCGACTGGAACTCTGTGGATGCCGTGGAGTGTGCAACTCCCATTTCACTCTAAATTGAACATGTTATTGGTTCAAACAGTGTAGGTAACATAAATCAGTTAGTCAGAGGATCAGGCTTTTAGGTTGTCAGGAAAATCCCACAAATGACAGAGGTTTATGTCCAAAAAAGAGACAGAGGAGTCCTGCAACTTTATTTGAATAAAGGAAGAGAGTCCACTGGCGCACACTCCCACAGAGTTTTCTCTCTCGAGGTTTAAGAGGGCAGAGCCTCCTTTTATCCTAAGCTCCCGGCTGCATGCTGCCCTCTTCCTTTCCCCATTGGTTGAGGTACTAGGAAGGTACAGCCTTTCTGAATCGCCTACCACATATTCCCCCTCAAACCTGTCATTTTACTCCAAAGTTCAGGAGTTCAAGCTTGTGCATACCCTTGCCTGTTTCAGGAGCCAAGCTGTCTGGGCTCTGTAAAAAACCTGCTGCTTGAAGTTAGTAGAGACATTAAGACCCATTTCAAAGATTCTAACACCCATAAGTTTACCCCTCAAATTGTTTGTAAAGACATTAGCTTTCTTCTCAAGGTGGATCTATCTGTTTATCTTCCATTCTGTCCATCTTCTCTCTATGTTAAACAGCCCCAGACAGGCGTGTGAGATCAAAGCTTTTACTGGGATGTGTCTCAGTATCCGCCTGTTTTGACAGAACAAAACCTCTCTGCAAGGATGGGTGCTCCTGCTGCATTGACTTTCTCTCCCGCTAAGAAACCCAAAATGTTATTATATTCCATATCTTTCTGTGCCCAAAATTGTTACTGTCTCTTCTAGGCCTGGTGCCACGGCCATGTTATAGATGAGTAATGTAATAGTTGGCTCTCATAATTTTGAAAAACACGTTCACTCTCCTGTGAAAATTTTAAAAGTTTAATAAAGGACAATAGGAGACAAGGACCATAGAGCAAAGGTTATTACGGCCAGGTGCATCTTGGAACTCAGCCAAGAGCACACTGTTACCTTCAGGGATACCTCTTAAATACCTTTTTCATTACATCAGATCTTTGCATATTCATAGACTCTTATGCATATCCATAAACTAGTTTACATATTCCAGGAACAATTTTACATGGCCCCTCCTTGGGTTCACCTTTTTAGAGCATGCGTGTTTCTTGGCTGTGGTTTTGGCTCCTTCTCTTTATTACTTCCAGTTTGGGCCTTGGTCCATAGTTTCTTCAGACGGTGAGTGCTGATAGTTGGCATATCTGTAGCAGGTGTCCTCATCCTATGTTCATTGGATGTTATCCCATCCAAGCAGGCATTTTAACACAAGCATAGCTATTTCACTACCATGTCTAAGCTTAATTAACAGCAGAAATAAAAACTATATCTTTATAACAAAGTTACTTTAATATCACACATATAAAATCCATTTTAATATTTGTGAAAAGCCAATAATATAATTTGATTCTGTAACACAATTAAGAGACAGATATTATGTAGATGTATAGTAATGTTATGGTAATATGTCATCCCATAGTCCTCTCCTACCCCTCCTGTAATAGCCTTAGTAGTCAAGACATTTAGAGGAGGCCAGCTTGTTACCAGGAGGCAGGGCGTAACAACACCTGACCTCCAATCAAGATGTAAGAAAGTAATCTCCACCAATAGATGGTAGAGAAAGAGTTGACTGACAAAACTTGGTGAGGGGCTAAGGATATAAAAGGCAGAGCAACCATTTTGTAGATGAGCACGTGGCTGATAGTCACAGGGTCTCCCAGTGCTGAAAACTTTTTCCTTATTCAGTCCTTTGTTATAATTTTTGTTAAGGTTTAATAAACCTTTGAAATTTTAAAAGTGAGCAGTAAGCAGTCATTTCTCACAGCTGGAAACAGGCTCAGGAGCTGCCGATGCTTTTTAAGTCGAAGCATGCAAGTATAGTGTTCTTTGTCATCATGTTCTCTGACTGGGGCAGAGTCTGTCTCTGTTGCTTTTTGGTTTGCTCTCATGTCTCTTGCCTCGCTTGCCTCTTGGTTTTTGCTATAAAGCTGAGGCAGAGTGGGTGGAGGCTTCCCTTTCGGGTTCTTTTTTTTTTCCTCTTTGGAGGAGATACGTTCAGTGGTCTTGAACTGCCTTGGGGAAAATTTCGGAAATGACCGCCCCCAGCTGCAGCACTGTACCGGAAAAGATCAGAGCAGCTTCACTGTGCAGGCCCCAGCCCACCATCAACGCCTGGCCAAAGTGAGAAAGCACCGAGTTGCTTCAGCCAACCGCCTGCTGCTCCTGACGAGGAAAAGGCGAAGTCCCTGCAACATATCATTAGCATACTCATATTTACATAAAGCTGTGTCACATTTATATAACACTTTTTACCTTTTGTGCATGCCTCAGTTCCTTCTGTGGTCGTCGTCAGTCTTCTGGTGGTCTTTGATGAACACTTTTGTACTCTTCCTTGCATTTGAACTTTTTACCTTTGCCTTCAACACATGCTCCGTGCTCTTATTTTTCAGCCTGTTTTTAGCTAACTTTGCAGTTTGCAAGTTCTGTTAAAACTTGCTATTTTGCTTTCTTTGCTTGCACATTTACAATATCTTGTTACAATATTACTTGTGGTTCACCTTTTGTTACAGGCTCATCACCTAGGTTTCAAATCCTCCCTTTCTTTTTACTTTTGTTAATTCTTTCACATTTTATAATTGGTTCAGATTTTGAAAATATGTCCCTCTTTCCACTCGGTCTCTAAGATTATGATGTTTCCACTGTTCTTATGATGTAATGGTCCTACTACATCATCAGTACTAACAAGTACTGCACAACACATTCCTATAAGTAAAAGCCCATTTCCTAAAACACTTAGAAAAAGTTGTTTGAGCCAATTTAGATTCGGTAGCCAGGAGGTTAACAAATTTCTCAATCCACTTTTATCATGTAGTTGTAGATGCAACACCAGGTGTTTCAAAGTAGTGATGCTTTTATGAACTGACTCAGAATGATCACTCAGATTCATGTAATACATACCCTTGAATTCTTCACATCCATGATCTTGAGCCAGTAACAAAAATTCAATAGCTACCCTATTCTGTAAGGTTGCATGTTTTATGGAGTCAGCATCAGTTAAGAGGGCAGAAAGAGTGGTGCCTGTAGCATTTGTCTCTTTCACCAGCCAGCAACCCATTCTGTTCAGTGATTGAAAAATATGGACAGTGTCTACTGGTATTACTATGAGACTAAAAATGCCTCCAGCTGTATTCCAATAATCAACATCTGAATTACAGTTTTCAATAAATTGTTGAACATTTCGTTTGACTTGATGTTTAATTGCAAGCATTGTACGGTTTGGGTAAAATAAGGTTAACTGTTGACCAACCACTGTCCTGGGTATTCCCTTCCAGGCACGTTTTGTGCATGTAAGAAATAGATTGGAGGGGAGGCCTATAGGACTTGTACCTGGGGCATCTGGGTTTCTAAGGTCTGATTACACCATAAGGATGCATTGGCAAAAATACTTTTAGGGGAGACATCTATTCCTGTATGATTTATATGATGTCCGTATATGAAATTCAAAGGAAAGCATAGTGGGGCCTGCAAAATACCTAGTGCATCTAAGTCTTGTGGTTCTATAGATAATTCAGGAAAGTTGTTCATGTCACTGAGGTTTGTATATTGTCCTGGTTTAGGACAAATTAGGGGAAATCTCCAAAAGGGAGCCCCCCAAAACAAAACAAACCTCCAACCACCCCTCCCCCAACACCGGGTTCGGGAAGGAATTTCTCGGAGGAGCAAAGTGGAAAACAAAACCTATTTATTTACAAGTAACAAAAGAACACTCCCCAACACAAGAAAAGGAAAGAAACAGACTTTGTGTATGGTGAGGGCGTCAAGCTTCTCTTGCAAGCTCCAGGTGTCCTGGACGTCTCAGGTCAGGTCCGGAACCGGTCCAGTATCTTCAGGGGAGGGTAAGAAAGAGGGAACAAAAGAAAAGGAAAAAAAACAGCGCAAAAAGCAGAAAGCAAGCAAGCAAAGCGGCTAGCCAAGCCAAGCAGCAAAAAGCCAAAAGCCAAAAAGGCCTGGTCAAACACTCCCCCCCTCTCTTCCCCGCCCCGCCGCAGCAAGACGGCCGGGGGGGGGGGAAGAGAGAAAAGGCACAGCTGCCAGACACAACACACGATATTGGGATAAAGGCTGTCAACCCACGACACTATACCAAGACTCAGTTTTCCCTGCACTTTGTCGCCACGAGCCTTTGCACCACCATATGGGTGCAGTAATCCGTGGATCTCTGGGCTTTGTATGGGTCCAATCCGGCTAGCTCGAACCCTTGCCCACATGGACTTGCATGGACTGAAAGTAAGAGATGAGAAGCGCTCTTCTTCCATGTGGGGACAAGTGTCCAGTTTATTGGCTTGGGGTAGGACACTGCTGGCGCGGCAACAACCCAGGTAGAAAAAAGAGACCCACCCACACCTGCAGTAGGGTCTTATACCCGAGGGGATGGTGGTGGGGAAAGAGGACCGTGGCCAATGGGATACCATTGGGGAGGGGTGAGGGGAGGGGCCACGCGTGGGGCAGACCACCAGGGGATATGAAAAGGGATGCATGGGGGAGAGACCATGTGATGAGAAAGGGGGAATAATCTACATGACATACCATACTCAGTACAAACTTCCCATCACCCAGTGCAAACAACAACTAAATAAACTATTTAGCGCAATACAACATATGGGTTGGAATATTTGTGGGGCAGTGCAATTTTGCTGTACACTTTTATTATGCAAGGAACCAAAGCACTTCTGACTAATAGGTATTCGTACTAAACATGTACGAAAAGGGTCACTAGGGGTAGACACAGAGATGCACATAGTATCAGTGTGTGTTGCATTGGCAAGTGTAATCCAAATATTTACCCAATTTAGTTTAAGAAAGGCAACAATATTACAGCAAAGCAAGATAACTGCAAAGCAAATTGATATTCTCCTATTTTATGTGTGAGCTACAACTTAAGTCAATTGGTTTAGTCTGCCATGGCTGTCCACATTGTTATGTGTGATTTCTTCACTCAGGAATAGTGAATCCATGTAGGTTTCTGCTTCACTTGGACTGCTGTGAATGTTGCCAACAACACTTGGAAAGGTCCGACCCACTTGTCTTGTAGAGGATGACCTGTAAAATTCTTAACATACACCCAATCACCAGGATCAATAGTATGCAATTTATGGTCAGGTTGCTTGGGTTGATTTTTAAAAACAGTGTTAAAATGGTGATGTATTTGCCTTTTAATTGCTTGTGCATAATTGTACACATATGGGGTACCGACTTGGACTAAGTTCTCATCATGTGTAGCATTCAGCTCATAGGGTCTACCACAGGGGATTTCAAACAGACTAATTTTCTTTTTTGATCTGGGCTTTGTTCTGATTTGTTTCAAAGTGATAGGTAGGGCTTGATACCACTACAAATTTATCTCTTGACAAATTTTAGCTATCTGTTTTTTGATCATATTATTCCTTTTTTCTACGTGACCACTAGCTTGTGGCCTGTAGGGAGTATGAAGTTACCATTGGATTCCTAGGGCTTTGTTGATGGCTTGAACAATTTGTGTGCAAAAATGTGTTCCTATATCAGAGTAAACTGTTGCAGACAGGTAGAGAAATTATAAAAGAAAGGTCTCATAAAATCAGGTCTGCTCTGTTAAATCAATATCTAGCCTGTCATTTCTTCTAAGTGCAGCTAGTACTTTGCAAGTTCCCATGCGAAAACAATCTTGGTATGAATAGTTTGTTAACATAACAACCTATTCTTGGGTGAAAAATAAGTGCACCTGCACAAACATTACATCTGTTCCATGAGAACGCACAAAAAAAAAGTAACAACCTGAACCTTAGCACATACACACAAATCACCTTCTGACCAATAAATGAAGTAGCAAGAAAGCTACCAGACAATAGATGTTGCACATGAGATCTGTGAAAACTCTATAAAATAAGTTATGTGAATAAAGATTTGGCTTTTCCCACATGAAGAAAATGGAGTCTTGCTTGATTTATTCCAATAGGAAATTTCCCTGGGTATAATAAAGCCTCGATTTTAGCCTTATTATTGAGCAATGCAAGGTAGTCCGGATAGCTCAATCCCTCTGGGAGACAGAGTGCCCGAATACCCAGTCAGCTCGCAGCCGGCGCCGCAGGATACCAGTAGCGAGCTCATTGATTGTCAGCTCTTAAGTGATTATAAGCTCTCTTAGGATTTCAGCTCTTTGCTTGCTCTCTATGGCTCCTTTGGCTGAGGCAAAAGCAGACGCGAGAGAGGAGAAGAAGAGGTCCTGGCGGTTCCACAGCGATGGTTTATTGGGGAGTCTGTGAAGGGTACCAGCGACAGCTCTTCTTCTGTTTAATGGGCTAAATCAGCTCCTTTTTTATAGGGTATTGTTTTGCAGAGAAAAGAAGAAACCTCACAACTTCGTAAAAGTTGTAAAGTTCGGTATGCTTTATTACGACACGTGCCGGACGCAAGCCTCCCCAATAGGCAAGCGTACCTCTGAAGACCTCGGGTCTTCTTTTATCCCCCTCCCAAATGCATATGCATATACAGTTTCACAATAAGTTCATACATATTCATTCCGCGTGACATTTAGCACTAGTTCTTCTTTATCAGAGGAATTCCTAGGTCTGGGGCAGATCGACCTTGCGGTAATTTCTGTTTTCCTTTCTCTGTCTCCTTGCTGTCTCTGGAATGCGGCCTTTCCTTCAGCTTTTGGCCCCACAGACCTCTCACCTCTTCCCGGCACTTCACCTAATTCAGAATGGATCCCCACTTCGTCTCATTCCCCCCTTTCCTAGGAAATAAGTAAATTCTTTTACTTAAGGAAAACCCCCGCGAAGATAGGTGTCTTTTAATGCTTCACCATGCACGTTTGACAAAGATGTTAGTACAGCTATTTGTTGTAGCATCCTACAGTTCCAAATTAACAATGTAATAGATAGTCCTAAACTTATCTCAACTAATATTAGTAAAACTACAATGGGGTGACACAACTTTAATTAAAGATTCCATTCGCAGTTGGTGACCACCCAAAGATCACATCCCACCAGTGATGATCCATATTTTGTTTTATTCTTTGTAGAACCCTGGTTATCTCCTTTGTATCGTGTTGGACAGTAATTAAGGTTTTCTTTCCACTTTCTTGGATTTCCTTCAAGATTTCCAATAAGTCTTGGTGCTCAATTAATTGTTTCACTAATGTAAGGTTCATCCCAATAGGGGTAGGTGGTAGTCTGTGATACATTGTGTAATTAGCTTTAATCAGCTGGTGGGATGTCACTGGGGCCAAGTACGAAAAATCACACCCGATAATCTTAACAAAATTACAAATACAGAAGTTAGAATGATTTTTACTAGACAGAATAACATCATTGCTATCAATATTTACTGCAGCACAGGCAGTCCTTAGACACACACACCCTTTTCCAGTATATACGAGCACAGTTCTCTGGTCAGTGACTGGATGAATTTCAAAGTGACAAATACTCTGTTCAGTGTCCAAATACACATCCTGAGCATTAATAGTATTGCTTTCACAAATGAATCCCATCTGTTCTCTAGTAATGCAGGATTCTAAGTTTACTGTCTGCCACTTTCCATTCATCTTTCGTGCCCATACTCTATGTTCTGAGGGATAGAGTATGGTTTTTTCATGGTTTAATCCTAGGGCGATGATGGGATGGATAACATAAACAGTGGCATTACGTATGGTAAGCACAAAGGCAGTTGCCACATTAGAAACAGGATCATAGGTGAAATTCACCATAGTCCACCAGGACTGAAATTTCCTTTCAAAATCAATTGCATTGTCCCACACAACCTTCCGAATTTCAGCTGGAAAATTACCTTCACCCCCTTCCCGTATGATCAGAGCTGCTGTTGCCTGCATCATAACTGTGCTTGTATACAACTGAAAGCTAAGGACACATTATCTTGAACTGTACCAAGTGCTTCTACTATCAGTTTGTGGTCTTGGTCCCCGGCCGTTTCCCATTTTGACAGAACTTTTGAAATCTGCCACTGGCTAGTTCCTAATGCTAATAGAGATGACTGCAAGGGTTGCTTCAATTTTGTTAGGCTACCTGCTGCAGTGGCCAGTTTATTCATCAGTATTTCTGAATCAATTCCATTTAAAACTCCTAATCCTGTCCCTAATATGCCAGTTAGATCCCTTCTTGTTCTGTTTCTGAGGTATGCCTGTTTTTGTAACCATGCTGTCCAGCCCCCAAATGAAGTTTTTAGGACGGAGGAGCAGGCTGGTTGGATTTTTGAGATGTTAATTTGCATTATCAACTCCACACGTTTGAGAGACCATTCTGGATTGAATAATAGTTGCTGCTCATCCCCATTCCTTACTACATAGGGGCCTACCCCATACACCTCAGGTTCAAGTTTGGGTTGAGTCTGAACTATTTGAGTCTTGGTGTGGGCTGTATAGGGTTCTGCTGTGGTAAAAGGTGTAGTATCTATTTTGAATTTAAATGAAAGCCCGATATCTTCCTGTGCCCAAAGGCAAGTTATTTCTACAGGCTGTATTAAGGTGAAATTACACCAGCAATCTGATTCATTTAGGCTATCACAGATTTTCTGGCGTTCATGTACACCAGGAGAGGTTGAGACACTAATCTCATTTGGTCTCTCGTAAGCTGTCCCATTTATCATCCGGCATCCTACCTTAATTTCTTCTCCTCTGATCCCTTGAAGTGTCTACAGCCTCCGTTCCTGCCATTCCTGCTCCCCATATACCTGATCTCCATGAATTACCACAGTGGATAGGTTTAAATCCTTTATCTCAGAAGGTTTTCCCATGGATCCAGTATACTGATTAAACGCCTGGGACCAAGGCCATTCAGCATTGCTCTGAATAAAAGTACTTTCAAGTTCTAAAACCTTAGTTATGATTACATACAAAACAATTCTACAAACTAAAATATGAGCTACTCCCGACCGCAATATACTCATTTTGCCCGAGTAAGTTTTAGTCTCAGTTCATCGTCTCCTGGCGTCACTCCTCAAGAGATTTCTGGGCCTTCTTCACCCGAGAGTGATGAATCCAGGCATTCTGCTCCTTGATTTTGATTGCAGTGAAGGTGGTGAGAAGCACTTGGAATGGTCCTTCCCACTGTGGTTCCAAGGTCTTTTCTGTAAGAGACTTAACATATACATAATCTCCAGGTTGTATATTATGTACTGGCCCATCTAATTCCCTGCTCCGAGTTCCAGCCACATGTTTCTCAATTTCCTTGAGCTGTTTGTTTAAAGCCACCATGTAGGTGGCTAGTGTTACCTCTCCAATATGGGTGGACACTCCCTTTTGTATTCCATATGGTCTTCCATAGAGTATTTCAAAAGGGCTTAACTTTTCTTTAGCTCGACGTTTCGTTCGAATTCGCAACAGTGCTATTGGAAGAGCCTGGGGCCAAGGTAGATTAGCTTCCTGCCCCAGTCTTATGATTTGCTGTTTAATCAAATGATTCATCTTCTCCACCTGGCCGCTTGATTGGGGGCGGTATGGAGTGTGGAGTTCCCAGTCTATGCCCAGGTGGCTACTAATCTGTTGTACTATTTTGGAAATGAAATGTGATCCTCTATCTGAGGATATTGTGGCTGGAACTCTGAAGCGTGGTATTATTTCTTGTAATAATACTCTGGTCACCTCTCGAGCTTTGACAGTTCTGGTGGGGAACGCTTCTGGCCACCCTGAAAATGTATCTGTCAATACCAGCAAATACCGATACCCCCCTTTCCTTGGGAGTTCTGAAAAGTCAATTTGCCACTGCTGTCCAGGCCCATGGCCTCTCCCAGTCTGACCGAGTTTCGGTCTGGGGGTGTTTTTGGGGTTAGTCTGGAGGCAAAGATCACACTGTCGGGTCACCTGAGTAATAGTGGCATATAAATTCCTAGCAACAATTCTTTCAATCAGATAGGTGTATAGGGCATCTATTCCCCAGTGCGTTTTCTGGTGTTCCTCCCTTACTAGTGACCACAATAGATGGGAAGGGATTACCAGCTTCTTTTCAATGGTAGCCCACCCTTCTTGGTTATATGTCCCTTTCTGATCTTCAATTAATTTCCTATCTCTCTTGTTGTATTCTGGCTTACCTTCAAGGGAGATTTGTCCATCTGGAATAAGGGCTCCTTCAGTAGCTACCTCACCTTTTGCTGCTTCTTTTGCCTCTCTATCCGCCAGCTCATTTCCTTCTTCCAATTCTGAGCTCACTTTTTGGTGTGCCTTAATATGCATAATTGCTACCTTTTCAGGCAGCTGAACTGCTTCCAGCAGCTGGATTATCTCTTGTGCATGTTTGATGTTCTTTCCCTGTGAGGTAAGCAGTCCTCTCTCCTTCCAGATGGCCCCATGTGCATGTACAACTCCGAATGCGTACCTCGAGTCTGTGTAGATGTTTATCCTCCTCCCTTTTGCCCTTTCCAAGGCACGGGTCAGGGCAATTATCTCAGCCTTCTGCGCGGAGGTACCTGTTGGTAAGGGTCCAGACTCTATTACCTCTCTGTAGGTGGTCACTGCATACCCAGCATGTCGCTTCCCATTGGTAACATAGCTGCTCCCGTCAGTGAAGCAGGTCTCTGCATCTTCCAGAGGGGTGTCCTTTAAGTCTGGGCGGCTGGAGTAGGTCGCTTCGATGGTCTCCAGGCAATCATGGTGTACTGCTTCTCCTTGGTTTCCACTGAGAAAGGAAGCTGGGTTGACAATATTAGTCACCACGATCTCTACATCATCTTGCTCTACCATGATGGCCTGGTATTTCAGAAATCTCTGTGGCGAAAGCCAGTGGCCACCCTTTACTTCCAGTACTGCAGATACAGTGTGGGACACTAGCACAGTCAATTTTTGTCCCAGGGTAAACTTGCGTGCCTCTTGAATGTTCAGCACAACTGCTGCTACAGCTCTGAGGCAACCTGGCCATCCTTTGGCTGTTGCATCTAGTTGTTTAGAGAGGTAGGCAACTGCCCTTCAGTATGGACCCAAGTCCTGAGCCAGTATTCCCAGGGCAATTCCCTGTTTCTCATGGGAAAATAGGAAGAATGGTTTACTCACATCTGGAAGTCCCAAAGCTGGAGCTGACATGAGAGCATTCTTCAGCTGGTGAAAGGCCCGTGTTGCTTCTTTTGTCCACTGGAGATCTCTGCTTCCATCGGCAATCAGAGCATAGAGGGGTCTGACAAGCAGTCCATAATTATAGACCCACAGCCAGCGCCATCCTGCCATGCCTAAGAAGGTTCGGAGCTCTTTTATGGTCTGGGGTTTTGGGGTCTGGCATATGGCTTCCTTGCGAGCCTGCCCTAAAGTCCGTTGCCCAGCACTCACCTCATACTCCAGGTAGATAACTTTCTGTTTTACTATCTGCGCCTTTTTCTTCGATACTCTGTATCCTTGGAGTCCTAGGAAATTCAAAAGGCTTACCGTCCAGGCCACACATGCTTCCCTCGTCTGAGTGGCCACTAGAAGGTCGTCCACATACTGCAAAAGCCTTCCTTCTTCCTGTGGAGCTTCCCAGGACTCCAGATCCTTTGCAAGTTGCTCCCCAAACAAAGTAGGGGAATTTTTCCAGCCTTGGGGTAGTCTGGTCCATGTGAGCTGGGTTTTGCGCCCACTCTTAGGGCTTTCCCATTCAAATGCAAAAATTTTTTGGCTGGCTTCATGGATGGGGAGGCAAAAGAAGGCATCCTTTAGATCTAAAACAGTAAACCAGGTTAGCTCAGGTGTTAGGCAAGTTAATAAAGTGTATGGATTGGCTACCACCAGATACAGATCTTCTGTTATTTTATTGAGAGCCCTCAAATCCTGTACTATCCGGTATGACCCATCAGGTTTCCGAACAGGTAAGATGGGGGTATTGAAATCAGATTGGCATTCTTTCAGTAATCCTAACCGCAGAAAATTTTCAATTATTGGGCTGATTCCTTCCCTATCCTCTTTCTTTAGGGGGTACTGCTTGATTCTCACTGGTTGCGCCCCCTCCTTGAGTTTGATTATTATGGGAGAGGCATTTTTCGCCCTCCCTGGCACATCAGAGGCCCACACCCCAGGAAATACCTGACTCAGTATTTCTTCATCAATTTCTTCCTTAATGCCAATAGCTGTCAGAGTTAAACTTAATAACTCTATGTATTTTTGATCATTTACCTCCAGAGTAATTTCCCCCTTTTTGAATGTAATGGTTGCTTGTAACTGTTCCAATAAATCTCTCCCTAAGAGTGCTCTTGGTGAGTTAGGCATGTACAAGAATTTATGAATACCCCATTGTTTTCCCAATTTATACCTCAAAGGTTTACAAAAATATGCTCTTTCAGACTGGCCAGTTGCCCCCTGCACTACAACATAATCATTTTCCACAGGTACTAAAGCCTTATTTAGAACTGAATATGTAGCCCCCATGTCAACCAAAAATTCCACCCTTCTCCCTTCTTCCCCCAGCCTCATTGTTATAACCAGTGGATCCGCTGGGGTAGAATCCCCCGGTCCTCCTCAGTTGTCTTGTACGCGTGCAGCCATCTGCTGGTTACTCCTTCTTCGTTCTGGGCATTGGTCTTTCCAGTGACCAATTCTTTTGCAGATTGCACACTGGTTCCTGTCCAGCCGAGGTGGTCCCTGTCTCGGCGGTCTCTGGTTGTATTTCCTCTGCCTTTCCTCCTGTACCACTGCCACCAACCTTTTCATTCCCTGTTTATATCCTTCCTCCCGGTTACTAAATACTCTCCAGGCTTCCTCTAACAAGGCTTCGAGATTCCTCCCATCTGGTCCCCGAATTTTCTGAAGTTTATGTCTGATATCTCCAGCAGACTGCCCAAAAAATGAATTAACTAGTTGATTTATCCCTATCTCAGACTCCGGATCTAATGATGTATGACGACGCATAGCATCCCTCAAACGCTCTAGGAATTCAGATGGAGTCTCAGAAGGCCCCTGCTTAAGGGAATATAAGGCAGACCAGTTTATGGTTTTTGGAATAGCTCTTTCTACCCCTGTTGCTATCCACTCTTGATACTCTGTTAATTTCTTTACCTCTGCCGACACATTAGGATCCCATTCTGGATCTTGGAGGGGGAAATGTTCTTTTACATCCAGCTGTGTGGCCTTACAGTAATCCTCTGCCAAATTCCCTGCTGTCTTTAAGATAAGCTGTTTCTCAGTCTCAGTGAAAGCATCTAGTAGCAGCTGGATGTCAGCCCAGTCTGGATTGTGTTGTTTGATAACATATCGTAAGCGTTTGGCAGTGAGTATCGGGTCAACACGATAATTCCTTGCAATCCTTTCCCATGCTTCTAAATCAAGGGTGGTAAATGGCACTTTGATCATCAATTTGGTCCCTTCTGGTCCCACTGCCTGTCGCAGAGGGGCCTGTAGCACTACTTGCCTCCTAGTTCTAAATGCAATTGGACTCCCACGCGTAGGGTGGGTTCTAGTAGATGTGCCCTCCCTACCTGAGTCCTCCTCCTTTTTGGGGAAGTTCCCTTCCTCCTCATCCTCGGTTTCAGCCTCAACCTCCTCCGCCTCCCCCCCCGGGGAGGAGCTGAAGGACCTTTCACCCACTCAAATGAGTCTCATTCTTGCTCCTCAGAACGATAGACCTTATCCGATCTCATACACCGTTGTCCTATACTGCATGCTGAACAACAGTGTTTGATTTGCCCTCTCTTTGCCTTGTTATCTTTTTCGAGGGCCAAGACCAGTGGGTCTCAGGGTGATTTATCCCACAGTCCTTTTGCCACTCTTGGCGATTCCTTAAAACAAAAAACATATCAGCATATGAAACCTCATCCCATTTACCTTCTCGTCTTAAAAACAACATTAACTGCAGTAAAGTATTATAGTCTAGGGTTCCAGTGGGTGGCCACCTTGCTCTGTCCCCTAACCTGTACAAGGGCCACCAGCGTGTGCAATACTGGATTAAATCCTTTTTATTCTCAGAGCCCCCCCGGCTAGTGATTTCCTTCCAGTGGGCCAAGATGCACCCTAAGGGGCTAGCCCGTGGAACTTCCTTGCTCTGGTTGGTTCCCATTATTTCCTTCTTGCCCTCTCTCGCTTCCACCCAAATCTCTTTTCACAGGACTTCACAGTAGCTTCCCAGTCCTCCTCCCACACACTCCAAGTGGCAGGTACCAGATGCGATTTTCCACACAAAAGCTTTAAGATCTTAGACTCTGAATCAGTTCGATGAGAAACCTCTAACTTACACTTGGGGCAAGTGCCCCGTCGCCTGCTGGAATAGCAATACCAGCGTTTCCCACAAACTATGCACTCTAATAATACCCACGCAGCGTGCCAGCCCCTTGATGCACCAAAGGCTACTGGAAATTTCCCGCAAAGGCAAGCTATTCCATTTATTACAGGGAGCTCTAAATCCTCTACGGCAAGCTGTTCCCAGTCCTGACTTACGAGAGTGCCAGCTGAAGTCCGGTAGAGCCCCTCTAAATGAACTCGTTCGTCTCCCCTATCTATCCAGTAATTCACCGGATTCACAAACTCCCAGGGGTCGAGTCCAAACCACTGAGGCAGAGGAACCCCTCGGGTTCGTCTAGCCACGGTGAGAGTGTACACAACCTACACCACAATTTACCACCTTTATTCAACAACCGTTCTCACCCACTTTTCTACAGTTTACTCTCTTTTCCTCTGTTTTCTCTGTCGGGCGCTCCCCGCCCCCACAGCCTGCTCCGGCCGATGTTTACTCAGCCTCTCCAGCGGCGGGTAGGGCTTCCCCCCCCCGCGCAGCCTGCTTCGGCCGGCACTTACTCTGCCTCTCCGGCGGCGGGTAGGACTCCCCCCCCGCACAGTAGAGCACTATGGATCTGCTCTCTTTTATACAACATACACTTTATACACTTGCATGATTACAAACACAGCGCGCTGATCACACAATGCAACATACAGCCACACAGTGTCCGGACACCACTCACACACACAGGCAAAGAAAACATACGCGGGTCCAGCTCTGCCCTATCAGAACAATGGACCCCAATACACGCATACACGGGTTCACCCAGCCCACCCCCAGAGCTGCTAGTGGTTCCGCTCTATCAGAATCGATGAACCCCGTCTCTAATACAGTTTTCAGCTGCTCTATCAGCTGAACTCAGCTGCTCTATCAGCTGATCCCAGACGTCTCTGGGTCTCTGGGTGATTTACTCTCTTGCTCTTCTTTCTCCCCCCCGGGGGCCCCTCAGTACATACCGTATCTTCTTCCGCAGGCCAGCAGGTCCTTGTCTGTCCCAGCAGGAGGCAAGCCGAGACGAGCGGAGCCCCACCAGGAAAATCCTGGGGCGCGCCTAGGAGTCCGTCGGTCCCCTCCCTGCCCCTGCGGGGACAGAGATGGAGACGAAAAGTATCTCCTTCTCCTGGCTGGCTCGCCAAGAATGTTTTGCGGAGAAAAGAAGAAACCTCACAACTTCGTAAAAGTTGTAAAGTTCGGTATGCTTTATTACGACACGTGCCGGACGCAAGCCTGCCCAATAGGCAAGCGTACCTCTGAAGACCTCGGGTCTTCTTTTATCCCCCTCCCAAATGCATATGCATATACAGTTTCATAATAAGTTCATACATATTCATTCCGCGTGACATTTAGCACTAGTTCTTCTTTATCAGAGGAATTCCTAGGTCTGGGGCAGATCGACCTTGCAGTAATTTCTGTTTTCCTTTCTCTGTCTCCTTGCTGTCTCTGGAATGCGGCCTTTCCTTCAGCTTTTGGCCCCACAGACCTCTCACCTCTTCCCGGCACTTCACCTAATTCAGAATGGATCCCCACTTCGTCTCAGTATAGGGGGATCCAAACTTGTCCAATAGTAAGGGTTAGGGAGAATGACCTATGAGGTTACAAAGATAAGCTATTGGGGCGGGGACTCGGAGACAGGAGCTTATTTTGCTGTCCCATCATGACTCAGCAGCTCCTACTGTTGAGTCTCAATCCTCCATGGAGCTCTGGCCAGATCCATGGGGTCTGCTACACTTGGGTACTCTGAACATAGGGATAACTTCATTCAGGAATGCTTTTATCACTTCTCGAGCTTTGTTTGTCCTAAAAGGGAATGCCTCTGGTTGCCCAGAAAAGGTGTCAGTCAATACTAGTATCTGAAACCTTCCTTTCTTGGGAGTTCAGAAAAATCTATTTGCCACGCATTTCTGGGAAAGGTTCCCCTGCTAATAACTCCTTGTTTTAGCCTAACTGTTGCATTTGGATTATTCTTCAAACAAATGTCACATTGTGATGTTATTTCCTTAATAACCTCTGTATTGGTTTGGCACGGCCTGGTTTTTAGCAACAGGGGATCCACAAAGATGGCTCCTGTGAGAAGCTGCTGGAAGCTTCCCACCATGTCCAGCAGAGCCAATGGCTGATGGCTCTAAAGATGGACATGCTGCTGGTGAAATCTGGGCTGATGAGAGACGTTGGTAATGCCTCTGTGATAATATATTTAAGAAGAAAATCAAAACAAAGTCACAAGGTTTTTGCTCCTAGTCAGAGAAGAGGAGAACATGAGAACATGTGAGGGAAAACAACATGGCGACACCAAGGTCAGTGGAGAAGGAAGGGGAGGAGGTTCTCCAGGCGCCAGAGCTGAGATGCCTCTACAGGCTGTGGTGCTGACCATGGTGAAGCAGACTGTCCCCCTGCAGCCCATGGATCTACAGGGGATGCAGAGATCCA
The DNA here is from genome assembly GCF_028018845.1 of Melospiza georgiana. Lineage (NCBI taxonomy): Eukaryota > Metazoa > Chordata > Aves > Passeriformes > Passerellidae > Melospiza > Melospiza georgiana. The sequence goes on along the minus strand of NC_080464.1, from coordinate 8,243,833 downwards.
CCCACAGCCCGTGGGGGAGGTGCCCATGCCGGAATGAGTGGGTGCCTGGAGGAGGCTGTGATCCAGTGTAAGACCTGGTGGAGAGAGGAGGTGCCTGCTTCCAGGCTACAGCAGCCTGTCCGTGGAGGACTGCACCCTGTGGAAGGAGAGACCCACGTTGCAGTGGTTTTGGGAGGACCGTCTGCCCATGGGGGGAGTTCACACTGCAGCACATGCTGTATGACTGCTGGTCACGAGAGTGGACCCATGCCAGAAAAGTTCTTCTGTGGGTGGGACCCCATGGTCTCACAGGCAAAGGGCTCTTCTCCCATCCAAGTACTAACTGGGCCCGACCCTGCTTATCTTCTGAGATCAGATGAGATCGGGTGTTTTCAGGGTGATATGGCCAGTGTCAAACCACTACAACCTCAAATAAGTGTGGTCCGGCAACTCGTGCCTTAAGATATTGGTACAGGGGGGTCTAATCCCTATTGAGTCGTCTTATGTTCAGATTTTACATAGTGTCTTAAGGCCTTCTCAGGTATCAGTAAGTGACCTGCTTCTAAGTGTCCCCATCCATTTTCTAAAAGCTTTCCTTTTTTATTTTGAATCCATTTCTAGTTTGATGGCTGGTATTCTGCTGGTGGGTTGATGGGTAACCCAGTGGGTATCAAAGCAGACACAACTGACAGATTTCATTCAGCTGCCAACTTAGCTTCATAATTTGCGGATTTGTTACCTACCTCTGGGAGGGTGTTACCTCTGGAATGCCCATGACAATGTATAATAGTTACTTGCGGTGGGAGTTTTATTGCTTCAAGGTGTTGGATGACCTCAGCAGCATATTGGACAGTTTTCTTTTGTGCAGTCAGGAATACTCTTTCTTTCCATATAGTTCCATGGGCATGAACAATTCCAAAAGCATATTTAGAATCAGTCCAAATATTAATTTTCCTTCCTTTTGCCAGTTCTAATGCTTGAGTGAGAGATATCAGCTCAGCCTTTTGTGTGGAGGTTCCTGCTGGTAGTGGGTTTGACTTGATTACCTTGGAGACAGTAGTCACAGCGTACCCTGCCATTCATTCTGCTTGTCTTACAAAGCTGCTACCATCAGTAAACCAATCCATTGCATCTGATAGGGGTTCTTCTTTTAGGTCGGGGTGGCTAGAGTACACAGCTTCAATGGTTTCTAAGCAATTGTGCACTACAGGCTCAGCCATGGACTTCCCTTGCAGGAAGTTAACCCTTGGGTTAACAATGCTGGTGAGTTGAATTTCAATATAATCTGATTCAGCCAAAATTGTCTGATATTTTTAAAACCTTGAGGAAGAGACTCAGTCATTTCTGTTCTAGGACATTTGATACTGTGTGTGAAACTAGTACAGTCATTTTTTGTCCCAATATAAATTTTCTGGCTTCTCCAATGTTGAGGATAACTGCTGTGACTGCTCTGAAGCAGGCAGGCTAGCCCTTATGCATGGTAAGCTGTTTAGAAAAATAATCTACCACTCTTTTATACAGGCCCAAATGCTGGGCCAGGACTCCCAACACTATCCCTTGTCGCTCATGAGAAAACAACCAAAAAGATTTACTCATGGTGGAGAGTCCTAGAGCTGGAGCTCTCATTAGCTCACACTTCAGGTCCTTGAACACTGTCTTTGAATTAGGAGTCCATATCAGGGAACTACTTCTGTCAGTTGCAACCAGTTCATGTAAAGGTTTTACAATTAATTTATAGTTATAAATTCACAATCAGCACCAACCTTTCATCCCAAGTTCCCTTACAGTCTGTAGTTTAGGCGTCTGGCAAATTTCTTTGTGTGCTGTTCCTAGAGATTGCTGTCCTCTCGAGACTTCGTACCCGAGGTAGGTTACTTGTTGCACAAGTTGAGCTTTCTGTTGAGACACTTGATAACCATTTAATCCAAGAAAATTCAAAAGACTTACTGTCCATTTGAGACAAACTTCAGTAGTTTGGACGGCTATTTATAAATCATCTACTTACTGCAAAAGTATTCCTTCTCCAGGCAGAGACTGCCAGTGCTTCAGTTCTTTAGCCAATTGGTTTCCAAAGATTGTGGGGCTATTTTTAAATTATGGAGGCAACACCGTCCAGGTAAATTGGTTCCTTCTACCTGTACTAGGGTTTTCCCATTCAAAAGCACATATTCTCTGACTTTCTTCTGAAAGTGGTAGGCAGAAGAAGGTGTCCTTAAGATCTATAACTGAAAATCATACTAATTATTCTCATAATTTTGTTAACAAAGTGTAGGGATTAACAACTACTGGGTGAATACTTTTAGTTATTGAATTAATAGCTGGTAAGTCCTCTACCAGCCTGTAGGTCCCATTAGGCTTTTTCGCTGGTAATATTGGAGTAATAAATTTGGATTCACGTTCCTTCAATCACCCTAAATTAAAAAATTTGTTAACAATGGGTTCTGTTCCCTTTTTGTCTTCTAATCTCAAGGATATTTTTTCCCTGGTTAGACTACTGGTCTAACTCATGTCTGTCGTTCAATTTTGATGGGTTCTGCTAACTTTGACCTTCCTGGGGTTTCAGTATCCCACACTCCTGGGTATACTCAATTCAATACCAGCTCTAAATGAATGTTACTGTCTGTTGGGGCTGATTCAACTCTTAATCCTAATGCTAAAATTAATTTTTCTTCAGGTACTTTGAATTTTACTTTTCCTTCTTTGAATTCAATGGTTGCTTCTAATTTTTCAATCGAGTCTCTTCCCAATAATGATTTGGGAGAGTTTGGCAAATACAGGAATTGATGAATTGCCATACTTTTCCCAATTTTGTAATAAAGTGGTTTTAGGGAAAATGCATTTTCTGGTTGGCCTGTAGCTCCTGTTACTTGAATATGTTTTTCACTTCTCGGCATCAGTGTCTGATTCAAAACCAAAAATGTGGCCTCAGTATCAACTAAAAATTCTACTTTGCCGCCATCCCCTAGTTGTATGTTAACCAGCAGGTCCACTAGGTTAAGATCTGCTGGTCCCTGTAACTCACTGTTATCCACTGTGGCAACAACAGTTTCCTGTGTATTGTTCAGTAAATCAGGGCACTGGCATTTCCTATGCCTTTCTTTCTTACAGTAAGCACACTGATTTAGCCCTAGCCTCCCTTGGGATTAATTTTGTTGCCCGATTGATAAATGACACAAAACTCGGATAAGTTTTGTGGGTGCTTTATTAAGGGCCCGGGGAGCTTGAGGGACTCACGTCCCTAAAACCCGAGCCCCCAAATTCACGTATGGGTTCTTCCCTCTTATACATGCGATTCACAACAAAGTCTCCAAGAAACAGTTCCCCGTTCCCCTTGCCTAGTCACAGACCCCTTATGATACATTCCTTGGCTCACAAACAAGATCATTATTCTTCTGCTTATCTTATTCTAAGAGCATTGTATGCTGCCTCCAGACAGGTTAGCATTCTTACTTTCCTGCACTAGTTTAATTATTTATTAAATCCCTAAGACTACCTGCTAGGTTACACACAAAACCCAACACACTTTCAACGGCTACAAAACTACTTTTTAACAAACCAGTTCACACACAACTCACTGTAATTAAACATTTTGCTAAATTTCATTTCTTTTCCAACAATTTGAGCCTTCTCTACTATTTCCACCTCTACCTCTGCCTCTGCCTTGTCCCCAACCACGTCCTCCTTCTTGATGTTGCTTTAACAATGCCACTATAGCCCCTGTGAGTTTTTTTTCTTCTCTTGCTTGTCTAGGTTGTTATATACCCTCCAGGCTTCTCCCATTAATGCCTCTAAGTTTCTATTATCTCTCTTTTAATTTCTGTAGTTTCTGTCTGATATCTGGGCTGGACTGTCTTAGCATCAAGGAGACTAACTGCTGCTTCCCCATTTCTGAAGCAGGAACAAGGGCTGTAAACTTTCACATTGCCTCTTGGAGCCCATTTACTAAGTCACTAGGAGACTCCTGCTGTCTCTGCTTAACATTATACATTAACGCTCAATTTACTGCTTTCAGAATGGCATTCTCTAATCCAAATTTTACTAACTCCCGGTATCTGGTTAGTGAGGCGTATTCACTCGGATTTTTCGGATCCCACAGGGGATTTGTGGTAGGGAATAGCATGTCCACATTACCCTGTAGGGCTCCACTAGCAATTTGTCTCTGCATGTGAAATACACCAATCACTTGTTTTAATTTTTTAAAAGTTGAATAGCAATAAAATTGTTATAAAAATAGAGTAATAAGAATTTGGACAATCAGAGTTAGGACAATAAAGGACAATAAAAAACCCAAAGAAATACAGACAGTCCGGGTGCCTTTCCTAGGGCAAATATGCCCCGAAAAGCACACACGCTAACAAAGGATTAACTCTTAAAAGCAATAGCCTGTTGCATATTCATATATGTCATACATGATGCATAAATTCTTTTCAAACAAAGGATGTTCTCTGGTTATTGTCAACTTCCCCCCCTTAATTCTGGTGGCTCTTTAAAGACAGGAAGGAGTTGAAGGAATGTTGGTCTTCTCCAATAATGAGGCAATATTTCTTCTCTTTGTGAGTTTAGATGTCTTGTTGATGTTATCTCTGTGCGAAGAATTTCTTAATTATCTCATAGCTAGTTAAAAAAGTATATTATGTTATAATCTAAAACTATATTTACCATACTACTTTAAAAAAGATTAACACAGTAATACTAATTAATACAACATAACACATATAATATTCCTGCAAAGAGGCAATCATATACCATGTACTTTTCACACTGGACATGTGCTTTAACTGTTTTAATCACTAATTTTTTTTCAGTTTCTGGTAATTCCATCAGCATTAAATTGACATCACCCAGTCTGGGTCCTGGTTCTTGACTATCAAATCAAATAGTTTTGCCACTTTACTGGGGTCTTCCTTGAAATGTTTAACCTCTTCTCTCCAACTATTCAGATCACTAGTGGAAAAAGGTACTGTTACTCTCATGGCATTTACCACAGGACCTACCACTTGTCTCAAAGGAGCAATAACTGGTAAAACCTTTATAGTCTTGCTTCTCGTGGGAGCTGTTACTGGAGTCCCTGAGCTTGTTCCCTCATCTGGGTCATCTGAGTCATGTCCTTTTTCACTTTCTAATCTACTACTACTAGGTGATAATTGAGGGGCCCTGGGGCTTATCTGATCTCCTGGGGAGATTAGACTGTAACTCTAAAAGATCAACTGCCACTATCTTCTTCTCTATCTCTCAGTTTAAGACATCTCTGACCTAAACTACATGAAGAACAACACCTAATTTTTCTTTTACCTCCCGTCCTTTTCTAGGGCCAAAACTAAGGGATCTTGTGGGGGTAAATTAGTCCCACATCCTGTCTGCCACTCTGGTTTCTCTCGCAAGGAAAAATCATATCGGCATACATTACCTCATTCCATTTGCCCTCTCTTCTTAAAAATATTAGCTGCAACAAAGTATAATTCAGATTTCCATTTAGGAGCCATTTGTCTTCATTATCCAACCTGTAAAAGGGCCACCGTTGATTGCAACACTTCATCAAATCACTTTTCTTTAAATTGCCTCCAGGGATCCCTCCTAAATCCTTCCAATGAGCTAAAACACACCCCAATGGACTCTTTTTGACAATCTCCTTACTGTCCGTCCTATCCATTCCTGGTGCTATCCAGATTCCCACACTTTACAGCAAATATTATCACTTGCCCTTCTTTCTTTACTCTTATTTCACAGATACTGCACCAACCACAAATTGGGAATTTTTGTTTTGACCTGCACCAGTATTTGCAGTTACAGTGTTGACAAGCAATAAACATGACAGGATCACATGGTCCACTCCTGCACAATCTACACTGTCCTGGTCCACACAGCAAACAAGGGAGTGGAGTATGCCATGACATGAAATAACAGACAAAACACTTAAGCCAACACACTCCAAGCACCAAAATCAAGGGGACTCCATCCCCTTATGACAACAACAAGATTTCTTGTAACAATCAATCAGGGGACTTCAATCCCTGTGGGGATTCTGATCCCTTATGTATCAACGTCAAGAATTTCACCTGTGATACAGGGCCCTGCAGGGAACATCTCCCACATCTTACAGCTGTTACTTAACCAAGAACAGAAACAAAATTCAAAACAATCAACAAATACTTAAAATTTGCTGCAGCTCATCCTTGTCTACTCCTGCAGAGAGCCGGTGAAGTGTAGACTCCCTTCAAGACAATCTTGGGGTGGATCTTGCAGCCAAGCAGAGAGTTCCATCCTGCCACGGTCACCAAACTGATGCCCAAAACTAGGCAAGAAAAAATTCTATAGTCAGATGGCTATAGAGCAGGTATTTGTTTATTCAGTGCCGGAAGTGAAGGGGATCGCTCCACCACAAATACACTCACTCTTCTTTAGTCTACGGTTACATTTTAAAAGTCCTTCTGCACAACGCCACAATTAAAACATATCATTAGCATACTCATATTTGCATAAAGCTGTGTCATGGTTATATAACAGTTTGTTGCTTTTGCACATGTGGCAGTTCCTTCTGTAGTAGTCATCAGTCTTCTGGTGGCCCTTGATAAAGACTTCTATAGTCTTCCTCACATTTGAACTTTTTACCTTTGTCTTCAACACATGTTCCATGCTCTTGTTTTTCAGTCTGTTTTTAGCTAACTTTGCAGTTTGCAAGTTCTGTTAAAACTTGCTATTTTGCTTTCTTTGCTTGCACATTTACAATATCTTGTTACAATATTACTTGTGGTTCACCTTTTGTTACAGGCTCATCACCTAGGTTTCAAAAGGGATTGGCCAAAACTGAAATAACATTTTAAAACCTAAGTAAACCAGAAACCTACACTCCCCAAAACCCGATGACCTTGTTAGGAAACCAATAGAGCATTGCTTAGAAAGAAAAGGCTTAAATTATTTTTAACTAGAGATGAATGCAACATTTCACAATAATATGACACCAGTAGATCAGCATGTACTGCGCATGTGTAAGAGACTGCCAATGTAGAAAGTTCACCTAGAGGACAAGTGATGAAGACTATGAGACACCCACCAGAGGAAGTAAAGGACCACTAAAAGGATTGTAATAACTGCTAAAGGACTTTAGATGGGAGCAAAGACCATGAAATAGTTAACTCAGTTTTATCTAGCTATTTTTTAAAATAATATGCGTGCTTTATGTTACTGATTTTTGTCTATGTAAGCAATATGCAACAGCATTGTAAATATAACCTGCATGAACTCATCCAGTAGTTGGAAGTCCTTATGGAAGAAAAATCCCCAGTGCTACTCCTGTGCCACTGATAAAGAATGCCTGCTTAACACTGATCAAATCTCAGTGTTGAGTAATTTCCTTATTTCAAAACAAAGAGGGAGAACTCATTTAAGTGTACCCCTTAGATTGTCTTAAAGCAAGACAAATTTGGTACCCAAATTAAGTGTCATGAGAGAGAAAGTAGAAAAAGAACAATTTTGTCTGGAACATTTGGTATAGAACTCACTGGTCAACATGATGAACAGACTAATCATGGGACTGTGGCACTTAGGGTTGTGTCTCTCTGTATATATGGTACAATTTGCCTGAGATAGGCCTCCTTTTTGGAGCAGAGACAAAACCCAAGATAGTTTTGTTGATAGACACTGCCATACCTATTTATATAAAATTAATAAAAGGATTAATCCAGAAGGTACAAACTTCAATGGATGCAAAAGTGATTTTTGCCTTTTGCTTTTATATATTCCTTATATTCTTCATATATATTTGTTTCTCTGTAGCTTATTATTGTATAACTACACAGATTCATAGCTAGCATTTTACCTATTCTCTTAGACAGACAAAACACCTTCCTAAAGGCCCCAAACCTAATCTTGCTTCCTTTGGGAACTGTTTTGCGGAGATAAACAAAACTCCACAACTTTGTGAAAGTTGTAAAGCCGGTATGTTTATTACAGTGCTGGACACATGTGGGGATCATTCCCCTTAAAATGACATGCGCACCTCTGGGAACTCCAGATCCCTTTTTATCCCCCTCTCAAATCCATATGCATGCAATCTCACAATAGGTTCATACATATTCATTTTTAAAAATTTCACGTGACATTTGCTGCTAATTCTTCTTTATCAGAAAGAATTCTTATGTCAGGTTGACTTGCTCCCATAGCAGTTTCTCTGTCTCTCTGTCTCCCCTCCTTTATCTCTGTCCTTCACTTAGGCAGTTTCTCTGAGCCTAGGCTTTTTACGAGAACAGGCAGTCAGACTAAACAGCTATGTTATCAAACTATAGACTTAACTCAAACATGTACATTTCACTTAAATCAAAATGGATTTCTACTCTGGAAAATTTCTACTCTGTCTCAGAACCAAGGTTAAAACCTGTCACAGACATCTTTTCATAAAAATCCTTTCTTTAGGATTTTTCCCCCTTCTGAGAAGCTGAGGCCTCAGCAACAAAATGTAAACAATGGTTATCTGCTGCTGTGGAATGCAACAGGTGGATCCGTGATTGGTCTTGGGTGGATGTTTGGATTTACTGACCACTTATGGCAGAGCTGGGTCTCACTCTCTGCTGAGACACAGCCCTTTGTTATTCATTCCTTTTCTATTCTTAGCTTAGCTAGCTTCTGAGAACTTTTCCTTCTATTCCTTTTAGCATAGTAATAATGTAACATATATCATAAAATAATAAATCAAGCCTTCTGAACATGAGGTCAACATTCTCGCCTCTCTCTTCATCCTGCAACACTTGCAAGCCCTGTGACAAAAAACAGCTTCTTGAAACACTTTCTCATAAACAAAGTTCAGCTAGGTCCTGGTTTAGGGCAAATTTGGGAGGAAATGTCCAAAGAGGTTCCTCTAGAAAGCAGACTCAAGTGGCCCCTCCCCCAACTAGTTTGGGAAAACATTCCCTTGGAGAAAAGTGGAGAAAACCTGTTTATTTAACAGGCACAGCATTCACCAGTCCTGTTTTAGCTACCCCAGTCCTTTCCCAGGTGTGGCAATACCTTCTCCCTTCCCCTCTCCTTGTCTTCTGCTAAGTGCTGTCCGTCAAGCTTAACATTCCAGCAAGGGCGTCGTGTGATTGGCAGAAGTTCAAAAGATGCTTCTCAGCCCTGGGGTCATTGGCCTGTCTAGGTGTCATTGTCCCCTGAGACTCCTCCCCTCCCACCTGGTTGGTGGCACACCTATCCCTTCCCTCCCCCTTCTCCCCGAGCTTAAAAGGACACTGAGACCATGCGGTCAGGATTCTGTTGTAGCTGTTACAAGATTCAGAGATCTGTGACCCTGAAATAAAACTCTGGATTAAACCCTACGGCAGATTCCGTCTCCTTTTCCTCTTCACCTCGCCTAAGGCCTTTCCACCAGAGGTAAAACCTGAGTTCCTGCCTGCCTGGACTTGTTCCAAGTGACTAGCTGCAATTTCCAGCCAGCCAAAGGTGTCTCTGAGGTGAAATACCACAGCTGCCGCCTTTGGTCCAGCAGCAAGGGTCAGACGAGCCCAGACACGTTCCATCCGGTAATATTTAGATCCTATTCCAATACACCAGCACAAAAAAATTAACAATATTAAACAATAAAACCTCTCGCTGTTCTGAAGAGATGGCAAACTTACAAAGTCCTCCTCGTGGGGGGCGGTTCGGCTTTCTCAGTCTCTTATCAGTCCCTCTGGTGCTGGAATGCAGCATCCCAGGCCCTGGTGAACCACAGGTGTGAGCTCCTGGTGTTTTTCTGGGTTTTTAGCTGAGAGCAGGTTTGAACAGTACCAAGAAGAAGAAAAACTACTGTCCAGAGAACTCCTCTGCCTCAGCTAGCTAAAAACTAACTAAAAAGTAAAGGAGATCTCTCTCCCACATGTCCATGCTGCAGACAACATTGTCTGTGCGAAGGCTGCAGGGGAGCAAGTGCAGTTTCTGAAAACAAACTGTGCGCTTCTTCTCTCTCCCACTTGGCTTTTGGAACCAGTCTTAAAGGTGCAGAACTTAATATCCAGCATAAACAGAACAGACAATTGGGAATAGAAGCATCATAAAATCACCCCAGGACATACCTAAAGGGAGTGGGTGTCCAAAAAGGGTTAAGCCAGGGAGGAATTACCTTATCACCTGTATCTCTAATTGGGGACTATTGTCAGTTATGCTAATTTGCTAAACTTATAAAGTTGTGCCTGCTTTATATTATGGTGTGCATCTTCAGCTCATTTTCAGAGTGTTGTGCACCAGAAAGGATCCTTTATAAGGGTAATTGCATTTTATCACTTAACTGTGTCTGACTCAAGATTTTAGGATCAGGAAAAGGCATCACAACAACTCAGGAGCTGTTGAAGTAATATCCCTAAAAACAACTCTGGCCAGAGATCGGGGACAAATGATCATTTATTTACCAAAGATGTCCGATAAAACGAAGACTTTCAGGGGTTTATATACACTACAGCTTTTCCTCCCCCTCTTCTACTGTTTCATTAGCTACAGGTGTATCATGTTTCTTCTTGCTATTCTTCTTTAAAGCAAGACTGTCTTCCAGCATCCTTTTCTGGTAATATTGGGGAGTGGTGTTTTCTTTCTTCATCACATTCATCTTCGTCATGCTGCCCTCCAGATGACCTTTCAAGCCTCACGTATGTGCCTTTTCTTCCTTTGGTGTCCCATTTATTATTTTATTGTTCTAATTGCCTATTTAGACATCTAATCAATCTCTAGTTATAAAATAACTCTAAAGCTCCACCAGTTAAAACAATATTATTTGACTAAAACTTCTAGGGCATAGTAACTCCATTACTGCAGGTGCAGTACATTTATCAGTCAAACCTAAGTTATTCCCTGTACTTTTCCATAACATCTTCCATATTTCATTAGAACAAGGTTAAAACTAAAAGCAGCCAAAATAACAAGAATATAGAAACTAAAATGGCAGTCACAAAAACATAGATTTCTTAACTAAGCTCAAAAGAGAAGAAGCTTTCTGCACTGGGCTGGGCCCTGGCTAATGTTTATCGCTAGCTGCTCATTACTGTACAGCAGTAGCTACAGCCAGAGGGGAGGGAGAATAAATTTACAGATACCACGGTCACTCAGGCTGCAATTAAGCCAGAAGGGCAGTCTAAGCCAATAGCAGTCATCCCTGTCCAGAGGAGGAAATATATGACCAAATCTGTTCACCCAGTGGAAGACAGTGGAGAGGCAGAATCCTTACAGCCAGCAGAGGAATCAGAACCAGAAATAACCACTGAGTCTTTGTCCTCTGAAAGTCTCCACAATTTGAAGAAAGACCTTACCCAAGGAGTCTATATTGAGCTGGTTGATCTGAGTTTGGGATGTTGCAGGTGATGTTTCAATATTGTATGGTACTGAAGCGAGGCACTTGGGATCTCTGTTGTATGATGTAGGTATTGACCAGGGGATCATGAGGAGGTGTCCTAGGGTGATGTTATGATGCTTGTATCCCCATTCGTGTGTTCTGTTTATGCTGGATATTATGTTCTGTGCCTTCAAGACTGGCTCTGAAGCGTGAATGTTTTGTTTTGGTTTCTTATCAGCCACTCCCCCATGGCTGGTGGGACATACTGACGGGACAGTACATTGTGCTGCTTTTTGCCTGGCTTTTGGCTTTGCTCTCGCTCTTGCTTCTGCTTTGCTTCTGCTTGCTCTTGCTTCTGCTCATTAGCTAGTTTAGCTAAACAGTCCAAATTTCTTCCTGGACTGTTTCTTCTTTCCTCTTTTGGACCTACTCTAACCTGCTCTGGACTGGGACCTGGGAAACAACAAGAGTTTGCACCCTGTGGCCTGCAGCAGCTGCCCCAGCACCAGAGGGACTAATAACAGAGCAACCATCCCCAAGAGAGATTTTCTGAATTTGTCATCTTTTTCAGGGCGGTGAAAGAGTGGTGTCATCCGGTATTGTTCATTTTGTGTGCTGGGGGGTGCTTTGCCTATTAAATAAACAGGTTCTTTCCACTTCTCTCTGAGGAATTCTTCCCGAACAGGTTGGGAGGAGGGGCTGTGTGGCTTTGCTTTCTGGAGGGGCCCCCCTTTGTAGATTCCCTCCCAAATTTGCCCTAAACCAGGACAGGAGACCAGTATCACTTTAGCCTCTGGATGCGACTCTTAGCAAGAAGATCTCCAGCTGTAGCAAGGCCCTTGGAAGGCCATTGAGTGTCGCAGACATTTCTCCACAGAAATCCTTTCTTTCAGATTTCTGCGTCTTCGGGAGGCCAGAGGCCTCCGAAGAGAAGGTAAACAATTATTATCAGATGCTGTGGAATGCAACAGGGACACCTTGATTGGCTCATTTCCTATGTTTATAATTAAGGGCCAATCACCAGTGCAAGCTAGGGGACTGAGTCCCTGGACACAACTTTGTTTGGGATTCTTTTCTATCTATTCTTAGCTTAGCTAGCAGCTCTGCAAACCTCTCTCTATATTCTATTTAGTATAGTCATAATGTATTATATATAATATCTTAATAAATATGCCTTCTGATCAAGATACAAGATTCACCGTCTCTCTCTCACCAGCAGCGACCCACACAGGTCGCTGTAATATCTGGTGACCCCTCGTGTAAGAGCAAAGATTAATCTGATAAGACCAGAGGAGCAAAATTGCTGCACTGGGTAAAAATCCTGTATGTGTAGCATTTGATGGTTGCTTTGAAGCGACCACAGAAAGTGGATTCAAGCCAGGAGCTGAAGAACTGAAGATCCTGATATGGACAGAGTTCACAGCCAAGGCTGACCAAAACAGAACTATCTTCTGGAAAACCATCAGGAAAGATGATGGAAAAGAACAGCAGACCTGTGGAGCTGGCCAGAGAAAGCTGGACTCTTTCAAAAGGTACTGTTCACTTTTCTATCCCTGATGAACCAGCCCTTCGTAGTTTGTGGCTGTTCGTATGGCAGACCCATGCCTTGCCAGAAGAGATTCAATTCTCCCCTTCAGAGGAGAAAGTTATGGCCCTCTGGAAACATTGGTCTAGAGAAGACGGTTTCCTTTTGTCAGAAACAGATATCTATGAATTCTTTCGATGGGCAAAACTTTTTGGGTTCTTTGCTGATGTCTTATATGCTTTCGATGTTTTTGTCTGGGAGTGCATGGACTCGATTATCCAGCGCGTCTTCAGTAAGGGACGCGTGTTGCCTTCCATCTACCCAGCATTTATAAAGCTTTTCCCAGTTCTGAAACGCAGAGCAGCTTGTTTCCAATGGATCTCTAATTGTTATGGCCAAGCTTCGTTTCCACCGCCCTTGGCAGAAGACCCCGTGGGTGATGACTTTGGGTTTTTTTCCCCCCCCTGCTTCGCGGTGGGGGGGGCTGAAACTTCGCGGCCCGAAGAAGTTTTTTTTACTCTTGCTCCAGAGCATGCTCAGATGGAGTGTTCTCCTTCCCCCCCTTCTCTCTCCGGGGGGATGGGAGTGGCTGCTCAAGCCAGCGCCGGCCTCTCAGACTCCGCCTTCAGACATGGGGGCGGCACCGGTCTCTGAGGTTTCCTCCACGGCCCTGCCAGAGTCGTCCCTCCAGGAGATCCCGTCTCTGCCTTTCCAGGCAGTCCCGCCCGCGGTTTCACCGGCCACCCCGCCCCCGCCAGAGCCTGTGTCGGAGAAGGCAGAAGAGACAGCACTTCTGCCGATTGACCTGTTGCTAAGCAACAGCGATGCTCCGCCGCTTCTCCCAGCTCCGCTGATGCCCGTGCCGTGCCCGCCGCCGCTTTCAGAGCCAAGGGACGCAGCAACAGCGTGTTCCCGCGCGTCCCCGCCGCCTCCGCAGCGGACCCCAGAGTCAGCGGCAGAAAACGGAGTTGGACCTGCGGGACCCTCGGAGCAGCCCGCGGCTGATCCCACGCTTAGCGCAGTTCCCCCCCCAGTTCCGGCTCCCCCCCCGCTGCTTCCACCGGACGTCCCAGCAGTCGCCCCGGCGGGGGCTCTCTCCTTCCGTGGAGCGGGGGCTGCCCGCCAGCTGACTGTTGCAGCAGTCCAGCTGCCTGTTTTTAAGATCAGCATTCTCGGCGGTTTGGGGGGTGGTTTTTCGGGGATTGTCCCATGGAGGCCGCCGCCTCTCTTTTGCCCTAGTGGCATGGGGGGGCAGGTGCATCCAGAGAGTTCTGCCTCTGATCCCCAGCCCGGAGGGGATGGGGATGATGCTACGGGGCGGATGAGAGACAAACCCGATGCATTGCAGAGGGAGAGGGCACAGCTGGAGGAGACCATAGCTGGTTTGCTGTGGGAAACAAACATCTCCAGACCCCAGATGGGATTGCTGGGGAAGGCTTCTATTTCCCTGCTGCTGGCATGCCTCAGTGGTTTAGGGGAAAGGAAGCGTCTCACTACCCGTGCTGCCATTGTGCTGGCAGCAGGGTTCAGGCCTGTGGATATGCAGAGCCTTCCTCATGGGTTTGGCCTGGGCCGTTTGGCTCAGGAGGTTCCTGGGCCAGGGCCATCACTTGGCCTCCTTATGTTTTTGGGGATTCTGGTTTGTCCTACCGGTCCGGGTCCACCTGTGTGAGCCAGTTTTGGGGTTCCTGGTCCAGCATGGGCCAGGGCCCCCAGGGCCTTTCCTTCTCTGGCACTGCTCTGCTCAGCTGGCTGCTGCTCTTTTGCTTTTCGATTAAAAAATTAAATAAAAAAGATTGAAAATACTGGGCAGCAGCTCTGAAGCGCTGAAGCACTGAAAGCACTGAAGGGCCAGAAAAGGACATTCTAAAAATTGTTCAAATTGTTTTAAATTGTTTTAAATTGTATTAAGACTGTCAATGGTTTTTGATAACTATTGATGGAACTCTTTTGCAGAAGTCTGTTTCAGGACCAAAAGGACTCTCAGATATTCCAAGGGAAACAACTTCGGCTGATGGACTGTTCCTGAAATTCATCTGCATAGACTCAAATTCTCTTTACATTGTATTTTGCATTTTTCCTTTATTATAGCATTGTTTTAGTGATTTGTTAGTTATTGTATATTCTATAGGTGAAGGAATTTCCTGTTCATTCCACATCAGCATTTTTCTTTTATTTTATACAATTTAGAAAGGTGAGATGTCGCAGACATTTCTCCACAGAAATCCTTTCTTTCAGATTTCTGCGTCTTCGGGAGGCCAGAGGCCTCCGAAGAGAAGGTAAACAATTATTATCAGATGCTGTGGAATGCAACAGGGACACCTTGATTGGCTCATTTCCTATGTTTATAATTAAGGGCCAATCACCAGTGCAAGCTAGGGGACTGAGTCCCTGGACACAACTTTGTTTGGGATTCTTTTCTATCTATTCTTAGCTTAGCTAGCAGCTCTGCAAACCTCTCTCTATATTCTATTTAGTATAGTCATAATGTATTATATATAATATCTTAATAAATATGCCTTCTGATCAAGATACAAGATTCACCGTCTCTCTCTCACCAGCAGCGACCCACACAGGTCGCTGTAATAATTGAGTGAGGAATCCAATGCTTGAGAGAACTGGCTGTGATCGAAATTCTTTTCTTGAGTGATGACCAAACCACTACAAGTCCGGACTTGGTAAAATGTACAATGTTGATGTGGTTCAAACTTGCACAACTTGGGACCTCAGCATATCCCCAATTCCTAGCAATGCTGCAATAGAATGAGGGGAACAAAATGATGGGTGCTATGACAAGAAGACTCTGTACATATGAAGATACTGTCCATGCCCTAATATGAGCCCAGGTCTCAACTGTGGAAACAGACTTGACTGAATGCATGTGCAAATTGGAAGAGGGGATTGAAGAGAGGCATCATAAACACAGCTAGGAGCTTGAAGAGGACTTTCTCCAAGTTTCTTCAGTACAGACCTCAGCCACTGATTTCAGAAGCAGATGTTCCCCAACTGGGGAGAGGAGGTACCCCCCACGAGGTGACCTGTGGTTCTTCCTGTGTTAGTAGGATGAAGGCATGAGAAGACTATCATCTGAAGAGGAAGAAGAGCAAGTGACATGCTGAGGAGGCCCCACTGTAGCAGACATAGGCCCTGCAAGGGCCTTGTGGTGAGCAGAGGCCTAAAGATAGGAAATGCCAAGTCATAGTGAATAGCTAGAAGCCCCTCTCTTCTGCCTTTGGACCCCTGCTTATCTCTCTGTAACCCTATAGGTCACTCTCCTTTAACTCCTGATATTGGACAATTTCTGATCCCCTTGTATCCTATATAATGGGCTGTTTCAGTCTATTCTGATTTGAAGAGCTGTCACTGGAACCTTCACAGACCACCCAATAAAGACATTGCTGTGGAAAGCCAAACAACCTTCTCCTCTCTCCCCTGCGTCTGCCTGCCTGTGGCACCTAGCAAGCTAAGAGTTGAAATCACAATGAGCTGATGATCACTAAAGAGCTGATATCACTTAAGCTTGCTAGGGTTGCCAGTGGCTGAGAACTGCTTGGGTATTCAGGCAGTCCGTCCCGTAAGAGGACTGAGCTATCTGGACCCATGCAGCCTGCTGGAGACACCCTGAACCCAGCAGAAGGCTGCATAACCCCACCATATAACCAACTACCAGAAAGTGAGAGGCAATATGCTCTCTTCATTGATGGATTTTTCCATTTTGTAGGGACCATCAGGAAATGGAAAGCAGCTGTATGGAGTCCTATGCTGCAAGTCGCGGAAGCCTTGGAATGACAGGGTGGATCAAGTCAAATTGCAGAGCTGAAAGAAAGGCAGCTGGCTTTAGACATTGTTGAGCAAGAGAAGTGGCCAACACTCTACACTGAATTGTGGATGATAGCAAACACTCTGTGGAGGTGGCTGGAAAGACAAAAAAAGACCAATTGGCAGTGCAGGGGAAAACCCATCTGGGCTGCTGAAGAATGGCAGGACATCACTGCCCAGGTAGAGAAAGTAACTGAAAATCCATCGTGTGGATGCACATGTGCCTAAGAGCTGGGCTAATGAGGAGCACTGCAACAACTAACAGGTGGGTCAGGCTGCCAAAATCAAGGTTTCACAGGTAGATCTTGACTGGCAACATAAGGGTGAGTTATTTCTAGCTTGGTGGGCCCATGATGCCTCAGGTCATCAGGAAAGAGATGCAACATACTGATGGGCTTATGACTGAGGGGTGGACTTAACCACAGACACTATATCCCAGGTAATCTATGATTGTGAAATGTGTGCTGCAATCAAGCAGGCCAATCAGGTAAAGCCCCTGTGGTATGGGAGGCAGTTGTCTAAATGCAAGTATGGAGAGGCCTGGCAGATTGATTATATCACACTGCTGCAAACCTGCCAAGGTAAGCACTACGTGTGCACAGTGGTAGAAGCAACCAATGGATGGATGGAGACATGCCCCGTGCCTCACACTACAGCCCAGAACATCCTCTTGGGCCTTGAAAAGCAAGTCCTGTGGCAACATGGCAGCCCTGAAAGAATTAAGTCATACAATGTGGCTCATTTCAAAAATAGCCTCCTAAACACCTGGCCTAGAGAACACAGTATTGAGTGGGTGTATCGTATTCCCTATTGCACACCAGCTACTGGGAAAGTCGACTGGTACAATGGACTGTTAAAAGCCATAGTGAAGGCAATGCATGAAGGGACCTTCAAGCAAGGGGATCTGCATTTAGCAAAGGCTACCTGTTTAGTCGACACCAGAGTTTTCATTAACCGAACTGGCCCTGCCCAATCTGAACTACTGAGTACAGCAGATAAAGTTCCCATGGTGCATATGGGAGGTATGTTTGGAAAGACAGTTTGGATAAATCTTGCCTCAAACAAAGGCAAACCTATCCATGGGATTCTTTTTTGCTCAAGGACCTGGTTATACTTGGTGGGTAATGCAGAGGGATGGAAAAACGTGTGTACCTCAGGGGGTTTAAAAGAGCACTGAGCAGGTGAGTTCCTTGTTCTTGTTAGCCATGCAGGCACAGGGCCGGGCTTTCCTCCAGTAAGTGGAGGGGTGATTAAAAGAAGGCTCTAGGGAGCACAACTACCCGGAGCAGAGCGTGCAAACAGGGGTGTGGCACAGCAGTTTGCATGGCAGTTCGCGCTGGCAGGGCAAGCAGGCAGGGTTGCGGGTTTTCTCCTGCTAGTGGGGTTTTTAGTTTGTTGTTTGTTGTGGTTTTGTTAGTTGATTTTTGGGATTTTTTTCTTAGTAATGGTTTTTACACAATCAAGAACTGCAGTTAGTAAAAGTGTATGTAGCCAAATAGAACCCTCCAAAAAGGATGCGTCTGTCCAGACCACTTCCTGTGAGGAGTGTTTGAGCTTATGAGTAGTACCAGGGGGAGTTGCAGAAGAATCCTGTCTGCAGTGTGAACAGGTGAATGATCTTTTGCAAGTGACTGAATTTAGGGAGAAAGTAGAAAGACTAAGGAGTACTAGGGAAAGTGAAAAGGAAATAGATTGATGGAGTTCTGTGTTGTTATAGAGCATGACACAGTACAAAGTAGCACTACTCCATCAGAAAGGTGCAAGAGAGATTTATTACAGCAACATGTTGCTTTTATACTTTTTCAAGTTATTTACATTCATCCAACATACACATTCACTGCCCATTGGTTATAGGAAAGAAACAAAGTTCTCAGTGGGTGACCAAGGAGCCACATCATTCTGTGAGCCAGCTAGAGTCTGTATCTCTTAACTTTCTCTCCTTCATCACGTCTCCATGGTGACAACCTTGGTATCTTCCTCAGGAGAGATATGGGGCTTTCCTTTATCTTCAGGAGGCCTTTTCTGGCTCACAAGAACAGCACAGAATGTCTCTCCTACAGTTCTACCCTTCCATCCTTGAGGGAGGCCCACCATGAGTCAGAGGACTCCCATGCCTTCCACCATCAAGCAATAGGAGGACACCTGGTGGATGAAGGGGAGTGGAAATGGGTTCCTACTTGGGGAAGTAATAAAAATTCCTCCCGACCCCCCTCACCTACCCAGATGTCACTTCAGAATAGGTATGAGGCCCTGGATGAGGAGGGTCAGCCAGATGACACAGAAGAAAATTATCTGCCCAGTGAGCCTCCCAATTATGCTTCATCTGTCAGATCACCACCTCTAACATTAAAAAGATAAGAAGGTTAGTGGTAGTAGGTGACTCCCTTCTGAGAAGAACAGAGAACCCCATATGTCAACCAGACCCATCCCACAGGGAGGTCTGCTGCCTCTATGGGATCCGGATATGGGATACTACTGAGACACTCCCTGGGCTGATTTCGCCCTCTGATTATTACCCACTGCTGATACTCCAGGCTGGCAGTGATGAGACTGAAAAGAAGAGCACGAGGGCAATTAAAAGGGACTTTAAGGCACTGGGTCAAGTAGTTGATAGGGCAGGAGAAGAGGCAGTGTTCTGCTCAGTCCCTTTGGTGACAAAGAAAAACAATGAAAGGAATAGGAGAGCCCACATTATCAACAAGTGGCTCAAGGGTTGATGTCATCAGCAGAATTTTGGGTTCTTTGATCATGGAGCCACTTTTATGGCACCTGACCTGCTGGAATGAGGATGGGCTCCATCTCTCTGTTAAGGGCAGAAGGATTTTAGCTCATGTGGTGGTTTGACCAGGAAGAAGTGGGAATTCTGGGATGTTGTGGTCAAACCAATGGGTGCTTGGATTTTGATATTGGCACCTGGTGTAGCCAGTGGGGTTTTGGACACACCTCCGAGAACACACAGGGGTTAAAAGCAGAGCTTCGGCCCTGGGAGGCTCTCTTGGGACTTCGAGGGACGGAGGTCGGATCTCCCTTCCCCCGTCCAGCCGCTGCTGCTGGGCAGGGGAGGGGCAGCCATGCGGTAGGCCTGGGCCTGGATAGAGATGGGAAGTGAGGAGGCCTTGCAGGATGGAAGGGTGGAGGAGCCCCAAGAGACATCGGGCAGCCATTCTCCCCCCCCACACACACCTTGGAGACAGACAGAGAGAGAGAGAGTGCAGCCTGTGTCGTTATCTTGAAACTCAGTAAACGTGCTGGCAGCAGGCAGCCCGGCTGAGGAGATGGGGGGGGGTGCAGCCAGGAGCCCAGCCGCCTGGAGGAGTTTTTAACCCTTTTTTGGACAATGAAAACCTTACAGAACATTAACCCTTCCTAGACGAGTGATAAGAGTGGAGGAGGACGAAGGAAATGAACGAGTGATGGAGGTCTGGACCAGAGAGAGAGAGAGAGTGAGAGATGTTGAAAGAATGGAGAAGATGGAGTGGCATGTTATGCTGAACTCTTTCGTGTAGCCATGGACAGAGCCATGTTTCTGTGTGATACAGAGACTGAGTCCAGGGGGAGAAATGTCCCAGTGCCAAAGAAGATTCAGTGTGGGTACCCTTTGGCCCCAGGGGGTATATAAAATATGGGGGGGATAGATGTCCCAAAGGTGGGAAGGTGAGATACTGTGCTTTTCTGGAACTGGACAAAGCATCCTTAAAAAGACAACCCTGGAAGCAGTCCTGATCCCTGTTCGGTGGTGAGAGCACCGGAACAAGGACGGAAAAGGCCACCACGACACATGGAAGAACTCCCTCTCCTCTTGAGGAACTGAAAGTTTGAGCAATCTGAAGGGTGGTGTTGGACCCAGAACTGGTGATTTTGGAGGATGTATTGTATTGGGAATTTAGGGGGGAGGAGGGGGAGAGTGTTTTTTGTGAGGTTTTCATTTTCCTCGTGTTTTCTTTTTTCTTTTGTGTGTAGTTTAGTAATTGTTTTGTGTGTAGCTTAGTTAATAAACTTTTCTTTATGTTTAAGTTGGAGCCTGTTTTGCTTATTCCTGGTCACATCTCACAGCAGACACCGGGGAGAAGGTGTACTCATGGGGGCTCTGGCTTTGCCAGGCCAAAACCATAACAGCTCATGAACTGGCAGAACTTGTTGAGAGGGCATTAAACTAGGTTTGAAGGGGGAAGGGGAGGTATCTGGGCTCTCTGGAAGCAGGCCCAAGGGAGGTAAGCCTGAGTTAGGGGTGAAATCAGTAGCCCAGCTGAAGTGCATGTATACCGATGCATGCAGCATGGGTAACAAACAAAAAGAGCTGGAAGCCATGGTGCAACAGGAAAGCTATGATGTAGTTGCCAGCACAGAAACGTAGTGGAACAACTCACATAGCTGGAGTGCTGCACTGGATGGCTACAAGCTCTTCAGAAGAGAAAGGAAAGGGGGTAGAGGTGGAGGGATGGCCCTTTATATTAGGGAGGCTTTTGATACCGTGAGTATTGAAACTAATGTTGATGAAGTTGAATGCCTATGGGTAAGAATTGAAGGGAAGGCCAACAAGGCTGACATCCTACTGGGGGTCTGTTATTGTCCACCTAACCAAGAAGAAGAGGTGGACAACTATTACTGCGCCTGAGTGAGTCGCAGCTGGTGAGAGAGAGATGGTGAATCTTGTTTCTTGAATCAGAAGGCTTGATTTATTAAGATATTATATATAATACATTATTACTATACTAATAGAATATGGAGAGAGGTTTTGCAGAGCAGCTAGGCTAGCTAAGAATCGATAGAAAGAATTCACAACAAAGTTGTGCCCAAGGACTGAGTCCCTGGCTTACACTCTGTGATTGGCCCTTAATTAAAAACAAGAAGCATGAGCCAATCACCAATCAAAATAGGTGCCCCTGTTGCATTCCCCAGCAGCTGATAATAATTGTTTAGCTTGTCTTCTGGGGCCTCTGGCCTCCAGAAGATGCAGAAATCCGAAAGAAAGGATTTCTGTGGAGAAATGTCTACGACATCTCACCTTTCTAAATTGTATAAAATAAAAGAAAAATGCTGATGTGGAATGAACAGGAAATTCCTTCACCTATAAAATATAGGATACTAATAAATCACTAAAACAATGCTACAATATAAGAAAAATGCAAGAAACAATGCAAAGAAAATTGAAGTCCATGCAGCTGAGTTTCAGGAACAGTCCATCAGCTGAAGTTGTTTCTTTTGGACATCTGAGAGTCCTTTTTGTCCTGAAACAGCATAACACAATTTTAAACAATTTAAAACAATTTAAACAATTTTTAGAATGTCCTTTTCTGGCCCTTCAATGCTTCAGCGCTTCAGAGCTGCTGCCCGCTATTTTCAATCTTTTTTTATTTAATTTATTTTTTTTTTTAATTGAAAAACAAAAGAGCAGCAGCCGAGCAGAGCAGTGCCAGAGAAGGAAAGGCCCTGGGGGCCCTGGCCCATGCTGGACCAGGAACCCCAAAACTGGCTCAGAAATGGGGACCAGGACCGGTCGGAGAAACCAGAGTCCCCAAAAACATCAGGAGGCCACGCAGTGGGGCCAGCCCAGGAACTATCTGAGCCCAACGGCCCAGGCCAAACCCATAAAGCAGGCTCTGAATTTCCACAGGCCTGAACCCTGATGCCAGCACAATGGCAGCACGGGTAGTGAGACGCTTCCTTTCCCCATAACCACTGAGGCATACCAGCAGTGAGGAAATAGAAGCCTTCCCCAGCAATCCCATCTGGGGTCTGGAAATGTTTGTTTCCCACAGCATCACGGCACCACCCCCACCGGGCTGAGGACCAAAGGCAGGGCTCTCGGCAGAACCCACCTGCCCCTGGCTACTAGGGTACAAGAGGGGCGGCAGAGATGGCAGCCTCCATGGGACAGCAACCGAAACACCACCCCCCAAACCGCCGAGCTTGAAAGCCAGCAGCCGGGCTGCGCCCGCACTCAGCTGCCGAGCCATGCCTCCTCCACGGAAGGAGAGGCCGGCTGCTGGAGCCACTGCTGCAAGAGTCATCTGGTGGGCAGCCCCCGCTCCACTGAAGGAGAGATCCCCCGCCGGGGCGGCTGCTGGGGCAGCCGGCCCGGGACAGCCCGAGCTCGAACAAGCTGCCGGTGCCATGGCAGTCTCTGACGCCGACACGGAGGACAGAGCCTCCGACAAGGCCAGAGCCGCTGGAGCGGGCAGTCCGAGCGGCGAGGGGGAAGCCGGAACTGGGGAGGGAACCGCGCTGAGAGTGGGATCAGCCGCGGGCTGCTCCGAGGGTCCCGCAGGTTCAGCGCCGTTTTCTGCCGCTGACTCTGGGACTGTCTCGGCTTGAGGCGGCGGGGACACGCGAGAACATGCCGCTGCCGCGTCCCCCGGCCCTGAAAGCGGTGGCAGGCACGGCACAGGGCCGGCATTGTCCCCCGCCGCTGACTCCGGGGTCCGCTGCAGAGGCGCAGTCACAGTCTCCGTCGCAGCGCAAACAGGCAGCAGCGGAGCCGGGAGAAGCGGCAGAGCATCGCTGTTGCTTAGCAACAGGTCAATCGCCGGAAGTGTTGTCTCTTCTGCCTTCTCCGACGCTGAGCCGGAAGCTGGAGACGCATCCTCGTCGTTGCCTAGCAACAGCTCAGGGGGCGGGGAGGCCGGTGAAACCGCGGGCGAGACCGCCTGGAGAGGTGGAGACAGGATCTCCTGGAGTGACGGCTCTGGCAGGGGCATGGAGGAAACCTCAGAGACCGGTGCCGCCCCCATGTCTGAAGGAGGTGGAGTCTGAGAGGCCGGCGCTGGCTTGAGCGGCCACTCCCATCCCCCCGGAGAGAGAGAAGGGGGGGAAGGAGAAAACTCCATCTGAGCATGCTCCGGAGCAAGAGTAAAAAAAACTTCTTCGGGCCGCGAAGTTTCAACCTCCCCCGCCGCGAAGCAGGGGGGGGGGTAAAACCCAAAGTCATCACCCACCGGCTCTTCTACCAAGGGGGATGGAAACGGAGCCTGGCCATAACAATTACAAATCCATTTAAAAGACGCTGCTCTGCGTTTCAGGACTGGGAAAAGCTTTAAAAATGCTGGGTAGATAGAAGGCAACACGCGTCCCTGACTGTAGACGCACTTGATAATCGAGTCCATGCACTCCCAGACAAAAACATCTAAAGCGTACAGGACATCAGTAAAAAACCCCAAAAGCTTTGCCCATCTAAAGAATTTATAGAGATCTGTTAATGACAAAGAGAAACCCTCTTCCCTGCAGCAATGTTTCCAGAGGGCAATAAGCTTCTCCTCTGAAGGGGAGAATTGAATCTCTTCTGGCAAGGCATGTGTCTGCCATACGAACAGCCACAAGCTACGAAGGGCTGGTTCATCAGGGGTAGAAAAGTGAACAGTACCTTTTTCAAAAGTCCAGCTTGCTCTGGCCAGCTCCACAGGTCTGCTGCTCTTTTCCATCATCTTTCCTGAAGGTTTTCCAGAAGAAGGTTCTCTTTGTGGTCAGCCTTGGCTGTGAACTCTGTCCGAATCAGGATCTTCAGTTCTTCAGCTCCTGGCTTGAATCCACTTTCTGTGGTCACTTCAAAACAACCATCAAATGCCACACATACAGGATTTTTACCCAGTGCAGCAATTTTGCTCCTCTGGTATTATCAAATTAATTTTTGCTCTGACACGAGGGGTCACCAGATATTACTGCGCCTGAGTGGGCGCGGCTGGTGAGAGAGAGACAGTGAATCTTGTTTCTTGAATTGGAAGGCTTGATTTATTAAGATATTATATATAATACATTATTACTATACTAATAGAATATGGAGAGAGGTTTTGCAGAGCAGCTAGGCTAGCTAAGAATCGATAGAAAGAATTCACAACAAAGTTGTGCCCAAGGACTGAGTCCCTGGCTTACACTCTGTGATTGGCCCTTAATTAAAAACAAGAAGCATGAGCCAATCACCAATCAAAATAGGTGCCCCTGTTGCATTCCCCAGCAGCTGATAATAATTGTTTACCTTGTCTTCTGGGGCCTCTGGCCTCCAGAAGATGCAGAAATCTGAAAGAAAGGATTTCTGTGGAGAAATGTCTGCGACAGAAAACTTATTCTATAAGCAACTGGAGAATGTTTCAGGATCAGCAGCCCTTGCTCTTGTCGGTGACTTTAACCTACCAGACATCTGCTGGGAACTTAATACAAGAGATAAGAGACAGTCCAGGAGGTTCTTAGAGTGTGTGGAGGATAACTTTTTGTCACAGCTGGTGAGTGAGCCCACCAGGGGAGGGACTATGTTAGACCTGTTTGCAAATCGAGATGGGCTGGTAGGAGATGTGGTGGTTGGAGGCTGCTTGGGGCATAGTGATAATGAAATTATAGAGTTCTCAATATTTGGTGAAATCAGGAGGAACATCAGTAAGACTAGATTAGATTTCCAGAGGGCAGACTTTGGCCTGTTTAGGATACTTATTCAGAGGGTTCCTTGGGAAGCAGCCCTTAAAACAAAGGAGTCCAGGAAAGGTGGGCGTGCTTCCAAACAGAGATCTTGAGGACACAGAAACAGACTGTCCCTGTGTGCTGAAAGATGAGCTGACGAGGCAAACATCCAGCTTGGATGGGCAAGGAGGTTTTGGAGGAACTTAGGAATAAAAAGAGGATGTATCATCTTTGGAAGGAGGGTCAGGTCTCTCAGGAACTATTTAAGAGGATTGCTAGGGCATGGAGGAAAAAAATTAAAGATGCCAAAGCTCATTTCCAACTTAATTTGGTAACTTTTGTAAAGGATAATAAAAAATGTTTTTACATACATATTAACAGCAAAAGGAAGGGTAAGGCCAACCTTTGTTCTCTACTGCATGCAGGAGGGAACTTAGTAACTGCAGATGAGGAGAAGGCAAAAGGGCTTAATGCCTTCTTTGCCTCGGTCTTTAGTGAGAAGACGGCTTGTCCTCAGGACAACTGTCCTCCTGGCTTGGTAGATGGTGTCAGGAAGCAGAATGGTCTCCCTGTTATCCAGGAGAAGGCAGTCAGAGAACTGCTGAGACACTTGGATGTTCATAAATCTATGAGACCAGATGGGATCCATCCCAGGGTGATGAGGGAGCTGGCAGATGAGCTTGTGAAGCCGCTCTCCATCATTTACCAGCAGTCCTGGCTCACTGGTGAAGTTCCAGATGACTGGAAGCTGGCGAATGTGACGCCCATCCACAAAAGGGTAGGAAGGAAGATCCTGGTAATTATAGGCCAATTAATCTGGCCTCATTACCTGGTAAGGTTATGGAACAGTTTATACTGAGTGTTATCACACAGCACCTACAGGATGGCCAGGGTATCAGACCCAGCCAGCATGGGTTTAGGAGGGGTAGTTGTGTTTGACCAACATGGTCTCCTTTTATGACCAGGTGACCCACCTGGTAGATGTGGGAAAGGCTGTGGATGTTGTCTTTTTGGACTTCAGCAAGGCCTTTGACACTGTCTCTCACAGCATACTCCTGGAAAAACTGGCAGGCAATGACTTTGACAGGAGCATTCTTTGCTGGGTTAAGAACTGGCTCAATGGCCGGGCCGAGAGAGTGGTGGTGAACAGTGCTGCATCCAGTTGGCGGCCAGTCACTAGTGGTGTTCCTCAGGGGTCTGTGCTGGGGCCAGTTCTGTTCAATATTTTTATTGGTTACATGGATGAGGGTATTGAGTCTTTCATTAGTAAATTTGCAGACCACACTAAGCTGGGAGCGTGTGTTGATCTGTTGGAAGGAAGGAGGGCTCTGCAGAGACCTGGAATGTTTGGATGGATGGGCAGATTCCAATAAGATGAAGTTTAATGCGTCCAAGTGTCGAATCTTGCATTTTGGCCACAATAATCCCCTGAAACACTATAGGCTGGGCACAATATGGCTGGGCAGTGCCCAGGCAGAAAGGGACCTGGGAGTACTGGTCGACAGTTGATTGAACATGAGCCAGCAGTGTGCCCTGGTGGCTAAGAAGGCCAATGGCATCCTGGCCTGTGTCAGGAATAGTGTGGTCAGAGGGACCAAGGAAGTAATTCTTCCCCTGTACTTGGCATTGGTGTGGCCACACCTGGAATACTGTGTTCACTTCTGGACCCCTCAGTTTAGGAAGGACGTTGAGAGGCTTGAGCGCATCCAGAGAAGGGCAATGAGGCTGGTGAGGGGCTTGGAACTCAAGCCCTATGAGGAACAACTGAGGGAGCTGGGGTTGTTTAGCCTGGAGAAGAGGAGACTCAGAGATGACCATATCACTCTGTACAACTTCCTGAAAGGTGGTTGTAGTCAGGTGGGGGTTGGTCTCTTTCTCCAGGCAACAACTGACAGAACAAGAGTGTCACAGACATATTTTATGAAAAATCCTTTTGTTAGGATCTTTTTCTCCTGAGAAGCTGAGAGCCCTCAGAAACGAAATGTAAACAATAATTATCTGCTGCTGTGGAATGCAACAGGTGCATCTTTGATTGGTCTCATGTGGTTGTTTTTAATTAATGGCCAATCACAGTCCAGCTGTCTTGGACTCTCTAGTCAGTCACAAGATTCTGTTATCATTCCTTTCCTTTCTATTCCTTGCTAGCCTTCTGATGAAATTATTTCTTCTATTCTTTTAGTATAATTTTAATATTTAATTTTCTTTTAATATAATATATATCATAAAATAAAAAATCAGCCTTCTGAAACACGGAGTCTCTTTCCTCATCCTGGGACCCCTGCGAACACCACCACACAAGAGGACACAGTCTTAAACTGTGCCAAGCGAAATATAGGTTGGACATTTGTGGAAACCCAGGGCACTTGGAATATTTGTCTGTCTGCTCTGGGGTTCCCTGACACCCAGGGGAGCACTGACTTTGACCCTCATTCATGGAGAAAGTTTCCTAGACTTCAAGATAGACTAGAATCCACTAAAGTGTGAAATAGATTATAGAGAGTAGTGTAGGTGTATCACTTGGTGAGAAATTTAGGTTTTGGGATTTTTAGTATGTTGTGGATGGAAGCAAGATGGAGGGCACAGAGTGTCATCCTGGGTTTCTTCTTCATGCTTCTTCTTCCTTCTTCTTTATGGGTTTGGGTGGCATTTCGTAATTGGGCAGAAAAGTCCTCATTGGGGGCTCTTTGTGATCAGTTATTGGGTTAAAAGGGAGAATAATCTAGGGGTAAGTTCTTAATTGGATAGTTTAGTCTTAAAAGACCTTGTAACAAGAGATTGTTAGCCATTTTATGCCTTCTAATGAAAAGCTGCTGAACTCACAGTAGTGAGACTGTTTTACTGATAAGAAATAATAAACACCTAAGTCCAAACATGAATTACTGTCTGAAGTGCCTTCAATCCAGACACAGAGAAACTGACAACTGGTACCACCACAGATATTAGCAAAAAGTTTTTTATGTGAAGAATTATAAAGTACTGCAATTGTCTGCCTGGGAAGGTGGTAGAGTCACCATCCCTGGATGTGTTTAAAAAAAGATTGGATATGGCACTTAGTGCCATGGTTTAGTTGAGGTGTTAGGGCATGGGTTGGACTGGATGATCCTGAAGGTCTCTTCCAACCTAGTGATTCTGTGATTTGACTTCTGGTTAGAACAGCCTGTAATGTTGAATTGCATTTGTAACACTGGTTGCTAAATGTCATTGCCATTGCATATTGTAACTGTCATGAACAATGAGAATGTACTGCTCCAGTCGTATCAGTCATGGACCAGATGAACTCAGTCCATATCTTGGGGGATGGTCAATGGCTATTTAAATAATTGTATTTGTATATGTATATTTGTGTACAGTTGAAAGGTATTAATTTGGGTATGAGTCAAATGATATGGAATAAAGGGTGGGTAATGTCCTGGGCAACTGAAAATGTTATTGTATTTCCCATGTATCTGTGCCCAAAATTGTTACTGTCTCTTTAAGTTTCAGTGGCGTGGCTGGAAATGCAATCGCATGGCAGGCCAGGGGTGCTGGTCCCTTTTTTAAAGCCAGCTCCCTCAAACAGACCTCTCTCTGGCCACATGACTTTTGCCCAAGGTAGAGGCTCCCTTTTTTTATGTTTTTGTTTCTCTCTTGCCTCTTTGGCTTTTGCTTTTCCCTGTCATTCTTGCTATGAGAGAGCTGAGGCAGAACAGGTGGAGGCTTTTGCTTTGTCTTTCTTTTGGTTTTTTTCTTTTTTTTTTTTTTCCCAAGAAGGTGCGTTTCTCAGTCTTGGACTGACTCTGATCAAATTCTGGGAGTGCCTGTCTGCAGTTGAACTACTGCACCAAGTGGAGCGGCCCCACTCCAGTCCAAGCTGCCCCAGCCCATCAACAGCACCCGACCAAAACAAGAAGGCATGGAGTCATCCCAGCTAGATGCCTGCTGCTTCTCATGAGGAAAAGGCAAAGTCCCTTCATGAATTCTAGCCCTTGACTGAGTTCCAGGTGCCGGAGTGTTTCGGCCACCTTTCTTGACAGAGCTGCTGCTGCTGGAGAGATAAGAGGGGTGGAGGGCTGCCACCATCTTTTCCTTTTGTCTTCCCACATGCAGGTATCTGTGAAGGGTGCCATCTGTTACAGATCGAATGGGAGCTTCAGACAAGTCCTGCCTAAGCCTCAGATTTTTTGGCAACCGCCTAAATTTATGTGACCCACACCTAAAATCACTCCACCCTGCAAGTTCTAAGAATGGCAGATTAGGTCTATTATAAAATGAGTTATTTACTGAATAAACCGGAGGCAACAGAAAAAAAGGCTTTAAACAGAGTTACTTACTACACAGTGTGAAAAATGTTTTTATGATTCATGTAAATTGACAATGGAATCAGCAAATGCTTGTATCTGCTGTGTCGAAAATGGATGTGTTCCCTGGGATAACTACAAAGAACAGTTTTGAAACTTTCTGACCTAATAGCCAAATAAAGCATCAAATAGAAGAAGTATAGTAAAGAGATGAGGTAGCAAGATGACTGATGCTTAGAATAAAATAGAGGAAGTTTTGGTAAAGCTAAGGGATATTGCAACAAAGCGACTAAATGCTTATGTATAATAAAAAGCTTGATGCACTTGACAAAAATTATGTGTAAGGCCTCCCTCCAGACAATCACAAGAAGGACAGGAAGCCAATGACCACCTGGAAAGATTATGAAATTGCTGATCCCAACTTATTGATATTTACTGATTCAGACTAACCAAGCACATTGGAAAATGCTTTGTAGGCTTAAAAATAGTATATATACTTTGCCGAACTTATAAGTGGTGTGTGCCGTTAGTGGAGTGGTGACTCCCTGGCCATCCAGCACTGCTTGCTTGCTTTCTTTAAAATGAAAGATATAGAAATAAAATTCGGTTTGACTATTGAAATTTTATATCAACAGTATGAACCAGAAAGAACTAGTAGCAGTTACATAAAACTGCACAATATCAAGGTACCTATATTAAAGCTACCAAAGAAATAGTGTTGATTAGGACCCAAACTAATTTACCACTGAATTGATGGTAGTGTACACAGAGTCCTTTCACTCAACTCACGGGAGAGAAACCACAAAGCAGGCATGCCAGCTTTGGGGAGGAAGCCCCACACATTCCCAGGGAATGTGCAGAAGATTTCTGCTTTATGAATGTTTGGTGTTGCTTTTTGCAGCCCAAAACTGGGCAAGAAAATAAAACTCTGTAGTCAGATGGCTACAGAGCAGGTATTTGTTTATTCAGCTCTGGGAGGGGGGGGGGATCTTTCTTCCAAAAACTCACTTGATCGTCTTTAGCCTGCAGTTACATTTTAAAAGTCCTTTTGCACAATGTCACAATTACAACATATAATTAGCATACTCATATTTGCATAAAGCTCTGTCATGGTTTTCCAACTGTTGCTTTTGCGCATGTGTCAGTTCCTTCTGTGTCGGGAGTTTAGTTCAGGCATGGCTGTGGTAGCTAGGGAAGAGGCGCTGCGGAAGATGTCGCGATGTCACGGAAAGCCAGGACCCTCTGTTTCCCGTAGATAAGACCCTCAGTTACTCATAGATAAGAAACTAACAATAGGAACGTGGCCCCACTAACAATAGGAGTGCTGCCCCACTAACTGTAAAGTCAGCAACTCTCTACTCCTTACTCAGTACTTTTCCATTCCCTACTAACCATAGATAAAGAAGACAAACCCCTTTTGACATAGAGACCCCTAAGACTATAAGACCCCAGAAGAAGAAGTAATAAAGGCCTTTTGACCGTCCACCACATTGGTGTCTGCGTGTGTCATTGGCCCGAACGGCCCTGGAGAGTGGGCTGTCGAGCTGTACCTCAGAACCAGGTCGCCTGCCTTGGCATAGAAGGCAACATTCTGGTGCCGGAAACCCGGGACAGCGGCTTGCGCCCGGGGAATGGGAATTCTCCTGGAAAAAGGACAGTGGCTGCGGCAGCGGGACTGACCACAGCGGGGGAGGACGCCTCCCGGACCAGCTTGGACCATGGAATCCACAGCGAAGGTCGTAAGTCAGGCTCATGAGCAATGGGGAATTAAAGGTGAGCTCAGGAACTCTAATCTTGCTATTGCAAGGCTCCTAGAGCTGGGGACGATCGAACGTCCGGTAAATATATTATATTGGGAAGCGCGGGAGAAGTGCACTGCCGCCTCAGCAGAGGACTCTAAGTCCGCAGGCAGTGGTAAAAACCTCAAAGCGTGGGGGAAAGTAGAAGAGGCCATACGCAAGACGTTAGAAGAACAGGAGACGCGGAAAACCGCGCGTACACGTTTATTAGCTACACCAAAGCCGGTGGTGGGGGCCGCGACGCAAACCACCTCTGAGAGCAATCGGATTGAAGGCGGGAATATGCAGGGGCTGGGCGCGTTCCACCCCTTCCTGAGCCCGAGCCCAGACCCCCCGGAGCTCCCAGGAGATGCCCCGGAACCCCCAGGGGACCCCCCGACCTTCCCGCGGAGCCCGCCGGGTCCTGGCCCCCCCGCGGAACCATGCGAAAAAGCCGCGGTTTCTCTATCCGTCTCTTCCCCGCCAGTCGTCGGTCCGGCGCAAGAAGCAGAGCAGCGCGAGCGATGCTTCTGGCAGGGACTCGCGGAGGAGGCGCGGAACGAGGCCGGATTGTCGGACCCCGCCGGGATCGGTAAAAACTCGTCCCCGCCATGTGCGTTTAAAAATGGCGCCGAACCACATGGCGAGGGCGGAAGGGAGGAGGCGGGGGGCGGAAACGGAGTCAGCCTGCTTAACAATGCATGCGCAGGCGAGCGGGGAAGGGGGGCGGTCCCCGCGGAGGCGCGTAAAACCAACCAGAGCGCTCTATTCAAATTAAGTCCTTATGGGGCAAGGACCTCCCCCGGCAGGAGGCGGGGGGACCCCAGGGGGAGGGAACGACACCACCCCCAAAGAGAGGAGCGAGGTCGAAGCCGAACAAAACGGCACGGAGCACCAGAAGTGTACCGGCAGTCAGCTTCCGCCTCAGAGTCAAGTAACAGCTGCTCAGACAGCTCGGAAGAGCCGACCGAGTCCGGCTGGGACTCGGAAACCGAGAGAGCAGAATTAATGCGGTTTCGAGCGAAACCGAATAAAGATTTAAACAATATCGGGAAACAATCGCAACACAAACTCACCGATTGGGGAAAAATAAAAGCAGCCTGTGGGGACCGAGCACCGGCAGCCTCCATGCACGCTTTCCCGGGGGGGTTGCCGGAGTGCGGGGGAATCAACAAAGGGCATATACCCCAGTTAACCCAAAAGAAGCCAAAGCGATTTCAGAAATAGGGATCAGCTCAGCTGTAGTACCCACTCTCGAGGATGACCTTTCTAGCAATAACGATCTGCTCACTTTTAATATTATGCAAATAAGCCGCATGCTTTTTGATGGGGCGGGGTGGACTGTATTTAAGCAGGAATGGCAGGACGACCGCATTAGCCCAGGCTTCCGAGGAAGGGCAACAACTCAGCGAGCTGTCCCCAGCCGGCACAGCTTTCCCTGGCAGCACCCTCACTCCAAGCATCCCGGCCCCGGGGAAACGGGACGTCCTTTCCATGCTCGGATTTCGGATTACAAACCTATCCTGAAGGCCACTGCCGTACACCCTCCGCTGCCAATCAAATTGACTTGGAAATCATCAGACCCTGTATGGGTTGAGCAGTGGCCCATGACAGAGCCTCGAATGGCAGCCTTGCTGGAACTGGTCGACCGCGAACTGCAAAAGGGTCACATAGAACCCTCCACCAGCCCATGGAACACCCCTGTATTTGTGATCCCCAAGAGGTCCGGACAAGGCTATCGTCTCGTCCACGACCTGAGAGAGGTGAACAAGACGATCCGACCCCTGGGTCCAGTCCAGACACTGCTACCCGCGAACTCAGCCATCCCCACAGGGCAGCCGTGCGCAGTACTGGACATCAAGGACTGCTTCTTTTCAATACCCCTGCACCCTGAAGACAGAGAACGATTCGCCTTCTCCGTGGC
Organism: Melospiza georgiana; assembly: GCF_028018845.1. Lineage (NCBI taxonomy): Eukaryota > Metazoa > Chordata > Aves > Passeriformes > Passerellidae > Melospiza > Melospiza georgiana. The sequence continues at coordinate 8,210,856 of NC_080464.1, read as the reverse complement.
GTTTCGGAACGGCGAGCGGCCCAACCTTCGCGTCCAATGGAGAGTGCTTCCACAAGGTCTTGTTGAAAGCCCTGTCATATGCCAGATCACCGTGGACAAAGCACTGACGCCAGTCCGACACTCCAATCCCACCGCAACCATCATCCAGTATATGGACGACATCCTGGTTGCAACACCATCGACAAGCCAAGTAGATGACCTGGTGACCACAATCACAGAGACCCTTCAGGCCAACGGCTTCGAGATCGCGAGTGCAAAGATCAAGAGAGGACCCTGCATGACTTTCCTGGGAGTAGGAATCACAAGTTCCTACGTGACACCCCCCGAGATGAAGATCAACCGAGAAGTCAAGACGCTCCACGACGTGCAACGCCTGGTGGGATCGCTGCAGTGGCTTCGCAACGTTGTCCTGATTCCCCCCGAGGTCATGGACCCTCTGTATGACCTCCTGAAAGGGAAGAACCCCTGAGATCCCAAAGAACTGACGCCGCAGGCAACGAGCTCCCTCGACTTCATCGAAAACCAGATGTCCACTGGCACGCTTGCAAGGTGGAACCCAGCCATGCCACTGGACCTGTACCTCCACTTTACACCGAAGGGGGGAGTGGGAGCACTGGCCCAAGGACTCGCTGAAAAGGCCCGACCGATCCAATGGGTGGTCCTCGGAAGACCCGCTCGTGCATTTTCCCCAGGAATCGAATGCATCGCCAGCCTCATCATGAAAGGCAGGAGACTCGCCTTGAAACACCTAGGGACAGAGCCGACAAGCATCCACCTTCCGTTTCGCAAGCAGCCAACCACGGAGTCAGCCACAATATCGGAGTACCTGGCCCTTGCTCTTTCCGGCTTCGGAGGAAAAATCTCCTACTCCTCCAAGCCACCCTGGACGAAGCTGCTGACCGTGGTCGACATGGACATGCCACCGAAGGTCAAGGACAGACCACAGCCAGGACCAACGGTCTTCACAGACGCTTCCTCCACGACTTCAACTGCAGCAGCAGTGTGGCAGGCAGGAGAACAACGGCATTGTGTCAAAGCATGTGACCCCACACTGTCAGTGCAACAGCTGGAGGCAGCAGCAGTGGTTTTGGCGTGTGGACTCTTCCAAGAAGAGCACCTCAACATCATAACGGACTCTATATTCGTGGCAAGGCTCTGCCTAGCCATGGCAGGACCAGGTGTGTCGACATCAGCAGCAGCCCTAATGCTGGAAGAAGCGCTTTCCTCGCGACAGGGCACCGTGTCAGTCATCCACGTCAACAGCCATGACCCAGTCAAAGGTTACTTCCAGATTGGCAACGACAAAGCGGACGCCGCAGCGAAAGGCGTTTGGACCTTGCAAAGAGCTCGTCAACTGCACGAGTCGCTCCACATCGGAGTCAAAGCACTGGCGAAGAGATGCGGAATCCCGACGGCGGACGCGAAACATGGGGTAGCCACCTGCCCTCATTGCCAGAAGTCACCCCTTTGGACCTGCGGGGTCAACCCGAGAGGTCTCAAGCCCGCAGAAATCTGGCAGTCGGACTTCACCTTATGTCAACTGCTGAAGCCCCGAGCATGGCTTGCAGTGACGGTAGACACTTATAGCGGGACGATCATAGCCACACAGCACTCCAAAGCAAACTCCAAAGCCACAATTCAGCACTGGCTGACAGCCATGGCTTGGCTTAGTATCCCCAAGCAGATCAAAACTGACAACGGTTCTAATTTCACCTCCAAACAAGTACAGGAATTCGCTGCGAAATGGGGCATCACGTTAGTGCAAGGCATCCCATACAACAGTACCGGGCAGGCCATAGTTGAGAGAGCAAACCAGACCCTGAAAACCAAGATAGAAGTATTGGCAAAAGCAGAGGGCTTTGCCAATGCCATTCCCCCAGGAGATCAGGCACGCATGCTGGCAACCGCTTTGCTGGCACTGAATCAATTCCCTAGGGGAGACGAAACAAACAGTCCTGTCCAAAAACACTGGGCCACTCGATCACTAGAAGAGGGCCCACAGGTGGTAATCAGAAACGAGCTAGGCGAGTGGGAACGGGGTTGGAGGCTGATGCTCACGGGGAGAGGGTACGCGGCTGTCAAAAAGGACGGCAAAATCAGGTGGTGTCCACTTAAGTCGATTAAACCGGACCTTCATAGCGAGCAGAATGAGACTGACGAGAATTGCGAGTCTTTGTTTACAGGACCTGCTCGTGGGACGTCCTCGTGACGCGTACATCCCGCTTCCAGACGAAAGCGACAGACCACCAAGCCGTCAGGCAGCACCCGAGAGACCCGTACGGGTGAGACCCAACCATCAAAGGTGCTTCTGTGTGATTTTGCTGTTGGGGCTTGTCGCCAGAGGGCAAGCCAGCCCAGATCACTACCCCCATCAGCCCTTCAGGTGGGTCATGCGACACCTTAGTAGTGGCAGAGCACTCAGAGAAATCACCACACCGAACACTCCATCCTTCGTGCTCCGCATCACCGACATGTTTCCAGGACAGCCAAGGGTAAACCCCTATTCCCTACACGTCAAACACTCGTACCTATCCTACTGGTGCCCAGCTTCAAACTCTGGGAAAAGCTACTGCAATCACCCAGGGTGGGGATATTGTGGGCACTGGGGCTGCGAAACCATAGTCACAGATGCCAGACCGTCGGGGCCTGGGTGGGATCCACAAGAGCCAGACAAATTCTTACAGTTCACCTGGGCACCCATCGGCTGCAAAATACCCATCTTATTTCGCGAAAACTCCCATTGAAACCAACTTAAAATCCCTAAATTTCGGGCATGCACTGATTACAACATGACGGTCTTGCAGCCAGATCACCCTAGCTGGGCCACAGGCAGAACGTAGACAGTGGTCCTTCAAGGGTCAAAAGAGAGGGTGAACATGCAAATTATCAGGCTCCAGCCGTCAGCACCCCGAGCAGTCGGACCCAACAAAGTGATTAAAAGCGTGCCGAAAGGGAGAAACATAACCTACCCCAAAACCTTACCCACAGGGGTCAGCAATGTCCCGACCGGTCAAGCGGAAACCTTTCAGATGAGTCGCTTAACCGGGTCAGACGCAGACCCAATCCTTCGTATGTTAGAGGCTACCTTTGTATCCCTGAACGAATCCAACCCTAACCTAACCGAATCCTGCTGGCTTTGTTACGATGTCAAACCCCCCTTTTACGAAGGAGTCGCTTTAAACACTCCCTTCAGTTATTCCTCAGCCGACGCCCCTCACCAGTGCAGATGGGACACCCCTCGCAAAGGAATCACCCTGAGTCAAGTCACAGGCCGAGGCAGATGCTTTGGCAATTCAACCCTAGCTAAGCGGAGAGGCAACATCTGCACCAAAATTGGCAGGCCGAACAGGAAAAACAATAAGTGGGCAATCCCATCCGCATCGGGGATGTGGGTTTGCCAGCGATCCGGAGTGAGTCCCTGTGTGTTCCTTCCCAAATTCAATGACTCTATCGACTTCTGTGTCCAAGTTCTGATTGTTCCTAGGGTTTTGTACCACTCAGACGAGGAGATGTACCATCTTCTTGAGGGACCCAGCCGGATCCACAAAAGAGAAATAATAACAGGTATAACTATCGCAATGCTGCTCGGCCTGGGAGCAGCCGGAACGGCCACGGGTGTCTCAGCCCTAGTGACCCAGCACCAAGGACTGTCCCAACTGCAGGCAACAATTGACGAAGACCTGCAGAGGATCGAGAAATCCATCTCCTATCTAGAGAAGTCAGTCTCCTCACTCTCAGAAGTGGTCTTGCAGAACAGGCGGGGCCTGGACCTCCTGTTCATGCAGCAAGGGGGCCTGTGTGCCGCCTTGAAAGAAGAGTGCTGTTTCTATGCAGACCACACGGGAGTCGTGAGAGACTCCATGGCAGAACTCCGGAACAGACTGGCCCAGAGGCAGAAAGACAGGGAAGCCCAACAGAGCTAGTACGAGTCCTGGTTCAATCAATCACCATGGCTAACCACTCTGATTTCTGCCCTGATAGGTCCATTGGCGATGCTGTTTCTAACAGTCACCTTCAGACCATGCCTGCTGAACAAGCTGGTCTCGTTCGTTCAGAGCCGCCTGGAACGGACCAACATCCTGTTCATAGGGCGACGACAACTGCTGTGAATTCAACCAGGGAATTCAACCAAAGAACACTGCTAGTCACGAGATTTTCTAAACTTGTCTGGCAAAAGCTTACTCAAGTTTCCCAAGACCCCTTTCCCCTGTCAAGCTACAACCTTATTCCTCATTTCAGTACCTATGCATATGACTACCTCATTCATTTGTGAAAAGGGGGGGGGGAGATGTGGTAGCTAGGGAAGAGGCGCTGCGGAAGATGTCGCGATGTCACGGAAAGCCAGGACCCTCTGTTTCCCGTAGATAAGACCCTCAGTTACTCATAGATAAGAAACTAACAATAGGAACGTGGCCCCACTAACAATAGGAGTGCTGCCCCACTAACTGTAAAGTCAGCAACTCTCTACTCCTTACTCAGTACTTTTCCATTCCCTACTAACCATAGATAAAGAAGACAAACCCCTTTTGACGTAGAGACCCCTAAGACTATAAGACCCCAGAAGAAGAAGTAATAAAGGCCTTTTGACCGTCCACCACATTGGTGTCTGCGTGTGTCATTGGCTCGAACGGCCCTGGAGAGTGGGCTGTCGAGCTGTACCTCAGAACCAGGTCGCCTGCCTTGGCATAGAAGGCAACACATGGCTTAAAGAAAAAGGCCACGAAGCCATGCAATTGAGAGAAAAGTAAAAGGTAGTTGTGAAGCAGTTCCCAGCCTGACTTCTATAAACAATTAGACTCTTTCAGGCATCATTGTATAAACAATAAAGTTCTCAGGCAGTCTTCCCATAACAAGTGTAACACCCTCTCTGGGAAAAGATGGCACCCTGAGAACAGATGTGGAAGTTTTGGGAACCATTCATATCACAGTGAGAACACTGGTTTTGTTTTGTGTAAACAATCAACGGTGTAGTAAAACAAAAGGTGTGGTTAGAGTTTTCTCTGTTAGCCTATCATAAACCTGTATTTCGGAATATGCATGAAGTTCGTTAACACTATTATTTAAGCTGACTGATCGATCAATAAATCGAGTTCGATGCATCAAAGGATTGGTCGTTCTCCCCTCACTTCAACACTTCTGTAGTGGTCCTCAGCCTTCTGGTGGTCTTCTGATGAAGACTTCTGTAGTCTTCCTCACGTTTGAACTTTTTGCCTCTATCTTCAGTGCATGCCTGGTGCTTCTTGTTATTCAGTCTAACTTGGTTTTAGCTAATTTTGCAGTTTGCAAGTTCCATTGAAACTTGCTATCTTGCTTTGGATGGTACTTGTTATCTCACTGGCTTTGCTATCTTGCTTACTCTGCTATCTTGCTTGCTTTACCTGTACATCTTGTTACAGTATTACTTGTAGTTAACCTTTTGTTACATACCACTTAGGATTCAATCCCTCCTTTCTTTTTGCTTCTTTGAATTCTTGAAAAAAATATCATGTATTTGTTCTCCAGAAATTTGTTCTTATTTCTACTCTATGTCTTAATTTATATCTCTTCCAATCATCATAAGACATTGTGGTTCGCAGACAGCACCACAAAAAACACTGGCTAAATATGCATGTACACAAATTGATTATTCCTAATAACAAGATTCCCATAAATAATTGTTTCAACGAATTTAGATTAGGGAGCCAACACGTCTCCCATAAGTGAATTGACCAAGATGTATCATCCTTTGCTACTTCATGGACTATCTTTGCATGTTGCCAGATTGTATGTATATCTGTTGTTATTTGCCCTGATTGATCTATGCAAGTACAACAATTGGTATTTATCAATGTACAGACTCCTCCCATTTGTGCTGTGATCATATCTAATACCATATGGTTTTGAAATACTACTTCATCTCTTAAAGAAATAATTTCTCTTTGCAACCGTACAATGGCATCTGCCGTTAAGTTAGCAATTATTTCCATCTCTGCTGAGATGTTCACTATTGCTTTTTCTACTTAGAAAAATTCCTAAAGTTGGGAATAAAGCTCTGACAAAGCTTGGGAAGGCCTGTATTGTATCTAGCCAGAGGATTAGAAGTTATACTTGACTGAATTGTTTTCTTCAAATTCCTCTAGTGATTCTTGTAATTAAACTGGTGTGATTTATAACTTGTATAGGTGGGATGAGATACCCCATAATACACTGACCTGTCCAATTTCCAAGTAGTCGCTTAAAGGCTATTCTATTTTCACACAACTGCCAAAAACCATCTGGCAAATCACAGCTAGTTGTGATGCTCATGTTGGAATTGTTAGTATGCCTTGCAAACAAATAGTGAACCTATTTGTTTGCATTGTGTACTACTATTATACAAGGCTTATGGGCTTAATTCAGTCCAATATCTAGAGGGTACCCCTAACAATGGTAAGTGTAATTGTTGTACTTCACCATACAGCCAACAATCTCTTATTCCAGTATGATTAGCTATTGCCTCAAGCAAAGCTACATACTTATTTACATTAAAAGTTGCTACAATCTGCCAAAAAGCAACAAAGCATTAAAAAGTATTCACAATTTATGTCTGAGTTTCAGCTTCAGTCCATTGTTATCAATGGTTGTTACTGTCCAAGGTGCAACAGGAGATTTCTTCACTCAGGTAATAGTGAATCCAAGTAGGTTTTTTTCTCACACGAATTGCAGTGAAGGTTGTCAGGAGGACTTGGAATTGTCTGTCCCACTTCTCCTGTAGAGGATCACCTGAAAAATTCTTAACATACACCCAGTCACCAGGATCAATTGTGTGCAATTTATGATCTGGTTGCTTAGGTCGGTTTTCAAATACAGTGTTATACTTCTGATGCTACTGAATGTTAATGGTTTTTAAGTATTCATAAATATATTGATTACCAACCTGGGCCAGGTTTTCATCATGAGTGGCATTTAACCCATAAGGTCAACCATACCAAATTTCAAATGGGCTAATCTTTTCTTTTGATCTTGGCTTTACCCTGAATTTGATGAGGGCAATGGGTAATGCCTGGTACCAGTACAAATTTGTCTCTTGACAGATCTTAGCTATTTGTTGTTTAAGCATGTGGTTCATTTTCTCTACTTGACCACTAGTTTGAGGCTTGTAAGGAATATGGAGTTGTCACTCAATTCCCAAGGCCTTGCTGACAGCTTGTACAATTTGTGCACAAAAATGTGATCATCTCTCAGAGGATATTTCCCTAGGTACACCAAAGCTGGGTATGATCTCATTCAACAGTATTTTTATTACTTCTCTAGCTTTATTTGTCCTACAAGGGAACTCTTCTGGCCACCCAGAGAAAATATCAGTAAGTACCAGCAAATATTGAAAAACCCCCCTTTCTTGGGAGTTCAGAAAAGTCTATCTGCCACGAGTCTTCAGGAAAAGCTCTTCTGCTAATAATCCCTTCTTCTAGCTTAACTGTTGTATTTGGATTATTTTTTAAACAAGTGATATTGTGATGTTACTTCATTAACAATGTCTTGCAAGCCTGCGCCTGCAATTCATTCCCTTAAGTATTGATGCAAAGGTTCTGTTCCCCAGTAGGCTTTATCATGTTTAGATTTTACATGATGTCACATTAACTTTTCTGGTATTATTAGTTTACACGTTTTTAATTGTCCTCAACCATTCTCTAAAAGTTTTCCTTTCGTTTCATTAATCCATTTATAATCAGAGGGTTGGTATTTTACAGGCTGCTTAGTTGATACTACAGTAGGTATTAAAGCTGCCACAATTGGTTAATTTCTTTTATCAGCAATTTTAGCTTCATAATCTGCAAATTTGTTACCTGCTTCCAGGAGGGTGTTACCTTTAGAGTGCCCTCAGCAATGTATAATTGTCACTTGCAATGGGAGTTTTATCGCCTCGAGGAGCCTGAGGATTTTGGTTCCATATTTGGCAATCTTCTTTTGTGCAGTCAGGAGTTCTCATTTCTTCCATATAGCCCATGGGCATGAAAAATTCCATAAGCATATTTGGAATCAGTCCAAATATTTGCTTTTTTTCCTTTTGCCAGTTCTAATGCTCGAGTGACGGCTATCAGCTAAGCCTTTTGTGCTGAGGTTCCTGCTGGTAATGATGCCTTGTGAAGGCTGACCTAGAACAGAGACTAGACAGAGCTAAAGAATAAAGTAGGTATTTATTAGAAGACCTCAATGGATACACCTTGGGCAGCACAAGACCCCAGCCAGGGCTACACCCAAGTTGAATCCAAAATAGTCACAAAATGGGCGACCAGTCACAGGGCCTCACACTCACAAACAAGTTTTGGTTCATTAGTGTATTGGAGTTAATGGCCCAATAATAGCTTTAGCTTACAAAGTCCCATCCTTCTTGTTTTTCTCTCTTCAGTCCACCGTTGTTTATGCTCTTGGGTCTGAGATTTGGATTGGTTGTCTTTGGTTCCCAGCTAGAGAAGGAATTGTTTTGTCTACCTTCTCTGTGAAGACAGCTTACTATCCCCTAATATGCAGCAATGCAGCTCAGACCTACACACGAAAATAGTACAGAATCCAAAAAATATAAAAGCTAAAACCTGAGGCATAACTATTATTATAAAATTCTATTTTTCACACTGGCCATATTATAGCAGGAAAGGACTTTTTTGATTGCTTGATTGCTTGCTTTTTTTTTTTTTCTTTTTCCCCTCCTGCTTGTGTTTGCCCAAGAGGTTTCAAAACTGTTCTCTCTAAACTGGTAATTGCTGCATAGGCTGTGCCAGCAGGTGGTCGAGGTGGTGCTGGTGACCTCTCCCACTCTGAACCCTATTTTTCTATGACTCCAACACACTCCACACAGGGCTGGGATGGAAACTCCTCCAGAGATGAACTGATGCTGAGAACAACTGCCAGCTGCAGTTTGTCGTGCTGAGAGTGTGACACTGCAACACTGGAAGCATCCCCATCTGCCAGCAGCCTTTGTGGAGGTGTCATTTCAGACATCCCCATCTCTAAGAAGGCTGAAATCAGACTGTTTTTCCACTGGGCCCTCACTTTCTCCTGATGAGTGCATCTTGATTTAAGACAATTTAAAGGGTGAACATGCCAAAATGAGTTACCTCCCCTTTTAGTTTTAACCACTCCCTTTCACCAATAAGGAGAGACAAAGGTGAGAAGATAGAAGAGAAAAAATAACAGTTTACTAAAAACTGAAGCAGCAACAACCAAGATAACAGTAATAATCACTAGATACAAAGGTTCTGAATCCCATGGACTCCCTGAGAACAAAGAAAAACAAGATGACAGAGAAGCCTCTACTCCAATATGGCGGCCTCCATAGATGACTGGGTGGCCCAGGGGACAAAGATAAGATAGCAGTGAAGCCCCCTTCTTCCTACCACATGATGGAGAGAGAGAACAAAGGAAAGAAAATGCCCCAACACAGTAACTGAACCTCTACGATTACAAAACTCCCTCTTCCCCCAAACAACACTCAGTGGGGAACAAGGACAAAGCAAAAGAAACCTGGAGAAGTATTTCTGTCCAAAACCAGTCAAATACAACCAAGCCATTTGCTCCACACCACCTGACAGGGGCTCTTCTGGTGGCAGCAACTCTGTCCACAGTGGCAGCTGCAACTGGAACAGAGGCTGGAACTTGTGGAGAGAGAGTGCTGAATAGCTGTCCTGAATGGCAGCAGTGAAAAAAGGTCCAAAGAAGATGTCCTCCCTGGCTCTTTAGAGGAAATTGCCCCCAGCAACTGTGGCCAAAAAGGTGTTATGAAATTCTCCAAAGCTCAGAGATAAACTGATTTGCCGAAGCAAACTCCACAACTTTTGTGAAAGTTGTAAAGCCGGTATGTTTATTACAGCACTGGACACATGTGGAGATTGTTCCCCTTAAAATGCCATGCGTACCTCTGGGAACTCCAGATCTTTTTTTATCTCCTTTTTTAATACGCATGCATGCAATTTCACAATAGGTTCATACATATTCATTCTACTGATTTAACGTGACATTTGCCGCTAATGTTTTCTTTATCGGAAAGAATTCCTGGGTCATTCTGCCCTGTTTCCTGCAGTAGCCTCTCCATCTGTTTCAGAGTTCAAGGGGCCCTTCCTTATCTCTGTCCTTCAGCTGAAGCAGTTTCTTAGAGCATAGACATTTTCGAGAACAGGCAGTCAGACTAAACAGCTGTATTTGCAAGCTACAGACTTAATTCAAAAATGTACATTTCACCTAAATCAAAATGGATTTCTACTCTGGAAAATTTCTACTCTGTCTCAAAACAAAGAAAGGCTTCTGTCTCCTGCTGCCTTGACTCAGAGAACCTGCCCCAGTCAACACTCTTGGCAGCCCAGTGAGAATAAAAGAACTTTGTGTGCCTGTTCCTTGCCTCTGAAAGGGACCTCCTGAACTCCCTGCCTCTGTGAATCTGGGGTAAAACACAGTGGTTCTGCTTCCAGCCCCTGGTTTCTAAAGGAATATTAACACAAACTGCACAGATTGATGCAAAGGAAAAATGGAATACATTACACATTTTTTGTGTCACCCAGGACAGTTTGTCTGATGAACACTTGTTCTGTGCTCCCTTTGCACCTAGGGCAAGCCTGTTGCTGCTTGCCTAAAAGTTCTTGGCACTGATTATAACAGGTGTGAGAAACGATGCTCACTTTTAAAATTTCAAAGGTTTATTAAACCTTAACAAAAATACAACAAAGGACTGAACTGTTATGAACAAAAATTCGGTTAATATTTTTTCTGTGAGAAAAACTTACCACTACTGCTGGGCTGCTGCCTTTGTTATTGTAATCACGGGTTGTTGTCGTTAATGGTTGTTTTTGTATTAGTAAAAGTCCTGGCTGGGGGGAGGTAATGGCCCTTCTCCTGGGTGGGGACCTTGCCCGAGGCTAAGTTTTACCTTTCTCAGAATAGGGAAGACACCTGAGAAGGTGGGGGGGGTTATGCAAAGTGACTCCCAAGACCAGAATGCTTTGTGGGACCCCATCTCCAAACTCATGGAGAAACCCCAAAAACAACGAGCCACCTAAGAGTTGAGAGACTAGAGTGATGTCTGGACGTGAGGAGCCGAGTGCTGAGCCTGCAGAGACGCGGAACACCTTTGGACCCTCTCGCCCTGACCATGAGAGTTGACCCCGGCAGTGAGACCAAGCTGACAGAGTAGGAGGGGCACCATCTGAAGGGATCAGCAGGCCCTAAAGACTCCCACGAGGATCTGATCCCCAGCTCTGCCCCTTGCGGACAAAGCTGTGCATATCCTCCTCCTCTGAGTCGCCTTGGGAGAGACGACGGACGCTGCAGACCCGTCGAGCCGCCCAATCCTGAGCTGATCACTTTTAATAAAGGCATTAAAAAGGAGAAGAAGTCTCCTGGCCCTGTTTATTTAATGAACAAGGAAAAATTACAGCGCTGGGAGTCTCCGTGACTACCAGTCAAGTGCTTGTTTTCAAAATAGATGCTATGCCTTTTATATCCTTAGCCCCTCCCAAAGTTTTGCCAGTTAACTTCTTCTCTGCCATCCATTGGTGGTGATTACTTTATTAAATCTTGATTGGAGGTCAAGTGTTGTCATGTTGCACCTCCTAGTAACAAGCCAGCCCTCTCCAAATGCTCTGACTACCAAGACTATTACAAGGGGGAAGAGAAAGAAGACTATGGGAGGACATATTACAATAATATCACTATACATTTACAAAACTTCTCTTAACACATACATAATATACATATCTTAATTGTGAGAGCCAACTATTACATTCTTCATCAATGAAGCAGAGTGGAAATTTTCCAGGGTAGAAATTCATTTTGATTTAAGTGAAATGTACATTTTTGAGTTGAGTCTGTGGTTAGAAAACATAGCTATTTAGCCCGACTGCAAAGCCTATCCTCAGAGAAACTACTTCAGCGAAGGACAGAGATAAAGGAGGGGAGACAGAGGGTGATAAAGAGAGACAGAGAGACTGCTGTGAGAGCAGGTCAACCTGACCTAGGAATTCTTTCTGATAAAGAAGAACTAGCATTAAATATCACGCGAAATTCCTAGAAATGAATATGTATGAACCTATTGTGAAATTGTATGCATTTGTATTTGAGAGGGGGATAAAAAGAGACCTGAAGTTCCCAGAGGCACGCATGTCATTTTAGGGGAACGATTCCCACATGCGTCCAGTGCTGTAATAAACATACTGGCTTTACAACTTTCACAAAAGTTGTGGAGTTTTGATTATCTCCGCAAAACATCTATAACACAGGTCACGCTCTTCACTCTGGAATTCACTGGTGCAATTGCTCGTGTTTTAGCCAGGATGGGGCTTGACATGTGACTGTCCAAGCTCTTCACAGATAAGGCACAAAAAAAGAAATCAAAGACTGCTGAGAAGTTTCTGGCCCTGGAGTTTGCTGTCCATGCTGGACCAGAGGATAGATTTTCCTGAATTGCTACAAAAATCCCAGCACCACCAGCAGTTTCTGAGCTTACTGAGAATCACAAGTTTATTTATTGCTGGAAAGTGGCCTTGAGAAGGATTTCTACTGCTGACTGCTGAGTTTGTTAGGATTTGGGTTTTTTTGCTTGGTTGGACAGAAGATCCAATAATTTGACCTTAGACTCCCCTCTTCAGCAGACACCAAGCACTGAGCAAAGTCATCCCCACAGACTTGCATGGGACACCATGTTGTTCTGTGAGTTCCTCAATCTCTCCCCACCAAAATAGGGACTTTGCCCTGCATTTGCCAAGATGAAATGTGTGATGTCCACGTATAATTGTTTTAAGTGATCTCTGGATTGTGTTGATCATGGATCATTCTGTTGTGCGGCCTTGTTGAAGGCACAAGACCAAGGAAGCAATGCCAGACACCAGACATATCACCAGACACATCACCAAACAGCAAAGCCTGTGTGACTGCCACCCACTAAATTAACTTCTATTCTTCTTCATGACATTGATGACAAAAGATGCACATCTCCAGGGAATGAGCTCTCCATTTTGCCTGACCCATCTGAGAATTATAGAACTCAGAAAGTGTCTTACAATAGGGTCTTCTCAAATAAAAGCCAACTTGGAACTAAAGATTATAAGGAATCAGTCATGAAAGACTGAAGATTTCATCTGGCAGAGCAAAAATGAAGCACATGTTCCCTCCTGGAACAGACCTCTCATCTCTCATGCACTAATGAGCATGAATTAGTATCACTGTTGCCTGCCTAAAGCATGAAAAGGTATAAAATGAAATACTCTATTTTTTTCAGTCATACCCATACCTTGTAAATCACTTTATGTAGGAAACCAACTTTACACGGCACAAAGCTCTACCTATCAGTGAAATTTTGCCCGACTGGCGGGAGGAATTATGCATCTGACTCCACTGATATCAGAAGGCTAATACTTTATTATACTATAGTATTCTATACTATATTACACTACATCTAAACTGAAACTGCACAAGCACTCAACAAAATCTTGTGACTGTCTCCTGACTGACAGTCTGGACAGTCGCTTGGCCCTGATAGGCCAAGGAAACAAAACACCATCACTTTGGGTAAACAATCTCTATATTGCATTCTACTTTGGCACAACACAGGAGCAGCAAATGAGATAAGAATTGTGCTGATCATTCTCTTCTCTGCTTCTCTCGCTGCTTCTCTCAGGTTCAGAGAATGTGAATCCCGCATCTATCCATCCAGATGATGTTGTCATTTCCATGGTAACTAAAGTACCTCAAATGCAAAAGAACAGATGGAGACTGGAGAAAAATAATCTAAGGACCAAAAGTGAACATATGCAGTGCAAGAAAAAATAGTAAGCTGTGGCTAGCTGTTATGTTTATTATCACTTGCAAAAGGAAACCTTCATAAACTCAGTAATGCCTCTGCGGTAAGGAGTAGCACAATCAAGTCAGCTGTGTGGCAATACCAATCTCACGGCAGCCCATATTCCCTCTCCCTTTCCCCTACACAAATTTTAAAAAATAATTGTCCTTGTTCTCTTACTGATTTAATTTGGTTTAAGGAAAACAGCAGCCAGAACCAGAAGAAAGAATGTAACTGGTCGCTTGCTTGACTGCCAATTGCACGTCTTCAAGATCAGTCTCCAGGAGGGAGCAAGGAGTATGTGGTTATCTCTCCCCAACACAGGCTGAAGTATCGAGGGGAGCAAAACTGCACATATACAATGAATCATGATTTTAAAGGGTTAAGATTTTAGCTGAGGGTTAGAACCAATTCATATTGAGGTTAGATACACCAACGATAGGTTAATGATTATTAAATGCTTAAGCTAAAGCTAATTGTTATATTATGAGCTCATTTGTAAAAAGAAGTGGAGCAAGTGAACCATTATAGGAACATACTGAAACCAGTAGAACAATGCCCGGCACATGGACTCCATCAATCCATCATGAAGCAGGGAGCCTTGAATCATGACAGAGGGTCACAGAGACCTGATGAAGACCTTCCTGACTTCATCCCTGGGACCACTGACCCAATTCGAGACCACCAACCCAATTCAAGAGAAGAATTGTGCACGCGTGAAGGACTAATAACCTCATTTTAATACAAAGTGGGGATGGGAGGTGCTGGGGTTATGCATATGTGTGAAAAGTACATATTACATGATTGGCTCTTTGCAGATGTTAAAAAGGAATGCTATATGTGTTATGTTGTATTAATTAGTAGTACTGTATTTTTTTAAGTAGTGTGTTGTCGCTATAGAGCACGACACAGTACAAAAGTACACGACTCCATCAAAAGGGTGCAAGAGAGAAATTTATTAAACCAATGTAGCTTTTATAGTTCTTCCAGATATTTACACCCATCTAACACATATACGGTGCTCATTGACCATAAAAGAGAAACAAAGTTCCCAGTAGGCGACCAGGGAGCCACGTCGCTCTGCGAGCCAGCCAGAGTCATATCTCTGAACTTTCTCTCCTTCCTCTGGTCTCCATGGTAATCACCTTGGTGTTCCTTCAGGAGAGATATAGGGCTTCTCCTTATCTTCAGGAGGCCCTGCTAGCTCACAAGGACAGCACAGAATGTCTTTCCCACAATTCCCCCTTTTTGTATTTGACCAGCAAATACAACTGCTAAGGACTTCTGCAGGGCCCTTGCAAAAATCCAAGCAGATGGAGGATCCATTCTTCATTCACTTACAGACAGCCAACTTCTACCAACTCCACAATACACACACATCCTCACAGTCTTAAGGTTCATATACAAACAACGCACATAAGGACAGATCTTCAAATACCCTTACAGACCTCGCAATTTCCAGATGACACATTTGTAGCAGAATTACACCTTCACCTCTAATCAATAACTTTCTCCCACACAGAGTCAGAGACCAAGTCATTTGCCTAGTCACCACTTAGAACCAAGTAGCATCCACTTAAATTTACAACTGGTTGCTGCTATCATAACGGGCAACCAACCTAGTTGGTCAAAGTGTGGACTTCAGCTACTAGTTCAACTCCTATGCAAAGGCAACACTTCTCCCTTAGGTACATCAACTTCCCCTATTTTGGGACCGTCGGTGCCCTGCAAAAGGAGATGATACAAGACACACTTCTCAGTACTACCAACCTCTCTATAAGAGAATTCAAGGAAATGAAGCAAAAGTAACATCCGCTAACTTAACTTTTGGATTTTCAGTGTAAGCCTATAACTACCTTTACTCTGTCTTGAATTACCATCTTTACCACACATTCCTTGAGGGTCCATGCTTCCATCTACCTAATAACCAATGCAATTACCTACTCATTTTTCTCCCACTGTAGAACCACTCATCCTGTCCTTTTCTGTGTGCTCCAAATAAGTTTTGACATAACTGGCAGAGACCCAACGAGGGCCATTTTCTGTAGAAACACATGCATATCCTCTTCCCCATGTTACTAATTCTACTGGGCCAGTCCACTTTCCTGTGATTAAATCTTTTACCGAAACCTTAACACCTTTCCTAAAGTTTGGCTGTTTTGAATTCAAAGACGAAAAATGATAGAATATAGGAGAGACTTGTAAGTCAGGTAAAGGACATAAAAAGTTTAAGACATAAATGGCTTTGTCTAATCTCACTTGAGGCGACTCCTTCTGCATTTCCCCTTTTTGTTTTTGTACCTGGCGCTTCAACACAACATGAGCACGTTCAGTAATTGCTTGGCCTGTCGAAGCATGAGGGATACCACTAGAATGACCAACACCCCAGGCACGAAAAAACACTTGCAATTTCTTTGAAACATATGCCGGGCCATTATCCGTCTTTACATGTGATGGAACGCCTAAGATGGAAAAGGCGTGGCAAAAATGACGAATAACATCCCGAGCTGTTTCACCTGACAATGCTGAGGCAACCATGGCATGAGAAAAGGTGTCAATTGTGAAGTGAACATACTTTAAACAGCCAAATTCAGGCATTTTTGTAACATCTGTTTGCCATTCTTGCAAAGGCAGTAGGCCTCTAGGATTAGTGCCGTAATATTGTGAAACATGAGGCTTATGACAATCAGGGCAAGAAGAAATAGTTGACTTTGCTTCATTATGTGATATTTTAAATTGCTGCTGTAGTGCCTGAGCACCCTGATGGAAAAATTGGTGAGATAGAACCGCTTGTTGTAACACATTAGGCACCATTTTTACTGCTGAGGCAGCCACAAGGGAATCCACATAGGTGTTACCTTCAACAAAGAATCCAGGTAGTGATGTATGGCTACGAATATGCATAATAAAATAAGAATGTTTTCGATTACGAATAACAGTCCACAATTTCAACGACATAACAAATAATGGTTTCTCCTTTACATTATACAACTCAGTTGATCCAACTGCTTCACTAAATTAGCAACATAAACAGAGTCAGTAACTATATTTATGGAACTAGGAAATAAGGTAAATGCCAAAAGTACAGCACAAAGTTCAATTAACTGAGGAGACCCTTGTTGTACCATTACTTCATGTTCCCAGCGGTCATCTTTCTTCCAGGCTACAGCAGCTTTTCCAGTTCTTCCAGATCCATCTGTAAAAACTGTTGTGCCTTCTGCTGGTACTGAAGAGCAAAGTTGTTTCCCCTGAAAAGGAATCTCCTTAGTGAAATTCAAAATAATATGAGATTGTAAATGATATGGTATTTCACCTGTAAAAGAAGATAAAGCAGATTTCAGCTTGTGATTATTTCGAAAACACCACTCAGAATACCATTGTTGTACTGGTATGACAATAGTTACAGGATCACAGCCTAAGATTTCATGGCAGTGTCTGCGACCTTTGATAATGATGTCTGCAAAAAGCTCATACAGACCTGGAGCTGTTTTTCGGGACCTGAAAGACAAAAATATCCACTCCAAAATATGCAATTTGTCTTCCCATTTGCCATTCCATTGACACAACAATTCTCATGGTATTTCATTATCTCTCAAAATTAATAATTGCACACCAACAAACAACTATCCTGGTAACAAATTTAGATGTTAAGGCCAATTCAACTTCTTCTACAGCCTTTTTTGCTGCAGCAGTCAAATGTCTCTCATCGGTAGAGGAAGTTATCCCAGATAGTAAGTCATACAAAGGTTGCAGTTGATGATTGGTTATCCCTAATATGGCCTAAGCCAACGTATTGCACCAACCAATTTCTGCACGTCAACAGCAGTTTTAATATCAATGTCCAGTTTCACAGGTTGAGGCACAATTTGTGTATTGGTGATTATCAACCCCAAATATTTCCAAGGCATCTGCCTTTAGACTTTCTCCGGGGTGATAACCAAAGCAAAGGCCTCTAAATTTTTCACAGCACATTTTTCGAGAGCCAACAATTGCTGTTTATCTTTGGATGCCAACAAGATATCATCCATATAATGGTAGCAATAACAATTGCTAAATTGCTCTTGGACCTTAGATAAAGCCTGTGCCACAAACCACTGACAAATACTTGGAGAATTTCTCATTCCTTGAGGCAAAACTGTCCACTGATATCTTTGGTCAGGTTCCTCCCGATTTAAAGAAGGCACAGTAAATGCGAATTTTTCCTTATCCTGATCAGCCAATGGAATTGTAAAACAGCAGTCTTTCAAATCAATGATAATTATTTCCCATCCTTGTGGAATCATTGTTGATGTTGGGAGACCTGATTGTAAAGTACCCGTTGCAGCCATCACAGCGTTTATCTGCCACAAATCATGCTAAAGTCTCCATTTACCAGATTTCTTTTTTATTACAAACACAGGTGTATTCCATGGGCTAAATGAGTGTTCAATATGTCCAGCTAGTAATTGAGTAATTGTTTTTTCACTAAGCTTTTCAGGGCAAGAAGCTTTTCAGTAGGCAGGGGCCACTACTCAATGCAGACAGGCTTATCTGTCAGCCATGTCAGGGGCACAACCGGACGTTTAAAGCCCTGCATCCCAGTGGCCCCCACTAAAAATCTGTGGTAATTTTACCACCCCATTGGGTTAAGCAATCACATCCCCATAAATTAGGCTGAGCATTAGTAACATAAAGTCTAATGTTAGCTTGTTGGCCTTCCAGATGTATTACAGTGATCGCAATTGCAGATAAAGCACCAGCAGTTGACCCACCTTACCCAACAACTCCAAAGCTTGATTGAGTGAGGGGCCATGTTGGAGGCCAAACAAGCTGTGAAATTAGAGTTACATCTGCTCCTGTGTCAAGTAAACCTGATATTGTTGTAGTTTCTGGGTGATATCCCTTAGCAGTGACCAAACATTGTATTACCAAACGCTCATCTGTCACCTTTTGAGTCCAGAGAACCTTGGGTGGTCCTGTAGATTCAAAACCTCCAGTGCCACGACTCCGGTCCACTACAGTTGGAACACAACTCATAAAAGGAACAAGTTGAGCAATACAAGTATCTTTTTGAATAACAACAGGAGGTTCGCTAACAGACACCATAGCCTGAATTTGTCCCACATAATCAGAATCAATAAGACCCAAATGGACATTAATACCTAGATCTTCCCATCAAGAAAGCACTCAAACCTTGGCCTATAGGACCATAAGCATCAAGAGGCACTTTACATATACCTCTTGTCAGAATAGTCACTGGGTCAGCTACTGGTATATCAGTCCCTGCCGAGCCTCTTGTGGCCCCTATGTATCATTCACAAATGAAGAGCTTTGCAGCACTGGCAGGGCTCGTGATTGTCATCGGGGTATTTGTGTCTCCACGCGCCCCTTTGCGTTCCTCTTCCAGTTCCCCTACACTTGTCGACCGCCTGAAAAAGATCTTAACTTAGAAAATTTAGCAATATGGCCAAAGTTACCACAAGGATGACAAGGCACTTTACTGGCCCAAACTACCCTAGAATGTGCACATCATCCAGCCGTTTGAGGGCATTGGGTCTTCACATGCTCTGATTCTTCACAAGCAGAACATGTGGGTGAAGACTTCATTGTGGGAACTCAGCACATCCCTCTGGATGTTCAGAGTTGCCAGAACCCTCTTGGGGGGCTCGGAGACCCTGGCATGCTGCCCAGAAGACCTGGTGGCTTGATTTCCATCCTTCTGGCGGGATGCCGCCTGTGTGTGAGGACATGGGAGCCACACAAGTTTGAATGGTGTACAAATGGAGTGTTCACAGGGTGAAAATGTAGATTTTAGGATTTTTGTATAGGGACAATGGGGACAAGATGGAGGAACCTGGGCGTGTCTCGTCCTTCTTTCTTCTTCATGTTATCCATTTTCTGCAGTGATGTTGGCACTTTGGGATTGGTTTAGAATAGAAGTCCACTGTCTAACATAGGTGATAGGTATTGGGAATTAAAAGTAAATATGATATACATAGTTTATAGTATATAAGGACCACACTGCCTCAGGGGCGGTCAGAGTGCTTGTGGCTGCCTTGCTGAGCGGACCTCGGCCAGGCAGAAAGAAAATTTTATAGATAAGAAATAATAAACAACCAGAAGACCGAAAAGCAGAGAGTCCAGAGTCATTCTTCGGAGCGCGGGCTGCCTCAGAACCATCCCACACATCTTGGGGCAGAGACTAGGAGTCGGACTCAAGACTTCATGACTCTTGCTAAAGCAGCCATTTTATGTTCAACCGAATGGACCTTTGAGCAAGCAACCACAAGATCAGACAGTAAGGGTTCTCCTGGTAAAGAATCAATAATTCTCCTACAATCATCATTCTCATTTTCTCATGCTAGCTGTCTGCATAAAATTTGCCTCAACTTATCATCTTCTACTTGCTTCTCAAGGGCTGCAGCAAACCTCTCCACAAACTGCAGAAAAGATTCTTTCACCCCTTGCTGGATGCTAATATACCTTGGTTTAGGAGCTGCCATCTCCATTGTTTTAAGTAAGGCACTCATACCCAGCTGCTGGGCCTGTGCAAGAACCAGGAGGTCCCATCTTGCTTGCAAATCCTGGTTAGAGTGGTCCATTGCCCAGCAAGGCATCAGCTCCCACAGCGTGACGTGGATCCTGCTGAGGTAACTGCATATTGTCCAAAGCTACTCTTTCAACCATTTGTTTCCAGGTAGCTTGAAACACACCATACTGCACTGGCTGTAACAGAATTGTAGCAAGGTGAACAATATCATAAGGTGCAAGTACATCAGCATTTAAAACACGAATCACTTGCATCACCCGTGAAGAGTTAACACCATACTGGTCTACTTTTGACTGAAGGTCCTGTACAACCCTCCATGAAAAAACATGATGGCTGCCTTCTTGTCCTGAATTAGGAGCAGCTTTGAAAACAGGAAAAGCCATAGGCCCACCAGAAGCAGCATCAGTCATCCCCATCCTTCTAGGTGGACCTATTTTCTCTAACAAATTCCAATCTTCTACTTCAGCTGCTTTCATTCTTACGTGCTCCCAAAAATGCAAAGGATGTCGAGGAGTCACAGCCACCTGGCAGGGAGGCAGTCCAGGAAACAGCAGGCCTGGATCTGCTACGAGGTTTAACAGAAACAGATTCCTGTGTCTTTTTAGGTGTACTTATAACCGGCAGTTCGTCAGAGCTGTCACTAGACAGGGCAGGACACAATGTTAAAGATTGCATTTGCTCGACTAGTTCTGGAAGGAGGGGGGGCAGACGGCTCAACGGGGGGTGGAGTGGAGGCAGACGACTCGAAGGAGGGCAGAGGCGGGGCGGACAGCTCAAGGGAAAGTGGGGGGGAGCAGCCGATCCACGGGAGGGTGGGGGAGGAACAGCCGACCGAGGGAAGGGTACTGGAGGGGCAGCTGACCCGCGGGAGGGTGAGGGGGGAGCAGCTGACTGAGCGGAGGGAGAGGGGGGAGCAAACGGCCCAGGAAAAGAAACATAGTCTGTAGGAGATAAATACCGGGGAACAGTCTTAGCCTGCTGTTTGATTCTCAAGACAGCAAACCCTGGGGGAAGCTCCACGGCAGCTGCAGCAACCTCCTCAGGGCGAGATACATCCACAGGCTCAGCCTCATCTTCCTCCTGTTCCTCTACTCCAGTTTCTTGCTCCAATTCCTGCTCCTCCAATTCCTCCTCTCTGTCTTGTTCTACTTTCCATTCCTTCAATGCCTCATACAACAGACTGGAAGTAGCAGCCACATCAACAACGGTCTTATCTCCCTTAGATATCACTTCCCATAGTCTCTCCCCAACTTTTTTCCATGCCTGGACACTGAAGGCAGTGTCGGCATCAGTTTCAAAGTCCTGTGATTTGCACCATATCATTAAATTATGAAGCGCATAATCAGAAGTTTGAACACTTTTTCTTTCCAGTAAAGTTTTCCATGTGGACAAAACAGTAATTTCCTCCTTTGATTAATTGTTTCCCATTATTTTTCCCAATCCCTCACCTCAAATCAGACGTCTGAATTAGGTCCGGACCTCCGCAGCGTCCCTGCTGCCTTCACTCATATTTTTTTAGGGTACCCTTCAACTTTTTTTTTTTCTCTCTTTACAGTCCTGTTGCAATCACGACGGACGGCCACTAGATGTCGGTATAGAGCACGACACAGTACAAAAGTACACGACTCCATCAAAAGGGTGCAAGAGAGAAATTTATTAAACCAATGAAGCTTTTATAGTTCTTCCAGATATTTACACCCATCTAACACACATACGGTGCTCATTGACCATAAAAGAGAAACAAAGTTCCCAGCAGGCGACCAGGGAGCCACGTCACTCTGCTAGCCAGCCAGGGTCATATCTCTCAACTTTCTCTCCTTCCTCTGGTCTTCATGGTAATGACCTAGGTGTTCCTTCAGGAGAGATATAGGGCTTCTCCTTATCTTCAGGAGGCCCTGTTAGCTCACAAGGACAGTAGAGAATGTCTTTCCCACAGTGTGTAAATACAGCTTTAGGCTATAACATAATGTTAAAATAGAAACTATGTGATGTAAGATACTTTTTTAAAGTAGCTCAAGAAAGGGATGACATAATCAAGAAATTCTTCGCACAGAGATAACAGCAACAAGACAGCAAAATCCGCAAGAGAAGAATTATTGCTTCCTTATCAAAAAAGACCAATTTTCTTCCATTTCCTTCCCACCTGTGAGGACCCAACAGTATTAAGGGGGAGAAGTTGACAATAACCAGAGAACACCCTTTGTTTGAAAAGAATTTATGCATCATGTATGAGATATATGAATATGTAACAGGCTATTGCTATTAAGGGTTAATCCTTTGTTAGCGCGTGTGCTTTTCGAGGCTTAATTGCCCTAGGAAAGCATCTGCATTTCTTTGCTTTTTATTGTCCTCTATTGTCCTAACTCTGATTGTCCAAATTCTTATTGCTCTAATTTTTATAACTATTAAACTTTTAAAATTTTAAAACAAGTGATTGGCGTTTTTCACAATATGTATTATTTTGGGAAATAAACAGAAGGCAAAAATCCTTGTGCAGTGCAGTCATGCATTTCGGGGATGACTTCCCCATGCCGCCCGCTGGTGTAATAAACATATCACTTTTTAACTTTGACTAGTTAGAGAGTCTTTGTCCATGATTTTCGGTTTTACCAATTCACAACCTGTAGCCCACTACATCCCACTCATGTGTATTCTAGCTCCCATACTTTGGATTTATATGCAGCATTATATGAATGTCTTGGTTTGAGACAACTTAGGAGGAAACATCCAGAAAGGAAAGTCTCCTCTGGAAAAGGCAGGTTTTGGCAGTCCTTCTCCCACCGGTTTGAAAGGAATTTATTGGAGGAAAGTGAAAAATAAAGTTTATTTTACAGAGTGCATGCAGGCACAGAGAAAAAAAATAATAACTGCTAATATTTAAACCTTCTTGCTGGAGAGAAAGCTGGTGGATTTTAGAGTCCTGCTTGGCTTCTCTTGAGTTCTGGAGCAGGGATGCGATGTCCCAGGGCCTCCCTGCTGGCTCCTGGCATTGTTCTGGTGTTCAGATCGGAGCAAAGCTGAACAGTCCCAGAAGAAGAAGCCACATGTAAGATTGAACTGAGGGGCGGTTTGGGTCCAATCTGGCTAGCTATGGACCTTAGCCCTTACAGTCTCACATAGAACAAAAGCAAAAGACAGAGGGGCTCTTTTCCTATCGGGAACAAAGTCCTATTTTATTTCCTAGATAGGAGTCAAAAGGTGGTCCAGATGACTTCCCAGGTGAAAAAGAGGGTGGGGGTCTCCTCCCAGGGAATTTTAACCTAGGGGAAGGGGGGCGGAGGAAGGGGGCCACAGCCAATGGGATACAAGTGAGGAAGGGCGAGGAGAGGGGCAAACCAGGAAGAGACCACTAACACTGAGGCTTAGGGGGGGAAGGGGAAGACCATGTGATATGATAAGATAGAAATCATGTGAACTGTGCAAATTATTGAACACTCAGTTCGAAACAACTAAATAACAATTTTGTGCAATACAACACCTCCCCCTTTTCTGTTAAAAAAAAATTAAAGGAAAAGCGTTGGCCTATTTCTGATACAGATTATGAATTGGTACACCACTTATGATTTGCGGGCCTGTCAGTTTGCTTTAGGTCCACACGCTCTGTGCCGTTGACTTCTGAGGTAGTGGAGATTAAACCGTTGATAGCTTTTAAAAATATGCGACATAGAATTCCTAATGCTAATATGAATAGAAAAAAACCAACAAAAAACAACAGAATTGTCTTAATTATAGAAGCCCGCCACCCCAAGTGTCCCCAGTCTTTGAATAGTCTGTGGAACCAGTCCTCGGATTCCTGCTTGACTTGTCCAATCAGGCTTTTCATTTCTAGGAGGGCTAAGTGGACGTTGGGTGCTTTCAATGTTAAATTCAAGCAGCAAAGTCCTTCAAATTCCTGGCACTCATGTCCATGCAGCAGCAGGAGGAAATCTATGGCCACACAATTTTGGAGTGTGGCCTGCCTGGTAATCTCCTCGTCCTCTAGGAGGGAGCTAATGGCCGTGGATGTCAAGTTTGCCTGTTTGACTCCACCGCACTCTAGGTGGCCCAATTCACCTAGAGCTTTGGCTGCTGTGATCCATGGATAGAACAGGGATACAGCAATTTGCTTTGGCTTTGCCCAATGAAAAATTTCTGAATCACAATTTGGGTCTAAATCGTCAATGATTCTCTTCTGAATTTTGCTGACCAAATTGTTTTTTCAAGTCCATTTGCCAATCGCGGTTTGGTTGAGTGTCAACAGGGACAACCACCTGATGGTACATGGCCCTCCTAAAAGCCGAGAAGGGATTCCTGCCCATGCTCTAATCCCCACAAATTAAAAGCAAACCTTTAGGGAGGCTTTTGGGATGTGAATGGTATGGCTTATCTGCTGTGACACGGCTTAAAACCTTACACCACCTTCTGGCAGTGAACTCTTCTCAATACTGTAGTATGTTGTTAAAAGGTTTGGTGTTGGAAAGTGGGGTAAAGACAAAGTGTATGCAGTATGGTGCAGGAAAGGAACCCAACGGCTCTAACTCTTGGGGTTCCTGAGAAGCTCTGGGTAACTTTAGCAGCCACTCCTCTATGGGGTTCCTAATCATTACAGCCTGTCACTGACGGTTATTGTGTGGTTGTGTGATTTGGGACTTGGGTCAGGCATAGGTGTGTCAAACTTGGCTGTAAACTCTCCAGCTTGCAATGGAATCCCTACCAGGAAGGTAGACATAGGATCTCTTGCTGCTGCAGTGGACAGGCATATATTTTCTTGTTGGAGTGTCCATGCCAGGGTCACTCAGATGTTTTGGGGTGACTGTGGGGAAATCCATGCTGCTGTCAGACTGCTCAGCACTAACAGGATGACAATTCGAACAGGGCTCATTGTGACGTTAGGTGGGAGGTAGCTTTTCTTCTCTGAAAGGAAAAACAAACATTTTTAAAACACATTAAAATTCAGGGTTCTGCCGGAATGTAGCTAATTCTTTTAGTAAGATTCTTCCTCCTCTTTCTGGTGGCGTCTTCTCTTTGAGGCGACAGCTGCTTGCTTCTCATCCCCGTCTGCTGGAGCTGGATTTTTGGGGATGAAAGGTTTTACCCACTTTTGGGGTATCCATCACGGGCCTGTGGGGGTGGATACACACACATAGACATGCTCCCAGGTGATGAGCTCATAAGGACCCTTGGTGTCCCAAGTTTCTGGGTCCTTAATGAGAACTGGTGGATGCTGTGACAACTTATACCGATTGTTACTATGGAAATGCTGTACTACCGGAGGACTCATGTTTTCAAATGAACAATTCAAAAAATTGATGGTAAACAGGGTTTTGCAGATCTTTTTTTGCGGTGTCATCCATGCTGCTGAACTGCTCTGCCTAGTTAGGACTTGCTTGAGTGTATGGTGGGCATGCTCAATCACAGCTTGACACCCCTCCCCCCCCCAACCCCCCCACTGCTGGACAAACTCTAGAAACTCCTTGGAGGCATATGCTGGGCCATTGTCAGTCTTAATCTCCCTAGGGATCCCCAACACTGAAAAGGCTTGCACCAGGTGTTGTTTGGCATGCACAGCCCTTTCCCCTGTGTGGGCAGAGGCATAATCTGCACCTGAATATGTGTCTATGCTGACATGCACATATTTCAGGTGACCAAAGCTGGGAATGTGTGTGATGTCTGTCTGCCACACTTTGCAGCTTCCAAGGCCTCGGGAGTTAACCCCAACACTCAGTCATGGCACTGCCTGGTGTGACAGTGGTCACAGGGGTCTTCAGGTGAGGGGAGAGACGAGAATGTTGACTCCATATTCAGAAGGCTTGATTTATTATTTTATGATATATATATTACATTATAGCTATACTAAAAAAAATAGAAGGAAAGGTTTTCTCTCAGAAGGCTAGCTAAGAATAGAATGGAATGAATAACAAAGATCTGTGGCTCGGACAGAGAGAGAGAACCAGCTCTGCCGTGACTGGTCACTAAATCCAAACATCCACAGGAGACCAATCACGGATCCACCTGTTGCATTCCACAGCAGCAGATAGCCATTGTTTACATTTTGTTTCTGAGGCCTCAGCTTCTCAGAAGGGAAAAAATCCCAAGAAAGGATTTTTAGTGAAAATATGTCTGCGACAGCCTGGAGCTGACAATTGGGACAGGTGGCCACAATGGCTCAAGCCTGACTCCGCGTTAGTTGGAACTGATGGATCAGACCTGGCACATTTTGATGGTATTGCTGACGACTTAGCTTTGCTTGTTGGAAGACATCTGGAAGGCGTGCCATTTCTGCTAGAGTGGCAAGGGAATCGGCTTTATGATTACCTTCTGCAATCTCACCTGGCAAATTGGTATGTGACCTCACGTGCATCACATAGAATGGATGCTCCTGCTGCAAAACTAAATAAATTAGTTTTGAGAGCAACCTGAAGAGATGCTCATTCTCGATGTCTTTGAGAACTGCCTGCTCCACCCTGGACACTACTCCCGCCATGTAGGCTGAATTGGTAACCAGATTAATTGGCTCTGAGAACTTCTCAAAAGCTCTCATGACTGTGGCCAGTTCGGTGACCTGGGGCGACCATTCCACAAACTCAGCATCAGCTTCTCAATGATGAGTCTGGGGATTTCTCCAAGTCATCGACTTGTGGGATGCCCCGGATGCGTCAGTGAACACTGTAAGTGCCTTGAGTGGCCTACGACTCCTTTTCTCAGGAGCAATGAGGTGGAATTCCTCATTAAACAGCTTGTGTGATGGGACATGGACTGATACCTGTCCACTGTAGCTGTCCAGAGATAGCTGGAGACTGGCATTGCTCTGGAGCAGGTGCTCAAACATCTTTTTGGTCAACCTCTCGGGAGAGTTCCTTCCTTCCTTAGAAAGTTTTACCGGGAGGTGAATACACTGAAAGTCACAACCAACCAGCTCATGCAATCTTACCCTGGCCTTCTGGATCAGCTGAACTACCAGCTCCTGTGGCTGTGTGATGGTTTTGGATCACGGGTGGGAGAGGAAAACCCACTCTATGATTAAGAGTGAATCCTTCTGCCCTTCAATCCACTGAAATATCAATCTGTGTAGGTGTGGTAACTTTCCCAAAACAATGAATTTGAAAGAAAGCTCGGGCTGATAACGATGAGCTTGCCTCTCAGCCAAAGTCTTCTGCACTTTTTGGATGGTGGCTTTTGCCTCTGGGGTCAGTTCCCTGGGAGAAGTTAGCTCTGTCTCCGCTTTCAATAAATTGAGGAGGGGAGCTAGGTCCTCATTGGAGAGGCCTAGCCAAGGCCTGACCCAGTTCAAAGACCCACACAGGGAATGGAGATCTGCTAGGGTTTTGGGATCACCCTTTGTGACCATGTTCACAGGGGTCTCAGGTTGAGGGAAGAGATGAGGATTTGACTCCATGTTTCAGAAGGCTTGATTTATTATTTTATGATATATATTACATTAAAACTATGCTAAAAGAATAGAAGAAAGTATTTCATCAGAAGGCTAGCTAATAATAGAATAGGAAAGAATGAATAACAAAGGCCCATGGCTCAGACTCTCTGTCCAAGGCAGCTGGGCTGTGATTGGCCATTAATTAGAAACAACCAACTTGGGCCAATCAAAGATCCACCTGTTGCATTCCTCAGCAGCAGATAATCAATGTTTACATTCTGTTCCTGAGGCCTCTCAGCTTCTCAGGAGGAGAAATCCTAAGGAAAGGATTTTCATAAAAGATGTCTGCGACAACTCTTGAATTCCAATTTCTGTGAAACAACGGTCTGCACAGTGATCTCCAAGCCCAAGTACTTCCAAGGTGTCATCCTCTGAACCTTGTCTTCCTGCAGGTGGAATCCAGCAGAGGTTAAAACTTTAATCACTAGGTCAAGTGTGTCTTGGAGTATTATGTCATCAAGGGCACACACAAGCACATCATCCATGTAGTGTAGGATGATTGCCTCCTTTTCTGGGTGTGCACTGGGGAGAGCAATGAAGCCCATGTTCCACTGGCAGATGGAAGGAGAGCATTTCATTCCTTGAGGCAATATTCTCCACTGGTAGCGCTTCATTGGGGCTTCTCGATTGATGGTTGGAAACAAGAAGGCAAACTGTGATGCATCTTCCAGGTGTAGGGGGATATGGAAAAAATAGTCCTTGATGTCCAGGACAGCCAATTGCCAATTTTGGGGAAGCATGGTTGGGGAAGGCATCCTTGGTTGGAGTGACTCCATATCCTCAATTACCTTGTTTATTTCTCTCAAATCATGGAGGAGCCGCCACTTATCCTTCCCTGGCTTTTTTATTACAAAGACTGGGGAATTCCAAGGGCTAGTTTTCTCTTCAATGTGTCCTTTGCCAATTGCTCCTCCACGAGCTCCTTGAGCACCTTCAGCTTTTCCTTGCTGAGTGGCCACTGATTTACCCAGACTGGATGATCATCCAGCCATGTTAACTTGTGGGCAGGGTGCTCCACAGTGGCCATTTCTAAAAATCCTGAGGTGTCTTAGGGATGACCAATTTGACCCCCCACTGGGACATGGTGTCTCTCCCCCACAAGGGAGCTTTGTAATCGGTGACAAACGGACGGACACTGGCCAATTTTCCATCCGGTCCCTCAGGTTGCACCCCACTTTTTGAGATCTTAGCCAATGTGACTCCCCCTACACCTTGGATTTTGCCAGCCACAGGTTGCAAATCTCAGTGTGATGGCCACAAACTTTCAGGTATGATTGTCACATCTGCCTCTGTGTCAAGCAACCCTTCCACGTGGAGATGGTCTGCTCCATGCATTGGGTTGCATCCCATAATGGATTTGTCCTCGCCAACCACTTCTGCCCAGTAGGCACCTGGTGCTTTGTCATCTACTGAGATTTCTGCTGGAACGGGATTGGCCTGGGTGATGATTTGCCCTTTGGCCAAATAGAAGGGTGGCTGTGGACAGTGTGCCAGGAGAATGAGGTTAGGTATGTCCCCCTTGATGGTCATGGGAGCCACTTCAGTCTCCATGGGTGTGTGTGCGGTGTCCCCAATAAGAAAGTACTCACTGTCCAGTCCTGTGCGATCCTTTGTCAAGTCCTGTGAGTCCTCCGGCAGGTCCACTCCAATGACTGTCCACTGGGTAGACCTGAAAACAAAAGCTTTGGTGGTCACAAGCTTGAAACGCTTGTGAGGCCACCAGATTTTGTCCTGTAAACATTTCTTTTGCCGTCCCGCACCCCACCTCCCTTGGTAACTGGGAGGGGGGACACCCCCTCCCCCTGCCCCACCCCTGTGGGAACCAAGCAGGGGCCCGCCCCCCACCCCTTAGCCACACCCTCTGGGGACCCAGGCAGGGGAGTGTAGGAAACAGGAACAGGCAGGGGGGCAGGGCTTTATGGAGGGGCAGGACAACTGTGGGAACCGGGGCAGGGTTGCAGAATGACATAATGGAGGGTGGGGACATGGAGGGAGGGGAAGGAGTGTCCAAGAAAAGGAAGGGGTTGTGGGATCAGAAGGGGTTAGGGGAGAGGACAGGTGGGCAAAAGGGATTGTGGGAAGAAGAAGGGTAGTTTGAGGGGTCAGCCACATGGCCACCGCCATTTTGGCCCCTGACCATGCGGTCGGTGCCATCTTGAATGCCAATCATGTGGTCATTGCTGTTCTGGGGATGGGGGGGTCAGCATGTGAAATTGGGGAAACAGCAAGTGAGTTAAAGGGGTGCAGGGAAGGTGCTCTGTCAGCCTGCGCACAGGTGCCAGGGCCAGGGTACTGAGTGGGAGGTGGGAGGCCAGGGAAACAGTGGCTGTGCCAGGTACCCTGCGATTCTTGGGGTGCCTTGCACGTCCCTCTCAGTTCAGGCAGATGGTTTGGGAGGAGGGGCGGGGGAGACACAGGAGGGGAGATTTGCTGTGGCTGTACTTTCCAATCCCTCTTAAGCACTTCTTTCCAAATCACAAGGAACACAGAGAAAAATTGAGACACTGTTCTGTCTCCCTGTTCCGCTTTTGCTGTTAATACAACAGAAGACTGAATAGAGAAAATATCACGGCGCTGGGAGCAAATTATTTTACCCACCATGTGCTCGTCCACACAATGGAGGTTTCACCTTTTAACCCTTTAGCCCCTCCCAAAGTTCTGTCCATCAACTCCTTCTTTTCTGTCCAGTGATGGAGGTAACTTCCTTAAATCTTGATTGGAGGTCAGATGTTGCCATAGTAACAAGCCGACCCTCCCAAATGTCCCAAACCCAGGCCATCCCCTGATAGTGATGCAAGGGGGGGGTAAAACCTAAGTCTATAAAACTTCTCCTAACATATATACATGATATTTGCCTTTTAATTGTGAGAGTCAGCCATCACATTACTCATCTATCACAATCCCCCCTTTTCCTTTTCCACAAGTTATTTGGCTCAAACAATTTAACTCAATGAGTCATACTAACATCTGTTGATGTGGGCATAGACAGAGGGAATCCAAGGGGAAAAAAAAGATCCCCAGTTTTCCTTAGACACCCTTATTCGGAATGAACAAAGGACATTACAGAGGTCCAGTATGGCTTTTACCCCCATCTACCTTGCCTATGGGGTTGTTACCCATAGTAGGTGTATCTTAGTGGTGAGTACAGAGGCCAACTTGTTGGGCAGGATGAAACAAGAAAACCTTTTAAATATGACTGCCTAGAAAAAGATTTTGAGAATATAGAAACTATATGCGAGATTGAAATGAAAGCAACCTTTGAGATACCTTAGTTGTGACCAGTTGAATGTAATCCCCCCTGGAGGAAACAATTCCCTCTGCAAGCAGGCAGACCTAAGATTCAGAGCAGGCCTTGCAGCTTGGCAGATAAGGCCCAAAGAATAAGATTTAGGGTTTAACACGTAAACATAGTATGGTAATGTAGTGATTCTTATAGGTTGTGTGGAAATGTTATAAGATATGCATGCTGTAGTAGATTGGTTAATGAGAATCTGCATATTCAACACTGAAGACGATTTATTGTGTTGTAATGGGAGCTTCGCTCTCTTTTTGCTCTCTTTTTGCCCTCCTTTTGCTCACTCTCCGCAGTCTCTTATCTCTCTTCTCCCTTATCTCTTTGCCCGCTCTCTGCTCCTCTTCGCGCCCTTTTTTTTCTTTGTCTCTTTGTCTTCCCTCTGCACTCCTTCACCCCCTACTTTCTACATGCTCTCTGCTCTTAAACTTTTGTCTTTAACTCTCTTACACTTCAGGCCTCTTTTCTCTCGGCCCTGCTCTGAGCTGCGGCTGGCAGCTCGCAACAGGGCCCTTCACCCACGCCCTTTGTAATAAACCGATAGTTTCATGACTTGGCTTCAAAGAGATCTCGTCTCCGTCCATCCCTACCGTGCGTGACCCCCGTCGCCTACACAACTCAGTCTTGCCCTTCAGTCTCTTTTGCATTAAAAATCATTTGGGGAATTATAGAGGTCCGTCATGGCCTTTTTGCCCAAACCTTGCCGTGCCTATGGGTTGCTACCCACAGCAAGGCTATGGAGTCTTCTTGGTAGTGAACAAAGGGGCCAACCCTGTCTTGCAATCCTTCCTTCATCTTATTTTATTAAGGATGCTGCCCCATTACCTTTTACAGTCTCTTGTGTACTTCCCCTCAACATATGCTTGTAATTCTTGCCCATTAAAACAGGGAAACAGTTCTCAAACTGGCTGGTGGAACCTCGACTCTACTTTTTGGGCATCTTGGTGTTTTTCTGGTTGTCTCTTGGTCTCTGCTTGAGAGTCAGTCTCATTTCACCCAGCCTGCATGGTATGGTCTATTTTTCGGTTCTTATACTGGGCCTTTGAATCTGTTGGCATGAGTCCATCCCCACTCTGCAGTTTGCATGGCGGATTTGGTGGTGAGCAGTACCTGGAAGGAACCTTCCCAATGAGGAGTTAGGGGTTGATCTTTCCATGACTTAATCATCACCCAATCCCCAGGATTAATATCATGGATTCTGAAATCTAGGATGGTAGTTTGAGGAATTGTCCCTTTATGTCTTAACCCTTCTAAGGTTTGTGCTATAGACATAACTTATTTCTTGACATTGGCTTCCCCTTCCTCATTGGTGGCAACCTTCTGGGGTGAGGTCAGGAAGGGTTACCCAAACATCATTTCATAGGGAGACACCCCCAGATCTGACCGGGGCTGGGTTCTAATTCTTAAAAGGCTAAAGGGAGACATTTTATCCATGAAATTTGGGTTTCAATTATTAGCTTAACTAGAGTTCTTTTAAGAGTTTGATTCATTCTTTCAACCTGACCGGAACTCTGTGGATCCCACAGAGTGTGTAATTCCCATTTTACTCCCAAGACTTGAACCACTTTTTGCAATATCTTTGATGTGAAATGAATTCCCTGGTCTGAATCAATCCTGTTTACCATCCCATATTGAGGAATGATTGATTCGATGAGGGTTTTACTCACAACATTGGCATTGGCTTTCACAGTGGGTACCGTCTCAACCCAATGAGTCAAGTGATCGACTATTACTAGCAAAAACTTCCACCGTTGTACCTGGGGAAGCTCAGTAAAATCTACTTGGATGTTTTCAAAGAGCCTTAAGGCTAGTTCTCGCCCTCCCCTGGGTGTTTTCCTCATGACCTTCTTATTTACTTGTTGACATATCACAAATCATTCAGTCACCTGCTTAGCTATCCCAAAAATTCCCATGCAGCCCCAGACCCTTAGAAACTGATTACTTAGTGCTTGTGTACCCCAGTGTTTTGTTCCATGTATGCCTTCTAGCATTTTCTTGGCACAAAGTTTATTCAATATTTTCCTCCCATCTGCTAAACTCCACCTCCCTTTGCTATCTTTCTTGGCTCCTATTTTAAGGAGTTCTTCCTCTTCTGTCCCACTAAACACTGGGACTTCTTGCATTCCTCTCATGAGGGTTAACACCATCATTAGTTTTTCTGCCCCTCATTCCGCTGCATTTTTAGCTTCTAAATCGCCTAAATTCTTCCCTCACACCTCTTGAGTCACCCCTTTTTGATGCCCTTTAACATATACCACCACTACTTGCTCTGGTAATTGTAAGGTTACTAACACATCTAAAACAAGTTTTCCGGGAATCAGTCCCTTTCCCTTTGAATGTAATAGCCCCCTCTCTTTCCAAATTTTTCCAAAGGAATGCACTACACTAAAAGCGTATTTTGAGTCTGTATATATTATTCCCCTTTTCTGTGCTAATATTTCCAGAGCTCGTTTTAAGGCATATAGCTCACATGCTTGGGCTGACCAGTTGGAAGGTAACTTTCCCTTTTATATTGCTACTAACTCTTCACCTACTATAGCGTACCCCAATACCCGGTACCCTATTATTACATGTGAAGATCCATCGATGTACAATGGTTTTCCACATTGGAGTGGTTGATCTGTTAGGTCCTCTCTTACTTTAGTTTGATAGTTTATAACTTCTAGGCAATTATGTATTAATTGCTCACCTGGTTTTCCACATAAAAACTGGGCAGGGTTGAGTTGGTTACTCACGATTACCTCTAAATCATTATCTATTAAGATGGCTTCATACTTTAGTACTTGGGAATCGGTGAGCCATTTTTCAGCCTTCTGGCTTAGGATACTACTAACTGAGTGTGGGGTGTATACTTTCAATTTTCTCCCAAAGGTTAATTTTTTGCTTTCCTCTACAAATACGGCGGTCATTGCCACTGCCTGAATGAAGGTTGGCCACCCCTGGCTGACAGGGTTTAGTAGTTTTGATAAATAGGCCACCGGTTTCCTGGATCCTCTCCCAGTCCTTGGCTAGTACTCCATGAAATATCCCTTTTTCTATATCTACAAACAGATAGAAGGGTTTGCCTAAGGCAGGAAGCCTCAGTGCTTGTGCACTGACTATTTTTTGCTTTAAAGCTTCAAACTTTCACTCGTGTTTTTCCCACCCAATCTCTTCTTCCACTGACTTCATACAAGAACCTGACAGCCTGCGTATATCATTCATTCCATAGCCTACAATATCCCAACAAGCCTAGAAACCGTCTAAGTTCCCTCTTAGTTTTTGGCCAGGGGAGGGAAGTTATCCCCCCAATTGTCTCAGGGTTCAGTCACTGGTTGCCTTGACAAATCACATGCCCTAGGTATTTTACTTCCCTGTCTACAAATTGGAGTTTCCCTTTTGATACTTGAAGTCCTTGGTTCCCAAGAAAATGTAATAATGCTATGGTGGATTCTCGAACTTTGTTTTTTTCCCATCCTGAGAGAAGCAAATGTCTGCATACTGGATGAGCTTTATCTCAGGTTTGATGGAGAAGAGTTGCAGTACTTCTCCCAAGGCTTGACCAAATAGGTTTGGGGATTTGGAAAACCCTTGGGGTAACCTAGTTAACTGAAACCATTGCTTCCTCCCAGAATTGGGGTCTTCTCATTCAAAGACAAAGATATCCCTACTTTCCACCTAGTGGCCAAGTTCAAAAAGCATCTTTTAGGTCTATCACACTAAACCACTGGTGTGCTGGGGGAATTTTACTCAGTACTGTGTAGGGGTTTGGCACTTCTGGGTACTGATTCACTGCTCTTTTGTTTACTTCTTTTAAATCTTGGACAAGCCTGTAAGTCCCATCTGACTTTTTTACTGGTAACATGGGTGTATTATGGGGGGACATACATGGTTCTAAGGTCCCATCCTCACGTAGGTCCTGGATCACTGTCCATAGTCCTCATCTCCCCTCCAGGGAGAGTGGATATTGTCATACCCAAACTGGATGGCTCTCATCAACTATTTTTATTACTAAAGGTTTCATGTTCAATTTCCCTCAATTTTTCGGTTTTGCCCACACCTCTCATTAATTTTCTCCTCATCTTCTTCCCTTAATTGGAGAAGATTAACCACCATTTGTCCTTTCTATGGGAGTACTCTGGCATCTAACTGCACCTGTAATTCCCTCCTAGGAGATCACACCCTGCTTCTGGAACTAATAGAACATCCCTGATTCCTATTTTATTTGCCCCTTCAAACTTTACTTCCTTTATAACTGAGACCTTGAACCCTTCCCCTTTTGCATCTACTACTTGCATGGTATCTTGACCCTTTTTTTCATGCCTTTGGGATTCTACAAACACAAGTTCTTTCAGCCCCCGTGTCTACTAGGAATTCAAAGTCTTCCTCCTGGGAGCCTATTTTTAAAGTTATCAAGGGCTCCTGATAGTATTCTGTCTCCAAGAGGTGGAGCCTCTGACTCCCCTTATCTTCTGCTTCTCCTTTTTGCTCAGTCTCATAGACCCTCAGGTCTTTTTTCCTTCTGGAGGCAATTGTTTCTAATATGTCTATTCTCTTTACAGTACAAGCAAACTGGTCCTTGATTCCCCCGTTTCCCAAACTCTTCTTTTGGTGTCCAGTCCCAGGGGGCTGCATCCCTCCTCCATCTATCCTCTTGCATTCGGGGTCCCCCTCCCTTACCTGGGTAGTTCTTTACATGCTGGTTTTCTTCCCTAATGGCAGTTACCATTACCTTGGCTTTCCCCTTGGCCTTCTCTTCATCCCTCTTTCCATACTCCTTCTGCGCCCCTCTTAAAAGATCCTCTAGCCTCCTTTCTTGCCAACCATCTACCTTTTCTAACTTTCTCTGTATATCTGACCAGGTGTGAGTGATCATATTTATCTTTATCTGTCCAGCCACTGTATCAGAGTCAACTCCTGAATATTGCCTCATATTTTTCCTCAATCTTTCTAGCCACTCTGTTGGAGTTTCTTCTCTCTTTTACTGCTGATTGAAAACCTTATGGGCATTTTGATTACATGGAGCTGCCTCTTTATACCTCTTAAAATCAATGTTCTGTATTCCTCCCCGCCTGTGCTGTTGTGGTCCCAATTGGGGCACACTATGGACATTTTCAGATCCCCAGGATGTCCTTGCACGTGCTCTCTTTCCCATATCCGTATCCCAGCCACCCGGATCATCTGTCTTTCCTCTGGTGTGAACAACATAGTCATTATTGATTGCATTTCCTCCCATGTATAAATATTGGGCCCCAGAAACTGGTCTAGCTGCTCCGCTAACCCAAGGGGGTCCTCTAATATTCCTTTTAATTCCTTTTTAAACATTCTCACGTCAGAGGAACTGAGAGATATGGTTACAAATCCAATTCCTCCCTGCACCCCACCAAGTGGTACTTCCCTCAGGAGGTGCAGTCCTGATGCTTGGCTCCCATCCTCTGATCTGCTTTCCTCTTGTTGTGCTACTCTGTTTCTGGTGTTTTGGCTAGGCCCATCAGAGGGTAGGGGAGGTGCAGTTGTAACTCCTGGAGCTGCGAGGGTAGAGTGGTCTAATAGGTCCCATTCTTTATGCTCTGCTACCTTTAACACACCCACCTTTGAGGGTGTGCTTTCCCCTTCCCAGCAAGCAGCGTAGTCACTCTTCCTGATTGAATGGTTTCTTAGCTCTTACATACATGTATAATGCTCAGCATATCCATCCCTCGTCTGATCCATATCTCAGCCAGTATACATGATGTCTCTTAATTTCCCTTCTGGTCCATTCTACCATGCAGTACTGAACCATTTGCTGTTGTCCTTATCTCTGGTGTTGGGGTCATATTTCCACCGGGCAAGTTTCCTTCCCAGTGGACTGTCTGGAGCTATGCCCATTGGTACCTCCTCAATCTCTGCTTCTTCCTTTGTCGATTCGCTACTCACCCATAATCCCATCCTGACCAGCAGATCACAGGTTTTCCCCCACAGAGCCCACCTTTCCAATCACAGGCCCTCCCGACAGAGCCTGCCTCCCCCAGTCAGCCAACTACACACTCTCCCAGGTAGGCCCGCCTCCCTAAGAAGGGAAAGGAGGAGAAGAAAGAAACCAGGAAAGGAGGAAGGAGAAGGAGAGATAAGAGAGAAAGAAAAGGAAAAAGAGAAAAAAATCCCCAAACTTTACCTTTCTTCGCTCAGGGACTCTGTCCCACCGCGACTCAGGGGTATGCGAACCACCACATCACACTGAGTGTTACACTGACTCCTGGGCAACCCCCTTCCCCCCGCTACAAACCTAGGTGGTCGCCCCTTTCCCAGCCCAGTCCCATCTGGCTCTGGAAATCACAGCACTGGCTGTGCACTAGAGTCAGCTGCTGCCCCACATGGGCTCACCGACCTCCTTTGTGTGTGCTGGTTGGGGACCCTCCCATGGGTCCCCGTCCCAGCACAACACCACCACTGCTCAGCACAAGCTACCGCATAGGCTGCTGTTGCTCAGCCCCCGGCACAAGCTGGTGGAAATCACAGAGCTGGCACGCACCAGAGCCAGATGGTGGCCCACATGGGCCCACCAACTCCCCTGTGTGTGCTGGCTCGGCACCGCAAACCCCTCACAAACCCTTCAGTAGCACGTGTCCTGCTGGCCACAGGGGATTCCCGCTTTCCTCTTCACTACGCATCCCACTGTTCCCTCCTACCATCCAATATCCTAAAATTTCAATGGGCTGGTGATAGCATAGGGATAAAATGTTTCTAAAGTCACGGAATATTCAGGGGAGTTAGAAAGGAAGGTAGGCCCTGGAAAAATGTTAAGGTAAGCCCTGGGAAAATGTTAGGCTGTACCTGTATAATCATTTCATGACTATGATAACTGATATGATTGTTAGAT
Organism: Melospiza georgiana; assembly: GCF_028018845.1. Taxonomy (NCBI): domain Eukaryota; kingdom Metazoa; phylum Chordata; class Aves; order Passeriformes; family Passerellidae; genus Melospiza; species Melospiza georgiana. Next base: position 8,173,003 of record NC_080464.1, on the reverse strand, counting down.
GCCATGATTGTTTGGTAATTTGATATAATTATTGTTTAGGCATAACAAGAATCATGAGAAACGATGTTGGGGGGTTTGATGGAAATTACAAAAATCCATGCTTGGATGAAATCAATGTATACAATAGAAAAATATAAGTTTAATAATTAATATGTAATTACATAAAGAAAAGGGTATAAAAACATGTTCATCCCAAACCCATGTCGGAGTCAGATTTGTGTCTGTACCCCTGACACCCAGAGCTCTTCAATAAAAGCACCTGCATATAATCATTCCATGATTATATGTTCCTGAACACTAACACTGGGATGGGTCTAGTATAGTAACAGCGTGAAATTCGCTTTCCTATACCGGAATTACGGAGTAATTATCTGGCCAAAGATAGTTATGAGGATGTTATTCACCTCTCTTTTTTTCTTTTTTTTATCCAGCCTCCTGTTTTCTCTGGGCTTGCAACCTGCAACCACTGGTGGCTCTGGGCGAGTTCGATAGATTCCGCCAAATATGTGGCGGGGTGCACCTCTTTTGAAAACTACTAGTACCACTGGGGCAAGGTGTAAATCCCAGATGAGCCCCCATTGTGAAAAACTATACTTTCAAAAAAATTTAAAAGGTTTATTAAAACTTTATCATAAATACAACAGAAGACTGAATAGAGAAAATATCATGGCACTGGGAGCAAAGGATTTTTTCCTACCATGTGCTTGCCTACACAATGGAGGTTTCGCCTTTTAATCCTTTAGCCCCTCCCAAAGTTCTGTCCATCAACTCCTTCTTTTCTGTCCAGTGGTGGAGTTTATTTCCTTAAATCTTGATTGGAGGTCAGATGCTGCCATAGTAACAAACTGACCCTCCCAAATGTCCCAAACCCCGGCCACTCCCTGATAGTAATGCAAGGGGGGGGGTGGTAAAACATAAGTCTATAAAACTTCTCCTAACATATATATGTGAAAAACATCATTCACTTGTTTTAAAATTTTAGAAGTATAATAGTAATGGAAATAGTAATAAAAATTAGGACAATAAAAGACAATAAAAAGCAAAGATTTGTGGGGAGTCTGGGTGCCTTGCACTCTGCCACAAGGCACACCTTGTTAACAAAGGATTACCCCTTAAAAGCAATAGCCCATTGCATAGTCATAGATCTCATACATGATTCAAACATTCCTTTCAAACTAGGGTGTTTCTGCTCAATTTAGCTTCCCCCCCATCTTGTAAATCAATCTTATTGTTTCCTCGATGTCTGAGCATTAACGATGTTTTGCGGAGAAAAGAAGAAACCTCACAACTTTATAAAAGTTGTAAAGCCCAGTATGCCTCTATTACGACACGCACAAGACGCAGAAAGCCTCGTCAAAAGGCATGCGTACCCCAGAAGACCTCAGGTCTCCTTTTATCCCCCTTCCAAATGCATATGCATACAGTTTCACAATAGGTTCATACATATTCATTCCGCTTGACATTTATCACCAGTTCTTTATCAAAGGAATTCCTAGGTCGGGGGCAAATTGACCTCCTGGTCTTTTCTGTTTTTCTTTTTCTGTCTCCGGCATTCGAGTTTTTCCTTCAACATTGGCCTCACAGACTTTTCACCTCTCCTAGACCCTTCACCTAATTCAGAATGGATCTCTACTCTGTCTCATTCCCCCCTTTCCTAGGAAATAAGTAAATTCTTTTACTTAGTGCAAACCCTCACGACAATAAGTGTCTCTTGATTCTTCACCATGTACGTTTGACAAAGAGGTTAGTACAGCTATTCATTGTAGTATTCTCCAGTTCCAAATTAACAATATAATAGATAATCCTGAGCTTATCCTAACTAATATCAGCAAAACTACAATGGGGTGGCACAACTTATTAAAGATTCCATTTGCAGTTGATGACCACCCAAAGATCACATCCCACCAGTGATGATCTGCATTTTGTTTTATTCTTTGTAGAACTCTGGTTATCTCTTTTGTATCATGTTGGACAGTAATTAAGGTTTTCTTTCCACTTTCTTGGATTTCCTTCAAGATTTCCAATAGGTATTGGTGCTTAATTAATTGTTTTACTAATGTAAGGTCCATCCCAATAGGGGTAGGTGATAATCTGAGTTACATTGTGTAATTGGCTTTAACCAGCTGGTGGGATGTCACTGGGGATGAGTATGAAAAATCACACCCGATAATCTTAACAAAATTACAAATACAGAAATTAGAATGATTTCGACTAGACAGAATAACATCATTTTGTACAGCAGCACAAGCAGTTCACTAGCATACACATCCTTTTCCAGTATATATGAGCACAGTTTTCTGGTCAGTGACTGGATGAATTTCAAAGTGGCAAGTACTCTGTTCAGTGTCCAAACACACATCCTGAGCATTAATAGTATTGCTTTCACAAATGAATCCCATCTGTTCTCTAGTAATGCAGGATTCTAAGTTTACTGTCTGCCACTTTTCATCCATCTTTCGTGCCCACACTCTATGTTCTGAAGGATAGAGTATTGTTTTTTCATGGTTTAATCCTAGGGCAATGATGGGATGGATAACATAAACAGTGGCATTATGTATGGTAAGCACAAAGGCAGTTGCCACATTAGAAACAGGATCATAGGTGAAATTCACCATCATCCACCAGGACTGAAACTTCCTTTCAAAATCAATTGCATTATCCCACACAATCTTGCGAATTTCAGCTGGAAAATTACCTTCACCCCCTTCCTGTGTGATCAGAGCTGCTGTTGCTGCACCCATAACTGTGCTTGTATACAGCTGAAAGATAAAGACAAGTTATCTTGAACTGTACTAAGTGCTTCTACGATTAACTTGTGGTCTTGGTCCCCGGCCTTTTCATACTTCCTTACTTTGGCAGTACTTTGAAATCTGTCACTGGCTAGTTCCTAATGCCAATAGAGATTACTATAAAGGCTGCTTCAATTTTGTTAGGCTACGTGCTGCAGTGGCCAGTTTATGCATCAGTATTTCTGAATCAATTCCATTTAAAACTCCTAATCCCGTCCCTAATATGCCAGTTAGATGTTTGTTATGGGGAACAGGAACTGCTTTCTGTCCATGACCATCCCTCCCTGCCAGAGGGATGTGCTGGGCTCACACTGCAAATTCAGACACACTTCACAAGTGTATCTGACAGAGGTTTAGGTCATACTTGAAGCAGATGTTTGCTCTGAAATGCGGAGACCTCAAGGAATCTAACCTCTCCTTCCCCCTCCAAAGCACCTGATTTCCCAGATGTGTGGCAAGCAGGAATGTCTCTCCTGGTCTACAGAACCTCACCCACCTTGCCCCTAGCTAAGATCAAGCTGTGGACTCTGTTCAGGGCAGAAGATAAGAGTATTTGTCAAACAGATGAGAATAAAACTGGCTGGAACAAATGGGGTTTGGGTAGAAAGATTTCAGGTCCAAGCCTCAAGTAAATAATGAAAGGGAAATCTGAGAGAAGAGCCTAAATTCATTGCAGTGCCGCAGAAGAAACTGGGATCAGGTTTCTGCTACTTGAAACACTCAGCACAAAAGTGATGCTCAAAATCCTACAGCCTGCTGCTGAGCTCTGAGGTAGGTCTCTCTCTACCTCTTTTAAGCAGAATCCAACCGCCTCAGACTGGGACAATCACTGATCTAAATCTCAGTAGGAAAAGGGATAGCTATAAATAAAGAAAATCACCTTCCTTGCTTGGGTTAATTCACCACCTGCAGTTCAGCACCCTTGACCAGCCATTGCCTGAGTGTTCAGCCAACCAGCTTGGAAAATGACCTAAGGAAACTGATTTCTTGGTGTTCCTGGTTTTAGGCACCAGGAGAGCTGGCTCCTTCTTTTCTTGTTCTGCTCCTTAGATATGAGTCTGAACTAGTATGGGGTGTGTAAGGCCCTGCTGTGGTAAAAAGTGCAGTGTCCACTTTGAATTCAAATGAAAATCTGATAGTAATTTGAGCTCAAAGGCAGGCCACTTCTACAGGCTGTATCAAGGTGAAATTACACCAACAGTCTGATTCACTTAGGTTATCACAGACTTCCTGGTGTTCATATACACCGGGGGAGGTTCAGACACTAATTACATCTGGTCTCTCATAAGCTACCCTATTGATGACCTGGCACCCTACTTTGATTTCTTCTCCTCTGATTCCTTGAAGTGTCCACAGTTTCTGTTCCTGCCATTCTTGCTCCTCATATACCTGATTCTCGTGGATTACCACAGTAGATATGTTTAAATCTTTTATCTCAGAAGGTTTTCCCATGGATCCAGTATACTGATTAAATGCCAGGGACCAAGGCCATTCAGCATTACTTTGAATAGTGGTACTCTCAAGTTCTAAAACTTCAGTTATGATTACACACGAAACAATTCTACAAACTAAAATATGAGCTACTCCCGACCACAATGTACTCATTTTGCCCGAGTAAGTTTTAATCTCAGTTCATTGTCTCCTGACGTCACTCCTCAAGGGATTTCTGGGCCTTCTTCACCCGAGAGTGATGAATCTAGGCGTCCTGCTCCTTGATTTTGATTGCAGTGAAGGTGGTGAGAAGTACTCGCAGTGGTCTCTCCCACTGTGGTTCCGAAGTCTTCTCTGTAAGAGACTTAACATATACATCATCCCCAGGCTATCTAACTCCCTGCTCCGAGTTCCAGCCACATGTTTCTCAATTACTCTGAGCTGTTTGCTTAATGCCACCATGTAGATGGACATTCTGGACATTCCCCTTGTATTCTATATGGTCTTCTATAAGGCATTCCAAAAGGATTCAGCATTCCTTTAGCTCAAGGTTTAGTTTGAATTTGCAATAGTGCTAGTGGAAAAGCTTGGGCTAGGGTAGAATAACTTCTTGCCCCAGTCTTATGATTTGCTGCTTAATCAGCAAATTGGGGGCAGTATGGGGTGTGAAGTTCCTAATCTATGCCCAGATGGCTACTAATCTGTTGCACTATTTTGGAAATGAAATGTGATTCTTTATCTGAGGATATCATGGCTGGAACTCTGAAGCGTGGTATTATTTCTTGTAAAAATAATCTGGTCACCTCTTGAGCTTTGACAGTTCTGGTGGGGAATGATTCTGGCCACCCTGAAAATGTATCTATTAATACCAGTAAATACTGATACCCCCTTTTCCTTGGGAGTTCTGAAAAGTTGATTTGCCACTGCTGTACAGGCCCACGGCCTCTCCCAGTCTGACCGAGTTTTGGCCGGGGGGTATTTTGGGGTTAGTCTGGAGGCAAAGATCACATTGTTGGCTTACCTGAGTGATAGTGGCATATAAATTCCTGACAACGATACAACGATTGTTTCAATCAGATGTGTGTTCTAGAAAGCCTGTGGAAATTACTGCCTCAAAGTCAACACTTCATTTCAATGCACTCTGTATCACTCGCAGCCTTGGTCATTTCGAAAAAGGAGTCACACTCTATAATAGGCTTCTAAGTAGTTAGGCCCTAGTGTGCTTTCTAGTGCCCTTCCTTCACTAGTAACCACGAAAATGGGAAGGGATTACTAGCTCTCTTTCAATGGTAGCCCACCCCTTGCAGTTGTACATCTCTTTTGATTAGTATTATTGTATTATGGCATACCTTTGAGGAAAATCTGTACCTCACCCTTTGCTGCTTTCTTTGCCTCTCCATCCGCCAGCTCATTTCTTTCCTCCAATTTTAAGCTCACTCTCCTGTGTGCCTTAATATGCTTTTTCAGGTAGCTGAACTGCTTCCAGCAGCTGGATTGTCTCTTCTTTCCCTGTGAGGTCAGCAGTCCCCTCTCCTTCCAGATGGCTCCATGGTGCATGCACAACTCTGAATGCCTTTTGCTGTTTCTAAGGCATGGGTCAATGCATTTATCTCAGCATTCTGTTCGTAAGGGTCCAGACTCTATTACCTCTCTGCAGGTAGTCACTGTGAACTTTGCAATGTCACTTTCCTGTCAGTTAACCAGGTCTCTGCATTGTCCAAAGGAGTGTCCTTTAAGTCTGGGCGGCTGGAGTAGGTAGCTTCAATGGTCTCTAAGCAACTATGGTGTACTGCTTCTCCTTGATTCCACTGAGAAAAGAAGCTGGGTTGACAATATTAGTCACCACTATCTCTACATCGTCTTGCTCTACCATGATGGCATGGTATTTCAGAAATCTCTGCGGTGAAAGCTAGTGGCCACCCTTTACTTCCAGTACTGCAGACACTGTGTGGGACATTAGCACAGTCATTTTTGTCCCAGGGTAAACTTGCGTGCCTCTTGAATATTAAGCACAACTGCTGCTACAGCTCTGAGGCAACCTGGCCATCCTTTGGCTGTTGCATCTAGTTCCTTAGAGAAGCAAGCAACTGCCCTTCAGTATGGGCCCAAGTCCCGAGCCAATATTCCCTGGGCAATTTCTTTGCGTGAAAAAATAGAAAGAATGCTTTACTTACATCTGGAAGTTTCAAAGCTGGAGCTGACAGGAGGGCACTCTCTCTAGCTGGCGAAAGGCCCGTGTGGTGTCTTTTGTCCACTGGAGATCTCAGTTTCCATTGGCAATAAGAGCATAGAGGGTTCTGGCGAACAGTCCATAATTATAAACCCACAGCTGGCACTACCCTGCCATGCCTAAAAAGGTTCGGAGTTCTTTCGTTCTCTGGGGTTTCGGGGTTTGGCATACGGCTTCCCTGCCTTAAAGTCTGCTGCTCAGCACTCACTTCTTACCCCAGGTAGATTACCTTTTGTTTCACTACCTGTGCTTTTTTCTTTGATACTCTGCGTCCTTGGAGTCCTAGGAAATTCAAAAGGCTTACCGTTCAGGCTTCTCTTGCTTCCCTCGTCCGAGTGGCTACTAGAAGATCATCCACGTACTGCAACAGCCTCCTTTCCTCTTGTGGAGTTTCCCGGGACTCTGGGTCTTTGCAAGCTGTTCTCCAATCGGAGTGGGGAATCTTGAAGCCTTCAGGCACATGGACTATGTGAGCTTGTGTTTGAATGCAAAAATTTTCTGGCTGGCTTCGTGGATAGGGAGGCAAAAGAAGGCATCTCTCAGGCCTAAAACAGTGAACCAGGTTAGCTCAGGTGTTAAACAAGTTAGTAAGGTATATGGATTTGCTACCACAGGGTATAAATTCTGTGTTATCTTATTGACAGGCCTTAATCCAGTACTATCAGTTATTGGGCTGATTCATTCCTTATCTTCCTTTTGAGGGTACTACTCAGTTCTCACTAGTTGTGTTCTTTCCTTAAGCTTGATGCTCATGGGGGAGCATCTTTCACTCTCCCTTGTACAGCAGAGGCCCATACCCTTGAAAACACTTATTTACTTATTCTAACATCTCCTTACTAATGTCTTTAATTTCAGTGTCTGTTAATGTTAAGCCTAACCTCTTTATATCATTTGCCTCCAGAGTAACCTTTCTCATTTGAGAATGTTTAGCAAATTGAGCGAATGGTACAAAAGCTTTTAGGTACACATAGTTCACATGTTACTTTAAAGGTTTGCACAAGTATGCCTTCTCAGACTGGCCAGTTGTTGTTCATTCCCCACACTACAACATAAACATTTTCCACAGGTACTAAAGCTTTATTTAAAACTGAATATGTGACCCTTTTGTCGACAAAAATTCTTCCCTTTTGGTGAGGTCATCTTTACCCTTCCTCCCTTACCTTGGGAGGAGCCTTTAGCAAATCATATGTACTCATTTTGCGAACTGTGATTGCTTGCATTTCAGCATGATAATCTTTACTTGATTTCATACGTTGCTATCTTATGCTGCATGCTGAACAACATGTTTTGATTTACTTTCTCTTTGCCTTGTTTTCCTTTTCAAGGGCCAAGACCAGAGGGCAGTCTGATCTCACAGTCTCTTTGCCATTCTGGGTGATTTCTTAAAACAAAAAGACATATCAGCATGCAAAAAAAAAACTCTATCCCATTTATCTTCCTATTTTAAAACAGTACTAACAGCAATGATGTATTATAAATCCTTTTATTTTCTGAGCTGCTCTTACTGGCAACCTCCTCCCAGTGAGCCTCTCCCAAAAGGGGCTAATTTAGGAACCTGTTTGCATTTGCTCTGGTCAGTTCTCATTATTTATTTCTCCTTGCCCTATCTCGCTTCCACTCAAACCTTTTTACTGACACCTTCACAGTAGTTTCTCAGTTTTCCTCCTATACACACAGCTCCAGGTGGCAGGTATCAGATGTGATTCCTACACACAAGCTCTAAGACCTTAGGTTCTGAATCCGCTTGATCAGAAACCTCTAATTTACATGTGCCTTGACACTTATTAGAACAGCAAAACAGCAATACCAGTGTTTCTCATAAACACCACACTGCAATAATACCTGCACATCCAGTTTTTGCCTACAGGCCATTCTCGTTTTCCCTGGGGAGACAGGGCAGCCAGAGCTGTCCCTGTGCCCAGGGGACAGCCACTGTCACCTCACACAGCATGCTAATCAAAAACGTGACATAGACACAGTGTTCTGATCAAACAAAATATCAGTCTTTTCTAGTTCTCTTCTTGCACAATCTAATTAAGCACTGTGCCTACTTACACTTGTTTTACTGCTTTGCAAAAAGGCTGTGCTAGTCACAGCCGAAACTCTGATATGCCCACAGACACAGACACACGCACTCGCACCCCGCCTTTATCTCAAATTCACTAGAGCCAAGGCTTGAATTGCTGTGAGGGGGAGAATTCTTGGAATTCCTTTAACTCGCTTTATTGTAGTTAAGCATGAATCACCGTACTATAGTTCTCCTATGTAAAATGCTACTCTTGTTGCAACAAAATCTTAAAATCTCCACAAACACTACTATACAATCTGAGAATCAAATAACCACAATGCAGCGGAAGAAAATCACCACACAAAATCACTAGGAAAGGGCATATTTCTCAAAGTGCTCACTTTTCTCAACACAACACAGCATACCATAATTCGGCATTTACTCACGTCAATTTTCCTGGACACAATCAAAATAACAGCACACAGTCTAGAGATCAAATCCAAACATCCAAGGCAAAGGAACTCTCTGATCTCATACTCACGGTTAAAATGTACCAAATCTACACAAATCACTACATTTAAACACAATAAATACCATCATTGACATTCCTCCACTCGCTTCTCCGCGGGGCACTTCTCTCCCTGCCCCCACAGGCTGCTGCAGCTGACGCCTCAGGCCTCACTCGGCTGCTTCAAACACGGGTAGTACTGAGCCCCCCCGCACTGTAGGGCCCTGTAGATCTACTCTCTTTTATATACCATACACTTATACACTTGCACGATTAGAAACACAGTGCACTGACCACACAATGCATTGACCATACAGCGACACAGTGTCCGGACATCACACACACTCAAACAAACACACACAGGCTCAGCAGTTCTGCTCTATCAGAACTATGAACCCCCAATACACACATACACGGGTTCACCCAGCTCACCCCCAGAACCGCTTGCGGTCTGCTCTATCAGAACAATGAACCCCATCTCTAATACAGCTGCTCTATCAGCTGAACCCAGACGTCTCTGGGTGGTTTATTCCCTTGCTCTCCTTTCCCTCCCCCAGGGGCCCCTCAGTACATACTGTATCTTCCTCCACAGGCCAGCAGGTCCTTGTCTGTCCTCTCAGGTGGCAAGTTGAGACGAGCGGAGCCCCACCAGGAAAAAATCCTAGGGCGCGCCTTGGAGGTCCATCTATCTCCCCTGCCCCCGCGGGGACAGAGAACTCCTGGCTGGCTCGCCATAATGTTTTGCGGAGAAAAGAAGAAACCTCACAACTTTGTGAAAGTTGTAAAACTTGGTATGCTTTTATTACCACGCGCACCGGACGCAAGTCCCCCAACAAGGCATGCGTACCTCTGAAGACCTCGGGTCTTCTTTTATCCCCCTTCCAAATGCATATGCATACAGTTTCACAATAAGTTCATACATATTCATTCCGCGTGACATTTAGCACCAGTTCTTCTTTATCAAAGGAATTTCTAAGTCGGGGGCAAATCATCGACCTTGTGGTCTTTTCTGTTTTTCTTTCTCTGTCTCCTTGCTGTCTCGGCATGCGAGTTTTTCCTTCAGCTTTGGCCTCATAGACTTTTCACCTTTCTTAGACACTTCACCTAATTCAGAATGGATCTTTACTCTGTGTCATTTCCTTCCTTCCTTCCTTCCTTCCTTCCTTCCTTCCTTCCTTCCTTCCTTCCTTCCTTCCTTCCTTCCTTCCTTCCTTCCTTCCTTCCTTCCTTCCTTCCTTCCTTCCTTCCTTCCTTCCTTCCTTCCTTCCTTCCTTCCTTCCTTCCTTTTTTACCATTAAATAAAATATATCAAATTTTTGGCATTGATCAATATATAGCATCATTTGGTTTTAATCACATTTGGGGGAATTTTTTGAAGCTCAGGGTTCTTTCTGCTGTATTCACAGACAGTTAGTTCTCTTAGCTCTTCTGTGCTTAGAGCAGATCTTAACACATGGGCAGGCAGGTGGTCAGCCATCTTCGGGAGAGCAGGGCCCCATCACAAGTAACAGTTAGTTGGGAAGACAAACTCAATCGCTCCAAATGTCCCCCCTTTCCTCCTTCTTTCCCCCACTTTATATACTGAGCATGATGTCATATTGTCGGGAATATCCCTTTGGTCAGTTTGGGTCACCTATCCTGGTTGTGTCTCCTCCCAGCTGCCCATGCACCCCCAGCCCACTTGACAATATGGCAGTACAAAAACCAGAAAAGGCCTTGGGTCTGAGTGAGCACTGCTCAGCAATAACAAAAAACATTATTATCAAAACATAACAAAACATATTATCAACCCTGTGTTCAGCACAAATCCAAAACACAGCCTTATACCAGCCACTGTGAAGAAAATTCCTCCAGCCAAAACCAGCAGAGTTGATTTTGCACATACAGGTACCTATACTGTAGACTTACACATTATTGAGTTTCATTTGGGTATTTTTTAGTTATGTGATGCTATGCATGAGAAAGATGCATTGAAAGCCGGACACTTTCTTGGACACCAATGTTAAACAGGGATGAAAGACTGAGAAACCAGGCTTAGTCCTATTACTTGGAAAGATGATATTGCTTCTCACAGTGTTAATCTAGTGTTAACTTGAAGCAGAGGCTATTAAATACCAAATGGAAGTTTGGGAAATTATTTTTCATGCTGGAATCATACTAAGAGAGTGAAAAAGGGGGGAAATGCCCTTGTGACCTTGCAGCCAGGCTTAATTAGAAAGATCAGTAGTGCTAATCTATCATGCCAGTTTATGGCAGTTCTTTTTAGCCCTGTTTCTACTGAACTAAATGAGAGTTTGTCATTTAATGATTGACAAAATAGATCTCAGTATAATATTTTAATTTAAATTGTTTTATGATCAAATCCAATATATGTTATTCCTTGTGGTGGTGAAACAGCAGGCCAGAGGCCTTACAAACTGAATCCTGACTCGAGCTGAGAGAAGCTGTGAGAAAGCTGACAGCTCTTTGTGAGAACAGAGTCCTGCAGCAGTGAAAAACAACTTGTTTTCCTTGAGAAAGAACTCTAGGAGTGTGAAAAACACTAGCCACCTGTATAAACTGTTTTGATACTGTTAGGTAGTAAAATGAAAACTATATGTCACAAACAACTCATTCTGCATGTACACACCAGGGGCTTGAGTGACCAATCAATACAGGGTAACAACTTGTTACTGACCAATTGGGGATAGACAGGAGATGTTCATTAAAAACTCTTTATAAAGAGATGTGAATAAACCAGGATCTTCTTTCTTTGCTCCGTAAAAGTGTGTCCTGCTGATTTGCGGAAAAAAAAAACAAACCTAACTCCAGAACTGTAACAGTTGTAAAGCCAGTATGTTTATTACAGTGCTAGAGGCATGTGGGGATCAGTCCCTCCTAAAAGACATGTGCACCCCTGAGAATTCCTGAACCTTTTTTATCCCCCCTTAGTTGTACATATGCATAGAGTTTCACAATTGGTTCATGCATATTCATTTTACTGGTTTTGCATTACAACTTGCAATTAGTCCTTATCAGTCCTTGTACAGAGAGAACTCTCTGGTCATCTTGTCCATCTCTTGGTCTCTTGCAGACTCAGCTTTAGGCTTTTGTCTTCGTTTCAAAGTTCAAGGGGCCCTTCTTATCTCTTCAGCTTGGAAATTGCATTCCTTTTTCCTCGGCTGAGGCAGTTTTTGTGTGCACAGCAAAGCTAGCAGACTAAACAGGTTTGTTTATGCTAGCAAGCTACAGACTTAATAATTCAAAATGGATTTCTACCCTGGAAAATTTCCACTCTGTTTCACTGCATCTTTCTTTAACGAGCTCCACAGCGACATCTGGTAGACCCCGATGTGCGGAATGGGAGGCTGCAGCTGAGCTCTCCGTGCCTGCGAGCTGGCAACGCCGGCCCTGGGCAGCAAACACGGAGTGGCAAGAAGGCATGAGCCTCAGCCAGCAATAGATGAAACGCGAAGATAGTTTATGAGTGTCCTCTGAAATGTGGGGGAATGGCAGACAGGACTCGTGGTGAGAAACCAGTCACGACCCGGAGGGAGCATTACGTCCACCGAGGCGGGAGAGAATGGTCATGAACCAGAGAATATATCACACCGCCAAGCATGGGGACATGGTTGAAGAACTGTGGAAGAACAAGTCGAAGAAGTCTAAACTGTAATTTGCATAAAGATTGAAACAGGGAAGGAAAGATGGGTCAGCTTGTTTCAGCCCAAGAATAAAACATAATTAATATATAGACCGGCATGTTGGGGAGAAAAGGGAAAAAACACAATAAGCATATTCTAAAAGCTCTGATATTATGGTGTAAGAAACAAGGATTCTATATTGATCTGGAAAACGTTTAAAATAGCCTATTGGGAGAAGGTGGGAGCCGTAATGGTGGACGCCACATCTTGGGTTGACGAGTCAGCGAGGCACATCCTTCCTACCTGGATGTTACAGGGCTTGCAAGGGTTTTCAGGGTGAAGAGAGAGACGAGAATGTTGACCTCATGTTCAGAAGGCTTGATTTATTATTTTATGCTATATATTACATTATTACTATGCTAATAGGAATAGAGAGAAAAATTCTCAGAAGCTTGCTAAGCTAAGAATAGAAAAGGAATGAATACCAAAGTTCTGTGTCCCAGCAGAAAGCGAGAACAGCTCTGCCATGAGTGGTCAGTAAATCCAAACATCCACAGAAGACCAATCACAGGTGCACCTCTTGCATTCCACAGCAGCAGATAACCATTGTTTACATTTTGTTGCTGAGGCCACAGCTTCTCAGAAAGGGGAAAAATCCTAAAGAAAAGATTTTTCACAAAAGATGTCTGTGACACCTGGAGATCACTTTTGGACACTTTGGAACTGTTAAAAGAGGAAAGGGATGCAGAAACAGGAGCTCTCTTAGAACCAAAAGTCAGCAGGGAATCCGGGAGGAGTGCCAGGGTAAGTGGAACAGCACTGGGAGAAAAAGTGAACCTGGAACTGCTGGGGGCGTGCACAGGGCTGGCTGCGCAACAGAGTGGGCTGTCTGCGTATGCACAGAGTGCCTGTACAACCATCACCCCTGCACATGCGCAGTTCCCCTGCAGGGGCATGCCATGTTGTTGGAAGGCCATGATCCTCGTGCATGTACGGTGCCACTCTACGGACATGATATCCACAGCAGCGCAATGCCCAAGCACTCACCTGGTGTCCTAGGGTGATGTTATGATTCTTGTATCCCCAGTCGTTGTTCTGTTTATACTGGATATTATGTTCTGTGCCTTCAAGACTGGCTCTGAACAGTTTTGCTTTGTTTTGTTATCAGCCTGCTTCCCCACAGCTGGAGGGACAAAAAGACGGGGCAGTACATAGTTATGCTTTTGCTTTTTTTGCTTTTGCTTTTTTTGCTTCTGCTTTTCGCTTTGCTCTTGCTCTTGCTTCTGCTCATTAGTTAGTTTAGCTAAGCAGTCCGAATTTTTCCCTGTACTGTTTTTCTTTCTCTTTCTTGGAACCACTCAAACCTGCTCCAGACTGGGACCTGGGAGGGACTGACAACAGAGCCACTACTCCCAGAAGAGACTTTCTGAATTTGTCATCTTTTTCAGAGCAGTAAGAGTGTTGTCATCCGGTATTGTTCATTTTGTGTGCTGGGGGGTGCTGTGCCTGTTAAATAAACAGGTTCTTTCCACTTCTTTCTGAGGAATCCTTCCCAAACCAGTTGGGAGGAGGGGCTGTGTGGGTTTGCTTTCTGGAGGGGCCCCTTTTGGAGGTTTTCTCCCGAATTTGCCCTAAACCAGGACAAGGGTTATGAACTCCAACCCCAAAGCCTCATCCAATTATTTATATGGGTCAAACTATTTTGTCCCTCATATCCATCCAATGGTTCCTATGATCTTACTCACTGTCAAAAGGTCAGCAAAAGTTTACAAACCTGCCAAATTTCTTATCACAATGTCCACCTTGATGACATTATTAGTTGGCATGTGGTATACTTGGCTTTGCAACAATTTAAGGAAGCAGACCATGTCCTTGGGGATGCTCCACCTGCATCACTATCAAATTCTGTTATTTTTATTAATGAAATATCACCTGAGGATAATAATCTGGAGAAAAAAGATCCTTTTGATCCTGGTCCTATTGATTTTGGACAAGAACCAGATCTATATCCTTCATTAGCCCTAGTACGTGCTATGGAAGCAGGTGCTCCTAGCTCAGAAGAAATACAAACAGCATGAAAAAAGGCTGCAGTAAATATTTCACAAATTCGACCACCGTCTTATACTTTGTCCCATTCTTCTAGTGACTCATATGAGGAAAGAATACCACCTATAGGACCTGAGCCAGCAAGATTTATACAAAGATGCCGGAGGTGAGCACTGGAGGATAGTGATATTGAATTTTTTCAAGCAATGTCTGTTGTATATTGTAATCAAAACCCACATTACAAACAATTGTCATATGAGATGGTAAAGAAACTGAGATCAGTGAAAGAAAATCGTTTCCATTCCTCTTTTACTATGAATTGATTGGATGCAATTACAGAAGGATATACCATGTTACCAGTGGACTGGAAATCTCTTTTTAAGACAATTTTGACAGGAGGACAATACTCTGTCTGGTGGACAGAATTTTTAGATTTGGCTCAAACTCAGGCATTGAACAACGGTAATCAGCAACCACCCATTAATATCACTGCATCACAGCTCTCTGGCACAGATGCACATGCTACTGCTCCAGCTTAGTTAAGACTTCCCCCACAACTGTGGGATCAGTCTACTGTTATTGCCATGCAGGCACTACAAAAGGTACCTGATACAAAAAGTTGGAGTATGGTTTTGCTGTTGAGGCAGGGGCCCCAGGAACCATATATTACCTTTATTGATCCGTTACAATCCACTATGATGCCTTGAGAGGCTACCTAGAACAGAAGTTAGACAGTGTTGAAGGAATAAAGTACGTATTTATTAAAAAGGTCTTCAAAGTATACACTTTGGGCAGTACAAGAGCCCAGCGGTGGCTACACCCAAGATGGACGACAGGTCACAAGTTTTCACACTTTTATGTTTTGATCAATTTACATATTGGGGTTAATTGTCCAATTACAGCTTCAGGTTATGAAGTCCCATCCTCCCAGATTGCTCTCCTCAATTCACTGTTGTTTATACTTTTTGGGCCTGAAGCTGCAATGGTGTCCTTGGTTCTCAGGTGGGAAAAGGATTGTTTTATCTAACTAAACTGTGAAGAGAACTTGCTAACACTTTATATGAAGTTCAGAGTTATATACTAATGCAGTACAGAATCTGGAAAATATGAAAGCTACAATTTAAGGCATCAGTTAGATGGCAAATTTATATGCAGGAAGCAGATGATGCTGTCTTAAAATCTCTTGCTTATGAAAATGTTAACAGTGACTGTAAAAAAGCCCTGGACTCAATTCATAATCATGCCAATGTTGAACTTTCTGATTATATCAAGGCATGTGCTAACATTGGCTCGGAACAATTTAAAGCAGAACTGCTTGCTGCTGTGATAGCCCAACTGCAAGTGGCCAGAGCAGCTGTTAAGTGCTTTGAATGCAGAGGGCTAGGACATATCAGGAAGCGATGTCCGAAGGGACAAAGGGGCAATAAAAGGACCAGTAAACTTTGTCCTTGCTGCCAAAAAGGGTTTTGTTGGAGCAATCAATACTGGTCTAAATTTGACAAACACGGCAACCTTCTCCCACAGCAGGGAAACTCGAAGGGGGTCACATTGGCATCTGATGCAGACTAGAAAGGGCAAATTGAAATAATGGCTCGGACACCTAATCCTCACTGTACTGTGACACAGGGAAGCTGATTGGCACAATTAATACTGCTGCCAGCAATTCCCTGTTCAGCACTGATCTTACAGCAGCAACGAGATACAGGAAGATTTGGAAGCACAGGCATCCCACAAATGTTTTGGTCAAAAGTCATAGGGGTACAACAACCATTACTCACTTTTCAAATATAATCTAAGTCTTTTACAGGTTTGGTTGACACTGGAGCAGATGTTTCCATCATATCCCAGAAGGACTGGCCCTCAGAATGACCCCTGGCCCCCTCAACTGCGATCGTAGCAGGCATCGGAGGTCAGCAGATTCCCTGGCAGTCCACAAGGCAGCTGAAAATCATCAGCCCCGAGGGCAAGACTGCCACCCTGTGACGTATGTAGTCCCAATCCCAGCCACTCTGTGGGGGCTGGACCTGATGAAACCATGGAGTTTGATAATTTCAACACCTTTTTGAGAGGGGCTATTGATGAAAAGTTGCTTCGTAAACTGACTTGGCTTTCAAACAGGCCAGTCTGGATAAACCAATGGCCCCTGAGAAATGAGCGGCTTCAGCAAGCCTTGATCCATGTGCAAGAACAATTATGTTTGGGTCACATAATCTCTTCCACTAGCCCCTGGAATACACCTATTTTCATTAACCCTAAGAAATCTGCAAAGTCGAGGCTTTTACAGGATCTCAGAGCAATCAACACAGTCATTTCACCTATGGGGGCATTGTAGCCAGGAATACCTAACCCTACAATGATCCCCAAACACTGGGAATTAGTGATAATTGACTTAAAAGACTGCTTTTTCACAATCCCTTTGCATCCTATTGATGCGCCTAAATTTGCCTTTACTTCCTGACAATCATGAGACCATGTCCTGGTTTAGGGCAAATTTGGGAGAAAACCTCCAAAAGGGGCCCCTCCAAAAAGCAAACCCATATAGCCCCTCCCCCCAACTGGTTCGGGAAGGATTCCTCAGAGAAGTGGAAAGAACCTGCTTATTTAACAAGCACAGCATCCCCCAGCACACAAAATGAACAATACCGGATGACACCACTCTTTCACTGCTCTGAAAAAGATGACAAATTCAGAAAGTCTCTCCTGGGAGTGGTCGCTGTGTTATCAGTCCCTCCGGCGCTGGGGATAGCTGCTGCAGACCACAAGGTGCAAACTCTTGGTGTTTCCCAGGTCCCAGCCTGGAACAGGTTCGAGTGGGAAAGGAAAAACAGTCCAGGGAAAAATTCGGACTGCTTAGCTAAACTAACTAACGAGCAGAAGCAAACAGCAAGAGCAAAGCAGGAGCAAGAGCAAGAGCAAAGCAAAAAGCAAAGCAAAAAAAGCAAAAGCATAACTATGTACTGCCCTGTCTTTGTGTCCTGCCAGCTGTGAGGGAGCAGGCTGATAAGAAAACAAAACAAAACTTTGGTCTTCAGAGCCAGTCTTGAAGGCACAGAACATAATATCCAGCATAAACAGAACAGACAAGTGGGGATACAAGCATCATAACGTCACCCTAGGACACCCCCATGGAATGATACCACTGGATTGGGCTACCTCAGTTTGTGGATGTGACAGTCTGGTCAGAGAAAGCTAGATAAGATTTCCCATGAATTGGTCTGAGAGAGCTGGAGAGAAAGAATTGTAAACAATCTGCAGGTGGTTTTGTGATAAGTTGTTTTCCTCATAAGGTTGTTTACCAAAAGGGTGGTTTCTTAATTAGCCAATGGTGATGGTGTTTTGATTAAAGGACTTGAGTATAAAGATGAGTGGGTTTCCTAATGAAGTAGATTAGCCTTCTGAGAATGCATGGAATGTGTCACTAATTTATCTGTGTCATTTCTCACTCAACAGTGACATCAGGATATAAAAACAGTCCTACTGTCAGTCAATTTGTCATTCACTCAGTGATACAACCAATATGGCAAAAATATGTCTGTTTTGCTGTATCACTACATGGACAATATTTTAATTGCTTCTGACAATTCTGCATCATTGCATGACTGCCTTGCTGCTTTAAAGGTAATGCTTGCCAGCAGTGGCCTGTGTGTAGCCACAGCAAAAATCTAAACAGAACCTCCCTGGAAATATCTGAGTTTCAAATTATGGGAGACAACAGTCACCCCACAGGCAGTGACCCTAAAACACAATATACACACATTGAATGATCTGCAAAATTATTAGGCACTATTAATTTGATTCACCCTTTATTGGGAATCACCACAGAGGAATTATCCCCCTTATTTCAGTTGTTAAGAGGGGACCCAGATCTCTTTTCCCCTAGACAGTTGACAAAAACTGCCCCAAAGGCTTTAGAGACTAAAAGTGATAAAATCAACAGGTCCTTTGCCACATGTCAAAACCCAGATTTGCTTCTGTGACCGTGATTGTGCAATCTTTCCAACCCTATGCTCTTATTGGTCAATGTGATGTACAGGATCATCGTCTCTGGTTATTAGAATGGGTTTTTCTGCAACACACCTTTGTAAAAACGATAACCACTCAACTCGAAATGATTATTTGACTGCTGTCCATGGGACGACTGATGCCAGAGCCTGACAGGATATCACCCAGCAGTAATACATGTCCCTATTACTGCATCAGAATTAGAGAATCTGTTCAGGGATTCACTGTCATTTCAAATTGCTCTTGCAGACTATAATGAACAATTTTTTCACAAAATGCCTCAACATGCCCTGCTACAATCCTTCAAGGAACTCTCCTTTCAACAATGATGACTGCAAATGAAAACTCTAATCCCTGATGGAAAGACTGTTTTCACTGATGGATCAGGAAAGACACATAAAGCTGTCACCTTGTGAAGAAATGATAAGGGATAGTAGGAACATTCGATAACCTTTCAACCTGGATCTACCCAGCTAGTCGAACTGGCAGCTGTGGTAGAATAATTTTGCCTTTTTTCACAGGAACCTATTAACAGTGATTGTGATTCTCTTTATGTTACAGGAGTCATTGAGATAATTGAGCACTCATTCTTGAAGGAAATCTCTAACAAAGACTGTTATGTGCTATTAACCACTCTGTACAACTTTTTACTTCACAGGTATCATGAATATTACATTCTGCACCTTAGGTCACACACCACTCTGCCTGGACCTATACTGAAAGGCAATGTGAGAGCGGATGCCCTCACTATGGCAGTCACTATTCCACAAAAGTTAGGGCAGGCAAAATTTTGTCATGATTTTTACCATTAAAATGGCCAAGCACTGGCAAAGAAATTCGATCTGACTTTGCCACCAGCAAGGGATGTAGTGAATACATGCTCACAATGTCAGCAGATTCTTTCTTTGCCAAAAATGTTGGGTACAAACCCATGAGGATTGAAACCTAATGACATTTAGCAAACAGATGTAGCACACATATTGAGCTTTGGGACTTTTAAATATGTCCATGTTTCTATTGATACCTTTTCAGGTTTCATAGTAGCAACAGGACATAAGGGTGAGAAATCAAGAGATGCCACCTGACATTGGATTTGTGCCTTCAGCACAATGGGTGTCCCTCAACAGATAAAAAAAGATAGTGGACCTGCATACACATCCCATAAAACACAAGAATTCTTCCACACCTGGGGGATCGAACACATCACAGGTATTGCCCATTCCCCAACAGGGCAAGCAATAGTCGAAAGGCCACATTTCAAATTAAAAAAACATGCTACAAAAACAAAAGAGGAGAAATCCAATAGGCATGCTCCCTCAATAGCAGCTTGACAAAGCAACCTATGTTTTAAACTTTTTTAATCTCTCCAATAGAGATGACTTAACTGCAGTTAAAAGGCTCATGGGTCAGACCTGCTGATGGAAAAGGAGTTCATCCAGAAGTTACATACAAGGATGTACACAGTGGTCAGTGGAAAGGTCCAGTTCCACTGTTAGCTTGGGGAAGAAGCTATGGACGTGTTTCTTTACCTAGGGAACCAAGGCCGACTTTAGGGGATTTTGGAGGATATTGGGGGTGATTTTGGGGGTGATTATAGGGGCAACTTTTGGGGTTTGGAGAGATTTTGGTGGTTCCTGGGGTGATTTTTGGAGCGGTTTTGGGGGGTTTTTTTGGGTGCCAAAGCTGATTTAGAGAGATTTTGGATGATTTCAGGGGAAATTTTTGGGGTGATTCTGGGGGTGGTTTTAGACTTTTGAGGAGATTTCAGGGCATTTTGAAATTTTTTTGAGGTGCTGAAGCCAACTTGAGGGGATTTCAGGCGGTTTGGGGGATTCTTGACGTGGTTTTTGGGACAGTTTTTGGGGGAATTTTGGGGGTGATTTTTTGGGTACCATGGATGACTTTGGGAGATTTTGGGTATTTTTAGGGGCGATTTTTAGGTTTTGGGGAGAGTTTGGGGGTTCTTGGGGTGATTTTTGAGGTGGTTTCAGGATCATTTTGGGGCACTTAGAAGTGTTTTTTTTGGGTGCTGAAGCCAACTTTGGGGAATCTGGGCGGTTTTGGGGGTCCTTGAGGTGGTTTTTGGGGGAATTTTGGGGGTGATTTTTTGGGCAGTTTTGGGGGTGGCGTTTGGGGGGCTTTTTTGGGTGCTAAAGCTGATTTTGGGGGACTTAGAGTGATTTTAGATGTAGTTTTGGGGGCAGTCTTGGGGACAGTCTTGGGGGTTCTTGGGGTGATTTTTGGGGGTGATTTTGAGGGGTTTTTTGGGTGCGGAAGCATGAATTTGGGATGATTATGGGGTGATTTGAGGGGATTTTGAGATGCTATTTTGTGGGGAAGTATTAGAGGGTGATTTTTTTGAGTTTCAGGGGTGAGTTTTGGGGTGATTTTGGGGCATTTTGGAGGGGATGATGCTGATTATGTGGCTATTTTGAGGCTTTTTTTGGGTTCTGAAACCTATTTTGGGGGCGCATTGGATACAGATGCAAAGTTTGCAGTGATTTTGAGGTGATTTGGGGGTGGTTTTTGGGGCATATTCGAGGGTTTTTGGGGGTGGTGAAGCTGTCTTTGTAGTGATTATTAGGGCAATTTTTGGTCCGATTTTGGGGGTTATTTTGGGTGATTTTAGGGGCAATTTTTGGGTTTGGGGGAGATTTTGGTGGTTCTTGAGGTGATTTTCAGGGTGGTTTGGGGGGTTTTTTGGGTGTTGAAGCTGATTTTGGGGGATTTTGGATGATTTATGGGGTGATTTTTGGTGTGATTTTGGGGGTGGTTTTAGGCCTTTGAGGAGACTTTGGGGCATTTTGAAGTGGTTTTCTGGATGCCGAAGTCAACTTTGGCAGATTTTGGGCAGTTTATGAGGTTCTTGAGGTGGTTTTTGGGGGTGGTTTTTTTGAGTGCCGCAGCCAACTTTGGGAGATTATGGGTAATGTTAGTGACGAATTTTAGGTTTTGGGGAGATTTTGGGGGTTCTTGGGATGATTTTTAGGGTGTTTTTGGGGTCGTTTTTGGGGCAGTTTAGAAGTGGTCTTTTGGGTGCCGAAGCCAACTTTGGGGGATTTTGGGCAGTTTTGGAGGTGGTTTTGAAGAGATTTTGGGGTTCTTGAGGTGGTCTTTGGAGCGATGTTGGGGGAGATTTTGGGGTGGTTTTTTGAGTGGTTTTGGGGGTTTTTTTTGGGTGCTGAAGCTGATTTTGGGGGATTTACAGTGATTTTAGGTGTTGTACTTGGGGGTTCTTGGGGTGGTTTTTTGGGTGACTTTCAGGGTGTTTTTGGGTGCCAAAGCATGAATCTGGGAGGATTTTGCATGTGAGTTTTGGAGGTTTTTGTGATGGTGTTTTGGGGGTGAATTTTTTTGAGTTTTAGGGATGAGTTTTGGGCAATTTTGGGGGCTTATTGGGGGACTGATGCCAATTATATGACAATTTCATGGCTTCTTTTGGGTGCCAAAACTGATTTTGGGGGCGCTGTGGGAGCAGAAGCAAAATTTAGGGATGATTTGGGGGTTTTTTTGGGGCAATTTCTGGGGTATTTTTGGGTACCAAGGCTGACTTTTGGGGATTTTGAGTGATTTTAGGAATGTTTTGAGGGTGATTTTGGGATGATTTTTGGGTTTTGGGGAGATTTTGGGGGTACTTGGGGTGATTTATGGGGCAGTTCTGGTTGTTCTTTTAGTTACCAAATCCAATTTTGGGGGATTTTGAAAGATTTCAGGGGTGATTTTTGGGGCAATTTTGGGGGTGGTTTTAGGGTTTTGAGGAGATTTTGGGGCTTTAAGAAGTGGATTTTGGGTGCCTAAGCCATCTTTGGGGACTTTCAGGTGGTTTTTGGGGTTCTTGAGGTGGTTTTTGGGTACCGTGGCTGACTTTGGGAGATTTTGGGTAATTTTAGGGATGATGTTTATGTTTTGGTGAGATTTTGGGAGTTCTTGTGGTGATTTTTGGAGCAGTTTTGAAGTGGTATTTTGGGGGATTTCAGGCAGTTTTGGGGGTGGTTTTTTGGCAGGTTTTGGAGCGATTTTTGGGATATTTTTGGGTGTGGAAGCACGAACTTGGGGAGGATTTTGGGGGTGATATTTGGGGTTTTTCTTGACCCTGTTTTGGAGGCTTTTGGAGGTGAGTTTTGGGGCGATTTTAAGGTGCATTTGAGGCTTTTTTTGGCTCTGAAGCAGATTTTGGGGGCACTTTGGGTGCAGATGCCAAATTTTGGGTGATTTTGGGAGTTTTGTGGTACTTAGGCCAAAATTCATGGATTTCGTGTGTTTTTAGGGGCAATTTTGGGGGAAATTTTGGGGGTGATTTTAGGGTTTTGAGGAGATTTTGGGGGTTCTTGGGGTGGTCTTTAGGGTCATTTTTGGGTTTATTTTGGGCAGTTTTGGGTGATTTTGGGGGTTTTCTGGGGCAGCAGATGATGCCATTTTTGTAGCAATTTTGAGGCATTTTTTGGGTATCGAAGCCAATTTTGGGGTGACTTCGGGTGATTTTGTACATTTTCAAGGTGATTTCAAGAGTTTTTAGGTGATGTTGGGAGTTTTGTCTTATTTTGAGGCTTTTGGGGAGATTGTGGGGTGGTTTTATGGGCTATTTTAGGGTGTTTTGGGGTGGTTTTGGGGTTGTTTTGGGGGCTGCTTTGAGGGTGATTTTTGGGGCGTATTCGCGGGTTTTTAGGGGTGCTGAAGCTGTCTTTGTGGTGATTATTAGCGCAATTTTTTGGGTGGTTTTTTGGGCCAATTTTGGGTTTCTTTTTTGCTGGGTGTCAACCATATTGGCTCCCAGCAAAATATACCAAACCCTGCCAAGAACAACAAAATGAACCTTGTTGTCTTTCTTCTACTGTACTGCCATTAAATGGAAGAAGGGAGAATCTATTGGGCCCACATAATTCAACCTCCGCTGTTTCGGCCTCTGACCTGGTGGGATCCAGAGCCTCCCCTCAGCAACAATGGAATGGGTAGGGGAACTTGGCTTCCTCCTCTAGATCAGAATATTGTAGCTACATATAGTATTATCACTACATTTGTTACTAATTTACCACCTATATGCTTAACACAGGATCAAATAAGTATGCCTTCACCTTGTGCTAACTTTTCTATGCAATGACATTTAATATATGTACACTCAGACAATGCAAGAAAATTGAATATTATTACATTGCTGGCCATTCTGTCTACCTCCAACAAATCTGTGGATACCACTCTACCTCATTTCCCAAAATGTCGTTTTACACCCATCTCCAACATACAGTGTTTGGAATGGACATCATGTGTGACCGTATTCGCAGGGGTCTTAGGATGAGGGATGAGATGAGGATCAGATTCCATGTTTCAGAAGGCTTGATTTATTTTTCTATGATATGTATTATACTAAAACTATACTATAAGAATAGAATGAAAGAATTTCATCAGAGGGCTAGCTAGGAATAGAAAAGGAATGATAACAAAGGCTTGTGACTGACTGAGACAGTCCGGACAGCTGGACTGTGATTGGCCATTAGTTAGAAACAACCACATGAAACCAATCACAGATCCACCTGTTGCATTCCACAGCAACAGATAATCATTGTTTACATTTTATTCCTGAGGCGTCTCAGCTTCTCAGGAGAAAAAATCCTAAGGAAAGGATTTTTCATAAAAGATGTCTGTGACAATCATGTATAGCACAGTGGCCACGACAGCAATTCTTACAGTATGGGAAGGTAATTGATTTGGGACCACATGGTATCTTTAAAGAAAATGGGACTGATACACCCATTCTCCCCTCCAAAAAGACAAACCGCAGGATTGTTTGGCTGGATGGTGGGATGGCTGGATCACTAATTCAATATTATTTAGGTAATAATCAGTCCCGCGTGCATAAACAGTTGTGGAGAATGTTGTTACCTGCTTTTGGCAAAAGGATATACCAAGTAAAATTAGGTAAAAGTGCTACAGTTGCTACTTTACCACTGGTAGTGGAACAATTACTAATGACTTGTACATCACACCTGTATATTTTTGCTTTAGCTAATGATTTCTTGACAGATTATAGAAATAGTGTAGTATCCCATGAACTTCCTCCTGCCCCTGGCCAATTCCCAAGGGCATTGCACCACAGACTTCATTCCTCCTGGGGGAAAGACAAGACTCCCCCATGGACTTCTGTCTCACTGATCCCTGGTTTCTCTTTTCCCTGTTCCCTCATTGGTTGGATAACCCTGGTGGCTGCGCCCTCTCCCATGGAGACCAATCCCTGTTGGGAAGGATGAAAGTTTGGCAAGAAAGTCTCACAGATATGTATGCTTGGCACAAAGATTTTTGAATGTCGAATCTGAAGAAGGAATAGAAATGAAAGCAAGTTTTGATATAGAAGAAAAGAATTGCTGAGCCAGTCTTACTGGATAACTAAGAAGGCAAAGGGTATGTTAGTTAGAAGGGAGTTTATGGCTTAGAGCAAGGGATAAACCCACCTCAAACAAGATGTTTTTACCAAGCAGAAAGATACCACTGGCAAACAAGTCTGCCGATGTTGCAAGTAGAAAAAAGGTATCAGAATTTTCCACTGCAAGAAAACAGAAAAAACAACTTTTAGCTTAAACTGCAATGTACTAACTTTTAGTGACTGGAGAATAGTAACATGAATATAGTAATTATAGTAGTTATGATAGGCGATAGGCAAAAGTTAAAGTATGGATTGGTTCTTCTGTATTAAGATGCTCAGCACAGAAAATTATACAATGCATTGTAACCAAAATTAAAGGGTCTTCAGGCTTGTCTGCAGCTGGAGCTGACAGCTGTAGGTGCAGGCTCTGTCACCCATGACCCTGGACTGCTGTGACATCTTGGATGTAATAAACTGCATTATGAAGAGACACCTGGAATCCTGCATCTCTCATTGAGGCTCTTACTAATCCCCTTTGCCCTGCCATTAGCTCTGCCCCCCACCCCTTCCCCTTCTTAAGCTGTCTGCACCACGTGGTCGCTCTCTTTCTCTACCGGGTTCCCTTCAGCCACCACGTGACATACTTCACTGAAATAAAACCTTTCAAAAGGAGCCTCCTGCGTCTCTCCCTTATTGCTATAAGACACGAAATAAAATGACGCAGACACACAGATCTCCGAGGCAAAAAAGAGGGAAGTTTAATTTCTGACTCCAACATTTATAGATTTCCAAAAGTGACAGTGGATTGGAGGATGACAGTGCCACCTCTCCAATGACACTGGACAAACCAACAGTCCATCAAATTTCTCCTCCATAAAAGAATGCAAAACAATAAGTTATTTACATAAAATGTGTGAGAAAGTTCGTTACAAGAATGTAAACATCAGAAGGCTTAGAAAAACTTGAAAAAGCAGGGCAACATCTCACCCTTTTTCCATTTAAAAAAAAAAGAAAGAAAAGAAGAAAAAAATGAACAATGTGAAAAAAGAAAAAATGAACAATGTTCGGTGTCCATTCGTGGAGGAATCATCAGAGTGATCACTCGCATCATCAGCATCCGAGTCATCACTCTATTCATCCACTTGATGACTTCCAGTTTGGTCACGGTTTCCATTTTGCCTGTCAGCCGGATTCTGTCTCTGTGGTCGCAGGTCAGGGCGAATACACTTCAAAGGTACCCAGTGTACCCCAGTATCTATGGATACGCACACATACCCAGGCTCTGAAGCAATCAGGTCATAGGGACCTTCCCACTGTTTGGTGACTAAATTCCATACCTGAACCTTCACTCGAGACTGATGTGTCTCATCTGCAGCCTGCAACAAAAGGTGATGATTCAAAATGACAGGATTATTTGAGTTCTGCGGCACAGTGAGATGATTGATTGTGCACAAACCTTTTGCCAACTGACTGTGTGGGGTTTCACCCTGCATTCCCCATTTTTGTTTTTGAAGAACCCACTTCAGAGTACCATGAGTGTGTTCTACAATAGCTTGGCCAGTCAGAGAATGAGGGATACCAAACCTGTGTGACACACCCCACAACTGCAGGAACTGCCGCACATTCTGCGATGCATAAGCAGGACCATTGTTGGTTTTCACAGCACAAGGTATGCCCAGAATGGCAAAGGCCTGCCTCCAGTGGGCAAGGACATCAAGGGGCTTTCTCCCCAGTGTGAGCAGAAGCCCACATTGCAGAGGAGAATGTGTCCACAGTGACGTGCACATACTTGAGCTGGTCAAACTCGGCAATCTGGATGACATCGGTCTGCCAAAGCTCCAAGGCCTTAAGGCCTCTGTAGTTGACCCCTGCCGGCAAAGGCACAGCAAGCACATGGCAGTCATCACATGACTCGACAATGTCTCAAGTCTCAGTTGGCATCAGCTGAAACTGGTTCTGCAGGGTATGTGCATTCTGATGGAAAAACCCATGCGATGCCTTGGCCTGTGCGAGTGTATCAGGCTGAGGTGCTACCCACGCTGGGTTAGCCAACTTGTCAGCCCTCACGTTACCTTCCACTACAAATCCTGGAAAATTGGTGTAACTCCTAACATGCAGAACGTAGAACGCATGAACCCAGGCCTGAATGGCACACCACAAGGTCTTCAGTAAATGAAACAAGGCAAGATTACTGACCTCCTTCAAAACTGAATGATCCAACCGCTGTGTGATGTTGGCCACATGGGCAGAATCCCTAACCAAATTGAAAGGTTCCTGGGAAAATTTTTCAAATGCCATGACAGCAGCCTTCAATTCAGCCAATTGGGCTGACCCATCCACATGACCTTCCAGAACCTGCCACTCAGATCCATCCCTCCAAGTAAAAATGGCCTTTCCTGTTTTCCCCAAACCACTAGTGAAGATGATGGGTCCTTGCACTGGTTCCTGACTATTTTTGGGCGGCAAAGAGAGTTGTGTGAATTTTGCCATATGCAGTAGCCTATGGCTGGGCAGATGATAAGTGATCTGCCCCAAAAAGTTTTGCAGAGCACTTTGCAGGGACACACTGTTTGCAAAGCTCCAGTCAAAATCCTCCCACTGTACTGGGAGTATGATTTTTGCGGGATCCGCACCCATCAATTGCAAACACCATTGCCGGCATCTGATTATCAAGTGAGCAATCCACTCAGACAATGGAGTTGCTGTCTTCTGCGGCTGATGGGGCAGGAAAACCCATTCCAACATGTGCAAGGAATTGGACCATTTGTCACTCCATTGGCCAATGATGCCTGTGGGATGCAAATCTGGAGTGGTAATGAACACAGTGACATCAATGGAGGGATCAATGCGATAAACTTGGCAAGCAGAAACAGCTCGCTGAACCACCTCCAGCACCTGATGTGCCTCAGAGGTCAATGTGCGAGGCAACTTTAGATCAGAGTCTCCTTTCAACAAATTATACAGAGGAGACAGTTGTGCATCGGTCAATCCCAAGTACGGACATAACAAAGTGATGACACCTACCAATTTCTGAGCATCATTCAGTGTCTTCACAGAATGCACAAACTGCACCTCCTGATGTCGGATTGTCTGTTCCAGAATTTTCACCGCCAAATACTTCCAAGGACGTTGTTGTTGAACCTTTTCTGGAGCTACCTGCAGGCCATGAGAATGCAAGGCATTGAGCAACTGAGGCTGAATCCTCAGCAGTTCATGCTGGGTGGATGCAGCCACCAAAATGTCGTCCATATAATGATACAGACAGGCATCAGGAAACTGCTTGTGAACTCCAGACAAGGCATGGGCCACATACCATTGGCATATGGCTGGAGAATTGTGCGTGCCCTGGGGCAAATTCCTCCAGTCATATCTCTGTGCGGGCTCAGCCTCGTTAATGGCTGGCACTGAGAAGGCAAATTTTGGTCTGTCATTGGGATGCAAAGGAATTGTAAAAAAACCAATCTTTCAAATCCACGATGAGGACCAGCCAGTCTGTGGGAAGCATGATAGGCGACGGCATGCCTGCCTGCAATGTTCCCATGCTTTCCATCATGGCACTGACCTTTCGGAGATCTTGTAACAATCTCCATTTCCCAGATTTCTTTTTGATGCAGAAGACAGGAGTGTTCCAGGGACTGGTAGAAGGCTCCAGATGATGCTGGTCCAACTGCTCCTGCACCAGATTACGAAGAGCAACCAATTTATTTTGAGGGAGGGGCCATTGGTTCTCCCAGATGGGTTTGTCCACCAGCCACCGTATAGGAGACGTAGGACACTCTGCGCCCTTCATCTCAGTGGCCCCTATGAAAAATCCGTCCTGATGCGCACCCCCCCACACGGACAGAATATCTCTTCCCCAGAGGTTAGCAGGAGTAGAAGTAACATGAGGCCTAATCCAGGCCGTCTGTCCCTCTGGGTTTGTGACCAGCACGGGCTGCTGGCTCACATAACATTGCTCCATTCCTCCCAATCCCACGACAGATGTCTCCACCGGATTCAGGGGCCAGTCCAGGGGCCAGGCGGCAAGGGAAAGAACTGTGACATCTGCGCCACCATCAAGAAGCCCGCAGAGGCAGATCTCTGACAGAGTTGCACCAGGGATGGACAGGGTACACAGTATCTCGGGACATTCTTTGGTCAGGACAGTGGTCCAGTGAACTTGAGGCAGCCCAGTGGATCCAAAGCCGCCATCTCCATGTGACCGGTCAGCTGTCCTGCAAACAGATTACTTAAAAGGCACAAGTTGAGCAATCTGTGTCCCTTTCAGAATAGTGACAGGGCGGTGGGTGTGTAGACCATGGCACAAATTTGTCCCATAAAATCTGCATGAATGAGTCCCATGTGCACAACAATGCCCTGAAGGGTGGCACTAGATCTCCCCATAAGGAGAGCACTCATGCCCTCACCCAAGGAACCAAAGGCATCCAGGGGGACCTTGTGTATTTTGCAAGAATCTAAGACAACTGTTGCTGCTGTGCAGACATCAACACCTGCTTAGCTGTCGGTGCGGGCGCATCTCCCCTTCGTGCTCTGCTTTCCATTTCCCAAGCCCTGCAAAGCCTGGCCATTAACATGAACAGTTGCCGTGCAGGCATTTGCCGTATGGTTTGGCCTTCCACACTGACCACACAAAAACATGGGAGTTTTGACCTTCTGTGCTTTCTTTCCCTCTTTCTTGCTGGCCTGAGCATTCCCCTGCTGTTGCTGCCTGCCCTGTGGCACTGCCCTGACCGGCTGCACAGCAGTAGCCAAGGCAACTATCTTCTGACCTGAGGGGCCTATGTTTGCACAGGCCTCCGCCATCTGGGAGACAGTAGGCTCACCAAGAAGAGCCTCTATGATTCTCTTACAATCTGCATTGCAATTACTTCTAGCAAGGTTTGAAATCACAAGTCTCACTGCCTCAGGATCTGCCATCCGCCACTCCACAGAGGCAGATAGCCTCCCCCCAAATTTCATTAAAGGTTCATCAGCCCCCTGGACAACAGTTGCAAATGGCTGCTTCAGAGCAGTCATTTCCAGGGTCTGAACCATCACTTCAATGCCTATTGTCTGGCACTGGTCAAGCACGAGGGGATCAAAGACAGCTTGCCCCTGAGGATCAGCATAACTGCCTGTGCCCAACAGCACATCAGTGCCAATCACACACCTGGGATCCTGCACACCAAGCGTAGCATTCTGCTCCACTGCGCTGGCTGCCAATTGAGCCCATTTAGACTCAAAAATGTCGAATTCCGCAGGCGGAAAAAGAATACATGCCATAGCACTGATGTCATGAGATGTCAGCACATCAGCAGCAATCACTCAAAGCATCTGCATGACTTCAGCAGACCCCAGACCATGTTGCACAACCGTATCATGGAGTTACTTTGCAGTCTTAAATGTTATCGGTTGATGGGTGTTATGAGTAACACCCCTAAGCACAGGGAAAGCTTGGGAAACCCTGGTAAGATTGCAGCACCTGCCAAGTCCCCTCCCATGGGCCCCACAGAGACAGAGGAAGATGTCTGACTGGGAGGCAGTTCAACACCACTCGACACTGCGCCCGCCCCCTGCAGCATTAGCAGGTCCAGAGGAGCTTTCTCCTCAATCCTGCAGACACTGCGCGAAGGCAGACTAAACCCTCAACCATCTCCTCGACCTTAGCTTGGACTTTTCGCCAGAATCACCCATGTTCCCTCGAACGCACAGTCACCTGACATGGAGGGAGTGTCCACAGGGCCAAAGAGGAGGGTCCATGACCCCGGGAACTCATCAGTCTCACTGAGGTGTCCAGTCACGCCACAGCCCTGGCAGTGCTGTTAACCGCCGCATGGGCAGAGGGCGCCATGGCGGACGCAGGTGCCAGCACAGCTCCCAAGCTCAGTGCGGATCAGAACAGGACCTGTGTGGAGCCACTCTCTCCCAGGGTGGGTGTTGGAGAATTTTGCTCAGACATGGCTTATACAGTTTTGTTCAGACATGCCATAATCATATACAGCTGATTGAAAAGTAAAAGGCAGCTGTAAGAATTAGAATGTGAAACACAGGGTTTAAGATTTCTGTACAGGGGGGTCTAAAGAAGTAAGATGGAGGAATTGGGGCGTGTCCTGTCCTTCTTCTTCTTCTTCTTGGCCTCCATCTTCTGTGGTGATGTTGGCACTTTGGGATTGGTTGTTACTGGAAGTGCACTGGTCAATAAGGGTAAAAGGTATTGGGGAAAATTGATAAATATTGTATACGTAATTTTGAGTATAAAGATAGGTGACCGCCCCGGGGGCACTCAGTGTGCTCATGGCTGGCTTGCTGTGCAGACCTCTGTCGGGCCGAGAGAAAATCTTTTAGATAAACAACTAATAAACACTGAAGACCGAGAAAAAACCTGAAGTCTCTTCTCGTCCTTTGAAGCGCGGGCTGCCCAAGGCCACCCCGGGCCTTTCCAGGTCATTAAACAGCCGAGAAACCGACAAGTGGCGTTCGCTGCGTGGGCTACTCCCCACCAACCTTTCGGGGGGGGATCAGCCCTGAAGAGCTGAAGAGCTGAAGAGCCGAGAGGGCAGCTCCGGCCTTGGACGAATTTCCAGGAGAGCACTGATAACTCCTGAGGAGAGAAGCCTGAAGAAAGAAGAAAAAAAAAATCAGCCAGGAGAGTCTGCAAAAAACAGCAGTCACTGAGAATTCCATCTCTCAGCTTCTGCCGAAGAAAGTTCGTAACAGAGCAGCCCGGATCGGAACCAGAAAGGCGCCTCTGGATCCATCTCCTGTGACCTGCTGGATGGAGATCGGGAGCCTTCGGACCGCTCTGACAACAGATTTGGTGAGAAGGTCAAAAATAAGAACATGGGGGGCACACTCTCCCAGGAACAGCGGGAAATTTTGTCCGCCTTACAAGGCGTGGCTGAATCATACACGGAAGGGATCCCAAAGAAGGAATTAAAACAGTTATTATTGTGGGTGAGGCTCAATTATCCACTTTCAGAAACACGCCTGCTATTCGAAGTGGGGTTTTGGCAGGAAATTAACAGACATTTATATCTCTTAGCAACAAAAAAATATGAGACAGCATTAAAGCTGCTCTCGCCAGCAAGAATATTGCTAGAATGCATTTCGGTGCAGTCAAAAAGACTGGAAAAGAAACGAGAAGTTGCGGGACCCTCAGAAGGAGGGGGGGAGCAAAGCTCTGAGAAAAAAATTAGCTCTGGCCTCAAGTAGCCAGGGGGAAAGGGCTCTCGAGGAAAGGGAACAGGAAATAGTATCAAAGCCTCTGGTCCCAAGACCCAGAAACCCCAGGAAACTCCTGAAACCCCGGAGAGTACAGGGGAGTCAGGATCGGAAGGAGGGATGCAGGGGGGGAAGAAGGGATCGGGAGGGGCGCTTTCTCGCGGCAGGCACGGCAGCGCGGTGGCAGAGCAGGGTGGCCAGGCTGTGGCGGTGCAGGCGGGGGGCGCGGGTAAAGAGATAACGGGAGACACGAGTTCCGGTGTGGCTTTTGTCAGTGCAACACCGCAACACCAGGGGCAGCGGCCGCCCCGGCCGGCAGGGAGCCAGAAACGCGCGCGGCGGGCAGAACTCGCAAAGACCCGGGGGGGGAGTCACAAACCAGCACAGGAGCGTTAGGCACGGGCGGCGAATTGGGGGAAGCTGCACAGCCCCAAAGGGCCACGGTAGAGAGACGCAGGAGGCGCGCGGTTGTGACGTCAGATCCGGTGCGGAGGTCGGCTCAGATTGCTGAGCGGGCCTGGGGGCCGGCGGGAGGCGGGCTGCGCACACCGGTTAGGGGAGTGGACACAGCATCAGAGGAGGAGGAGACAGAGTCAGGGACAGATCGAGGGGAGGAGACTTCGGAGGTGGAACGAGGGGGAGAGAGTGACGTCAGCTGGGGAGAGACAGGGAGCAGCTCGAAAAGCACGCATGCGCGGAGAGCAGAACACGGGCGGGGGCGGGCCAGGTCCCCTGTGACGTCTCAGGCGAGGAAGGGCCGTGCTCGGGATTCTACGTCCCGGGGCTCCACACCCTCTCCAGACTTGGTGCCTTTAGTCGAAACCCTCGGAGTCCAAGGCTCATCCTTTCAAGGGAGACGTTCTGGTGTTCGAGCTCCATTTTCAGCTGAATTAAAAGCCAGGCAGACTCGGTCTCAAACGAGATCGCAGACACGGCAGTCGACCGGAAGAGGAGCAGTTGAGCTCATTCCGTCATCCGAGCTGGGGAGGCCGGTGACAGCGCCACCTAGTGAGGGGAGGACAGAAGTGCACGACATGCCAGATCTGTTCGGTTGAGCCACAGCGCCATCTCGTGGCGAGACTGCAACAATGCAGCATTTTTTCCCAACATTATACAAAAGGAAAAGTACTTCAAAGAAAACAATGTTAACACAACAAAGGGATTATCCGTCGACTTTGGGATTTCGTGAAGACGATGAAAGTTCAGAGGAAGCACAACAACAAGGAGAAGATGTCATAAGGATCACAGCATCGGAAGGTGTTCCGACATGGATGCTGTCAGCAGCAGAAGCAGCAAAAAGCTTCTTGCATTCATTTGATACAGCAAAAAAGACATATCAACAAGATCCTCGAGTTTCCTTTTCGGATTTAGGAGCAAGGTCAAAAACCTCAAGGCGAAAAATGAGGTACGATGAATCACCGATGACATCCACAACACCATTATTCATGCAAATCCCAATGGAGTCTCAAGAAGAGGAATTTCAAGAGCCGGTGAAGACGATGGATTGGAAGCGAATCAGAAAAGCATTGGCAAAAGAAAAGCATTTATTTCCGGGATCAGGAGATCTGACAATGCCGGTGACATATGATGCCCAGGGACAGAATCCAAGGTGGGAAAGGATGGGTCATGAGACACTCAAAGACTTGGGGAAGGCGGCTTAAACTTTTGGGCTGAACTCACAATACTTCAAATAGCTACTAAGAGGGACATTCACCACGTATGACCTCACGCCATATGATATTCGAAGTATTGTGGCAATGATTCTCACTGACACACAGAGTCTCGTCTGGGAAAAAAGGTGGAGAAAATATCTTTCTGAATTGCGGAATAGATATCAAGGTGGGCCAAATGCAAATCTCACAGAAGGGCAGTTAGCAGGGGATCCTCCAGACGACAACCCAGGGGAACAAGCAGTGCGGCTTCCACGAAGAGTGTTAAGTGACATCAAAGAAGCAGCACGAATGGCATTCATGCAAATTACACCAACAGGAGCTCCGGATGTTCCGTTCTCTTGCATCAGGCAAGGTCTCGCAGAACCATTCATGTCGTTCATCGATCGACTCACGCAAGTCGTGGATCGACAGGTGACGATCGAAGAAGCGAAGAGGCCTCTCTTGGAGAGCTTAGCTTTCGGCAATGCCAACCCGGATTGTCAACGGGTCATTAGCGCCGTGCCAGGACGGCCAACCTTGGCAGAGATGGTGGAAGCATGCAGCAAGGTGGGGACACCTCAGCATGTCGCATCGATTGTGAAGAACGAATTAAGAGAGGAATGGGAAGAACAGTTAAAGGGACATTCAGAAAGGCAATCAGAGGACAAGACATTAGAGAAGATGTTAGAAAAAATACTCCATCAACAGGACGAGAACATCAACAAAGTTCTTGCAACGATGCAGAAAAAGAACAATCCCCCAGGAGGACAGTGCTACAAATGTGGGGAGTTTGAGCACATGAAAAGGAATTGTCCACGAACACATACGCCAGCGCCAGCACAAAAGGCGGAAAGGCCAATTTGTGTGCGGTGCGGAAGAGGAAGACACTCTGTGAAAGAATGTTATTCCCAGACAGATGTGGACGGAAATGCGTTACCGCATCCGGGAAACAGAAGACTCAGCGCGGCCGTAAATCGCCAGCGCACTCAGACACAAGTACTGGCGGTGTCACAAGAGCAGACAGGGCAATCATCAGTGAGCGACAAGCAGATGCCCTCAGCAAAACCCTCAGTCGATTCCACAGTGACTCAGACCTCCTCCCACCAGGGACACAGTGTGCATTGGCAGCTTCAAAACTAGTATGCTTTCTAGATGAAAGTCATGCGGAGATACCAACGGGTATCCGCGGGGATTCATACAAGAAACAAGATTTCTTGATAGTTGGGCAAGATAAATGCAGTATTCTTGGACTCATTGTTTATCCAATGGTTGTCTCAGCGGACAAAAATACTGAATTAACAGTTTTGGCAAGAGCACTTCGTCCACCATTGACTGTACCGGAAAATACTGTGGTTGCGAGAGCTTTTGCATTGCCGCTACACGCAGTTGGAGAGGTCATGTCAATCTTCGATGAAGAAGGTTTCCCTATGAAGGAACATGTTGAAGTACACACAACATGGGTGAAGCACATAGGTCGAGACCGACCCACGCTCACATGCCAATTGACATGTGGGGACAGGACAATAGCGATCAGAGGTATGCTCGACACAGGGGCGGATGTAACGGTAATATCGTACATCTTTTGGCCACGCAGTTGGAGCTTGGTCGTGCCATTGGGTTCTCTCTCAGGCATAGCGGGAGCATCTCTGTGTCTGCAAAGTGAGAATTCTGTCATTGTCACGGGACCAGGAGACAAGACGGCGATCATTCGTCCTTTTGTCATCCAAAAGCCGATCACAGTCTGGGGTCGGGACCTTTTGGCACAATGGGGCGCGAAGATTGAAGTGGATTTTTAATAGGGGTCACTGCAGCACTCGCCACCTTGAAGTTGACATGGAAAACAGATGATCCAGTTTGGGTGGATCAGTGGCCCCTTTGAGCGGAAAAAATTGAGTGCTTTGAAAGACCTAGTCCAAGAACAATTGCAGAAGGGACACATCAAGCCAACAGACAGCCCTTGGAATTCTCCAGTGTTTGTCATCAAGAAAAAGCTATCGGGCAAATGGAGGTCGTTACATGATCTCAGGAAGATCAACGAAGTCATAGAAGACATGGGACCACTTCAGTTGGGACTTCCATCTGTCTCAATGATTCCTAGAGAATGGCCGCTTGTGGTCATTGACCTCAAGGATTGTTTTTTCAGTATTCCACTCCATCCAGATGATGCTCCGAGATTTGCCTTTTCAGTTCCGAGTATCAACAAGGAAACGCCTCTGCAGCGGTACCATTGGGTCGTTCTTCCACAAGGCCTCAAAAATTCTCCGACGATCTGTCAATGGTACGTGGCACGAGCTTTGGCACCAGCGCGAAAGAAATTTCCAAAGGTGAAGATCATTCATTACATGGATGATTTGCTCATTGCAGCATCAACACAACGGGAGCTGCAAGAAGCTCGTGACTGTGTGATTGCAGAGGTGCAAAAGGCAGGTCTTGAAATCAGCATTTCGAAGATTCAAGAGGTTGCGCCTTGGAAATATCTAGCGTGGAAAATTTCAGAGAGAACAATAAAACCTCAAAAAATGGAGATCAGCACTAAGATCAACAGTTTGCATGATTTGCAACAGCTTTTGGGAGAAATCAACTGGATGAGGCCAGTTTTGGGAATCACAAACAGCGACATTCCAGCGTTGCTCGATCTTTTGAGAGGAGACACAGACATTCGCTCTCCCAGGACACTCACGCCAGAAGCGAAAAAAGAGTTGGAGAAAGTCACGGACGCGATACAGAAAAGGCAGGCACATCGATTTGTTCCAACGTTGCCTTTTCAGTTGGCAGTGCTGGGGAAGAAAACACAGTTCCATGGTTTGATCTTCCAATAGGATGAATCACAAAAGGACTCTTTGATAATCATAGAGTGGATTTTCCTACCACACAGGCCCGCAAAAACAATTCTTACAGATTTGGAGATGGCAGCACAAATCATCATAAAGGCAAGAACAAGGTTGCTGACAATGGCAGGAAGAGAATTCTCAGTCATCAGATTACCTCTGAAGCGAGACTATTTCAATTGGGCAATGCAACAATCGAAAGACCTGTTAATCGCGTTGTTAGCGTTCCCAGGAACTTGCACAGTCCACTTTCCACAACATAGAATACTGCAATCGCAAATATGTTACAGAGCAAAACCAAGAATAAGTGAAGAACCTTTGGACGGATCACAGTGTTCACGGATGGCTCAGGGAAGACACACAAGTCAGTGATCACGTGGAGAGACTCAATGACAGGGGATTGGGAATCAGACGTGAGGATGGTTCAGGGCTCTCCACAAATTGTGGAGTTGGCAGCCGTTGTGCGAGCATTTCAGTTGTTCGAACAACCCCTCAATCTGGTGACAGATTCCGCATATGTCGCGGGTGTGGTCAGGAGATTGGAGGGTTCGCTCTTGAAAGAAGTCTGTAATGAGGTTTTATACTCATATCTGACGAGCTTGAAAATACTGCTAGAAAGCAGGGAAAGAAAGTACTTTATCACACACATTAGAGCGCACACAACACTTCCGGGGTTTTTAGCGGAAGGGAATGCTCGAGCGGACAGGCTGACAATGCCCATTTCGCAAACACTGCCGGACATTTTTGAGCAGGCAAGATTAAGTCATGCGTTCTTTCATCAGAATGCGCAAGCGTTGATGGAGTCCTTTCGTCTCACAAAGAGTCAGGCGAGGGAAATCATTAGTGCTTGTCCAGACTGTCAGCTTGTGCAGCCACCTTCTTCTACCTGAGCAATTAATCCGCGGGGGCTGCAAAGTCTTAAATTGTGGCAAGTTGATGTCATGAAGTATCCATCTTTTGGGAGGCTCAAAAATGTTCATGTTTCTGTAGATACATTCTCAGGTGCAGTCTTTGCTTCAGTACATGCAGGGGAAACAGCAGACCATGCTTGTCGACATTTTCTGCAAGCATTCGCATCATTAGGTGTGCCTCAGGAGATAAAAACAGATAATGGTCCAATGTATACAGGCAGGGTGCTTGACAGATTCCTGAAAAGATGGGGTGTCAAACACACGTTTGGTATTCCACATTCGCCCACAGGTCAGGTGATCATTGAAAGAATACATTACACCCTGAAATCCCTTCTGGACAGACAAAGAAGGGGTGAACCAGAGGCAACACCTCACATGAAATTAAATAAGGCACTATATGTGTTGAATTTCTTAAATAGCTCATCCTCAGAACCTAATCCACCAATCGTGAGACATTTTCTAAACAGCACACAGGCAAGGCTAAGGGAAAATCCTTTAGTTTTGATCAGAAACCCAGAGACAGGACAAATAGAGGGTCGTTTCAAACTAATCACTTGGGGCAAGGGTTTCGCTTGTGTTTCCACAGATCGAGGTCTGAAGTGGGTGTCGGCACGACACGTGAAGCCATTTCGAACGCGAGAACACGAGAACGCTGATCCGAGAAACAAAGAGACGAATACTCAGACAGAAGTCGAGACTCAGACTGCAAAGAGCGATTCAGAAGAGAAATAAAAAGAAACTAAGGACTGGGGAATTTTCCGTTAGGGTCTTGAATGGAAAACAAACCAATGATTTCACACAAAAGCGAAGTCATGAGTTTCATGATGCTTATGTGCATCATTCTTTCATTCATTGCAATAAGCAATGGTAGAATTCTTTGATATCTCTCCCATTTGGAGAGGAATTTTAAAGGTAGGGTTCTATGTTTTGATAGTTCTCCTAGTCCTCATACTTGTCGTCCCATGCATATTTGCATGTTTAAAACGTGCCATGAACAAGATAGCAAAAGAGGTCTTCTTGGTGCAAACAGAAGGGGTGTTGTGGGATCTCAGCACCTCAGGACTGATGTGCAGAATGACCGAGACCACCCTTGGGGGGATCAGGAGTCCTGGAATGTTGCCAGAAGTGTCTGGTGGCTGGACTTTGATCCTACACAGGAGATGACACCTGTATGAGGACTGGGAGGATTTCACTGGGGTGAATGGTGAAGGGATAAGTTAATTAGAATGCGAAACACAGGGTTTAAGATTTCTGTACAGGGGGGTCTAAAGAAGTAAGATGGAGGAATTGGGGCGTGTCCTGTCCTTCTTCTTCTTCTTCTTGGCCTCCATCTTCTGTGGTGATGTTGGCACTTTGGGATTGGTTGTTACTGGAAGTGCACTGGTCAATAAGGGTAAAAGGTATTGGGGAAAATTGATAAATATTGTATACGTAATTTTGAGTATAAAGATAGGTGACCGCCCCGGGGGCACTCAGTGTGCTCATGGCTGGCTTGCTGTGCAGACCTCTGTCGGGCCGAGAGAAAATCTTTTAGATAAACAACTAATGGACACTGAAGACCGAGAAAAAACCTGAAGTCTCTTCTCGTCCTTTGAAGCGCGGGCTGCCCAAGGCCACCCCGGGCCTTTCCAGGTCATTAAACAGCCGAGAAACTGACATCTACCCACTCAGTCCCAGGAAGTTTAATAAATTTACAGTAAGTCATATAAAGTCATCTCTGGTTCCAGCTGCAATCAGGATGTCATCCACATATTGAAGAATAGCTCCTTCTGGCTCCTGTCTTTTCCAGTTCTCTAAGTCTTCTTCTAGCTAGTTTCCAAATATTGTTGGGCTGTTCTTGAAATCTTGAGGTAAAACTGTCCACATAAGTTGACTTTTTCTTCCTGTCTCGGGATTTTCCCATTCAAAAGCAAAAAGCTCTTGGCTGTTTTTGTGCACAAGAATGCAGAAAAAGCCATCCTTCAGGTCTACAGCAGTAAACCACCCTAATTCATCTGTCAGTGTGGTGAAAAGTATGTAGGGATTAGATACCACTGGGTTTATGTCCTCTGTAATTTTGTTAATTGCTCTCAAATCTTGTGCTAACCAATAACTCTTGCCATCTGCTTTTTTAACTGACATGGCCACCAGAGCCTGGGCTAGCTCTGGAGAAACTCCAGCACCATGCCAGGAGTGGAGA
Organism: Melospiza georgiana; assembly: GCF_028018845.1. NCBI lineage: Eukaryota > Metazoa > Chordata > Aves > Passeriformes > Passerellidae > Melospiza > Melospiza georgiana. The sequence continues at coordinate 8,133,241 of NC_080464.1, read as the reverse complement.
ACAGCTGAGGTTTGGATTTTACCTGCAGCTGAACCTGAAAAGCAGCTTGTTCTACAGTGAAGAATGTCACAGCCGTGGCAGGGATCAGGCAAAGGAGAAGGAGGAAGCTCTCTGGTCTTGAGGCTCCAACAGGGAAAGGTTTATTTCAAGTGAAGGGATCAGGAACATAAGAGCCTTGAGCACTACTGTGCAAGGGGTTTCATACAGATACAACTCAGAGAGTGGATACAAACAGCGCAAAGAGCTAATCAATAGGGAATCCTCAGGGGAGGAGTGAGGCGATTACATCAAGTGTATAGGGCCAGTTGGGGAAGGAGGGTGGAGAGGATGGGTCACATGGGCCAATGGGGCTTCGAGGAATAAGAGAATTCCAAAGGGGTGGTGTAGTCAGGGATTGGCCTAAGGTGAGAGTGGCAGAGAAGATTCAGGAACAAAGGGGCTGGGTTGCCTTAACAGGCAGGGAAAGAGCTGGAACAAAGGGCGGGGAATGGCATGAGGGACAACTTTGACGGAGGGTAAAACCCAGGGATAAACCAACTCAGGGAGAACATGGGGGTACAACAGAATGAACTACTTAACAAGGAATCAATAAAATTAATTTGAACTGCAACATTTAACAGCTAAAATGGGGGTGTTAAGTTTGGATTCACATTGCACCAAGAAACCATGTTGTAGGAATTTTTCAGTTATAGATACGAATCCCTTCGGTTCTCTAATTTCAAAGTTTTTGCCCCCTCTGCTGCTGCAGGAGGAGCATTGCATCTGCCCTGCCTGGCTGGGGAGCCACCAGTGCCCCTGCTGGCTGTGACCGTGACTACACCAAAGGGGAAAGTGCCTGCAGCCAAGAGACAGCTGTTGCTGACTTTCTGGGGAGGGGTAAGGTTCCACAATTCCCATATTTAGCATCTATTTATGTTTTTTTTAATAAACAGGGGAGTTTTTTCACGTTCACCCTCTGGTATCAATTTCTCTCACTGGCAGAAGAAAAGAGAGTTAGTGAAGCCCGTTCTCCTTAGAGGAGACACTTATTCCAGGGTGTTTTTCTCCTGAAATTAGTCTCGAAACAGAGACAGTAGTAAAGTATTTGAAACCATTCTCAAGACCCAGAACCCAGACTGGGGGGATATTCAAGTTCTGCTAGATAATCTATTACACAGAAAGAGAAATGATAATCAGGACTGCTAGGAAGGAGGTGGAAAGGATGGAAATAGGGAACAGGATATCAGGAATAGGAATAGTTGAGGAGCATTTTCCCTCCTGGGACCTCCAGTGGGACCCCAACACCAGGGAAGGGAGAACTTTGCTGACCCTATATCAGAAATGTATATAATTTTGCCTTAAATGTTCAATGCCAAAGGCAATCAATTGGTCTAAACTTTATGAGATTAAACAAGGGCTGCATGAAACCCCAAGTGAATTTGTGGAATACTTCAAGGCAACTGCCAGGAGATACACTAAAATCAATACAGAAAACTCAGAGGAAGATGTACAGCTGGCTTCTTTGTTTATAGGGAAGGATGTTGCAAAACCTGGAGGAAGACAACTCTCGTGACTTGGGGAAACTTTTGCAAGTGGCCTGAGCATCTTTTAATGATAGGGGAGAAGAAGAAGAAAATAACATCAAGGGGAGGGAGAAAGAGAAGGAGGAGAAACAAAGAACGAAAACAGGAAATGGAAAGGAAGGAGAGAGAAAAATGATGCCTCAGTTTTTAGCTTTTATATTTTTCAGATTCTGTGCTGCTTTAGTGTGTGGGTCTGGGCTTCATATAAGGGGATAGTAAACTCTCTTCACAGAGTAGGTAGACAAAACAAAAGAAATGGAAAGAGAAAAAAAGAGAAGTAGGTAGAGATACAATACTAATAGCAGCCCTGCAGAGGGTGTCATCTAATGTCAGAACAGGGAGAGGCTTAGCCCCAATGTCAAGCTGAACCAATGTGCATATTATAAAGGTTTTGGACACTGGAAACAGGAATGTCTCCCTGAGCAGAGGGAGGCAGGGGTAAAAGAACTATCCCTACAGCAAGAATGATGGAGATTAGTGGGAAAAACCCAAGCTGAACCAGTGGTTACCATAGAGCTGGGGAAACAGAAAATTTGCTTTTTAATAGACACCGGGGCTACTTATTCAGTATTAAATAAAAACAAAGGAAAATTAAGTCAAGAAACTGTACATGTTGCTGGTACAACAGGGAAAGCAGAAAAATGAACCTTCTTTAACCTTATTAATTTTAAATTTGGAAAACTATGGAGAGCACACCAATTTTTGTATATGCCAGAATGATTGATTCTTCTTTTGGGAAGAGACTTGTTTAGTAAATTGGAGGCTCAGATTATATTTAAAGATGGAGAAATGCAATTATTGGTACCTGAGACTAAGGTCATCCAGGCCAGAACTTTAATGTTGCAGGGAACATTGGAAGCAGACAATTCTGGAGGAACATCAAAAGTCATAGACAATGCATTAACACCCTTGGTTTGGGCCAGCAGAACTTCAGGATGTTCCTGACAAGCTCAGCCTGTAAGCATTGCTCTAAAACCTGGATCCAAACCAGTAAGGCAGAAACAATATGCTTTAAAATTAGAAGGTAGAAGAGGAACCGAGAGCCTAATAAAAAATTCAGGGATTTTTCATTATTGATAGAATGTGAGTCAGAATGTAATACTCCTATTTTGCCAGTTAAAAAGCCTGGGACAGGTAGGTACAGGTTAGTACAAGACCTACGAGCAATCAAATAAATATTCCAGGATATCCACCACTGTAGCCAATCCTTATACTCTATTAACAGCCCTTACGGAATATCACCAATGGTTTACAGTGATAGATTTGAAGGAAGCCTTCTTTTGCATACCTCTTGATAAGCAAAGTCAGAACATATTTCCCTTTGAATGGAAAAATCCCTAAACTGGCTGGAAGACTCAGCTTACCTGGACTGTGTTACCACAATGATTCAAAAATAGTCCAGTGATTTTTGGGAACTAAATGGCAAAAGAATTAGAGATCTGGAAGAAGTAGAACCCCAAAGGGTTGGTCCTGCAGTATGTTGATAGCATCTTACTAGCAATTGAAACTAATGAAAAGTGCATGGACTTGACTATCAGTCTTCTAAATTTCCTAGGCCAAGAGGCTACAAAGTATCTCAGGAAAAAGCTCAAATCATGAAGCAGCTGGTTACCTACCTAGGGTTTGAAATAATACCAGGACAGAGGAACTTTAGAATGGACAGAAAAGAGACCATCTGCCAGGTACTTCTACCTGCAACTGCCCAAGATTTAAGAGCATTCTTGGGCATGACAGGGTGGTGCAGATTGTGGCTCTAGAATTATGGACTTTTAGTTAAACCACTGTATGAACTTTTAAAGGACGCCCCAGAAGTCCCTTTGATTTGGACTCCTGAGACTGAACATGCATTCCAGAACTTAAATATGGCCCTGATGTCTTCACTCACCTTAGGACTTCCAGACTTAACAAAGCCCTTTGAGCTTTTTGTGCATTAACAACAGCACTTCACCTTTGCAGTTCTGGCTCAGAAGGTAGGAGACTTCAAGAGGCCTGTGGGGTACTTTTCAAAACAACTTGACAACATCAGCCTGATATGACCCAGATGCCTGCAACACATAGCAGCAACTGTTTTTCTCATCTAAGAGGCCAGGAAATTGACTTTGGGACAAAAGATAGTAGTGTATACTCCTCAAACCGTAATCAATGAATTAGGCAAAAAAGGGGGGCATTGGAGTTCCCTGAGCTGTATCCTGAAATATCAGACGGTTCAATGGAGCCAATTCAGGAACAGGAGGTGGAGCTTTCTTTGTTCCTGAGTGACTATTCATAACAAGGCTGAGTAGGTGAGTTGCTTGCATTGAGAGCCATTCAGGAACGGGAGGCAGAGCTTCCTTTGTTCCTGAGTGACTGATTATAAGAGGCCTCAAGGGAGCACAGCGACCAGGAGCGCCGCAAACAGGAGCCGGCAAACAGGGGCGTGGCATGTCTCTGGGGCGTGATCACAGCAGTTTGCGCAGCAGTTCGCGCAGGCAGGGCAAGCAGGCAGGGTTGCAGGTTTTCTTAATAATAACATGTGCTGTGTGTTGATTGAGGTATTTCTGTTGGCTGCTTGATTTCGGGCTTTCTGCTAGAAATGGTTTTAACATGGTTGAAAACTGTAGCTGATACAAGTGTATGTGACCAAGTGGAGCCCTCCAGAAAAGATGTATCTGCACAGACCCATTCCTGCCTAGAATGTTTGAACTTATCAATGGTTTCAGAGGGTGTTGTGGAGGAGGCCTGCCTGTGGTGTGAACAGGTGAACGACCTCCTTTCACTGATAGCCGAGCTTAGGGAGGAAGTTGAAAGATTAAGGAATATCCAGGAAAGTGAAAAGGAAATAAGACTGGTGGAGTTCAGCCCTTACATCTTTAAGGGAGGCCCACCAAGAGTCAGAGGACTCATATGCCTCTCACTCTCAGGCAATAGAAGGACACCTGGGAGATGAAGGGGAGTGGAAATGGGTCCCTGCTCGGGGAGGTAATAATAAAAATTCCTCCTGACCACCATCCCCTAGCCAGATGCCACTTCAGCATAGGTATGAGGCACTGGATCTAGAGAGCCAGACAGATGATGTAGAAGAAAATTATCTGCCCAGTGAGTCTCCCAATTATGACTCATCTCTAAGACGGATCATTACCTCTAACATAAAGAAGAAAAGAAGGGTAATCGTAGTGGGTGATTCCCTTCTGAGAGGAACAGAGGGCCCCATATGACAACCAGACCCATCCCACAGGAAGGTCTGCTGCCTACCTGGGGCCTGGGTACAAAATATCACTGAGAGACATCCTGGGCTGATTCAGCCCTCTAATTATTACCCACTGCTGATACTCCAGGCTGGCAGTGATGAGATGGAAAAGAGGAGTGTCAAGGTGATTGAAAGGGACTTTAGGGCACTGGGTCAAGTGGTTGATAGGACAGGGGCACAGGTAGCGTTCTGCTCAGTCCCTTTGGTGGCAGAGAAAAATTATAAAAGAAATAGGAGGACTCACATCATTAACAAGTGGCTCAAGGGTTGGTGTCATCAGCAAAATTTCAGATTCGCTGATCATGGGGCAACTTTTACGGCACTTGCTCTACTGGAACCAGATGGGATACATCTCTCTGTAAAGGGCAAAAGAATTTTAGCTAATGAACTGGCAGACCTTGTTGAGAGGGCTTTAAACTAGGTCTGAAGGGGGAAGGGGATACATCTGGGCTGTCTGGAAGCAGGCCCAAGGATGATAAGCCTGAGTTAGGAGAGAAAGCAGTAGCCCAGCTGAGGTGCACTGTCGCATAAATTTTTTCACAGAAATCCTTTCTTTCAGATTTCTGTGTCTTCTGGAGGGCAGAGGCCTCAGAAGAGAATGTAAACAATTGTTATCAGCTGCTGTAGAATGCAATGGGATGCACCTTGATTGGCTCATTTTCTATGTTTATAATTAAGGGCCAATCACCAGTGCAAGCCAGGGGACTGAGTCCCTGGACACAACTTTGTTTGAGATTCTTTCTTTCTATTCTTAGCCTAGCTAGCAGACCAGATATTACAGCGACCTGAGTGGGTTGCTGCTGGTGAGAGAGCGAGACGGGAATCTTGTTTCTAGATCAGAAGGCTGGATTTAATGATATATCATATATAATACATTATGACTATACTAATAAGAATAAAGAGAGAAGTTGCAGAGCTGCTGCTAAGCTAAGAATAGAAAGAAAGAATCTCAAACAAAGTTGTGTCCAGGGACTCAGTCCCCTGGCTTGCACTGGTGATTGGCCCTTAATTATAAACATAGAAAATGAGCCAATCAAGGTGCATCCCATTGCATTCTACAGCAGCTGATAACAATTGTTTACATTCTCTTCTGAGGCCTCTGCCCTCCAGAAGACACAGAAATCTGAAAGAAAGGATTTCTGTGAAAAAATTTATGCGACAGTGCATGTATACCATTGCACACAGCATGGGTAACAAACAAGAAGAGCTGTATGCCACAGTGCAACAGCAGAACTATGATGCAGTCGCCATCACAGAAACATGGTGGGATGACTCACATAGTTGGAGCACTGCACTGGATGGCTACAAGATCTTCAGAAGAGACAGAAAAGGGAGAAGAGGTGGAGAGGTGGCCCTTTATATTAAGGAGGCTTTTGATGCCATAGGTATTGAAACTAATGATGATGAAGTTGAATGCCTATGGGTAAGAATTAAGGGGAAGGCCAACAAGGCTGACATCCTACTGGGAGTCTGTTATCGTCCACCCAACCAGGAAGAAGAGATGGACAATTCATTCTATAATCAGATAGATACTGTTTCAGGATCATCAGCCCTTTTTCTTGTAGGTGACTTCAACCTACCAGATATCTGCTGGGAACTTAATAGAGTAGAAAAGAGTCAGTCCAGGAAATTTTTAGAGTGTATGGAGGACAACTCTTTGTCACAGCTGGTGGGTGGGCCCATGTCCTGGTTTAGGGCAAATTTGGGAGAAAACCTCCAAAGGGGGCCCCCCCAGAAAGCAAACCCACACTACCCCTCCCCTCAACTGGTTCGGCAAGGATTCCTCAGAGAGAAGTGGAAAGAACCTGTTTATTTAACAAGCAAAGCACCCCCCAGCACACAAATGAACAATACTGGATGACAACAGTCTTTCACTGCTCTGAAAAAGATGACAAATTCAGAAAGTCTCTCTTGGGGGTGGTCGCTCTGCTATTGGTCCCTCTGGCATTGGGAATGGCTGCTGCAGACCACAATGTGCAAACTCTCAGTGTTTCCCAGGTCCCAGTCCAGAGCAGGTTTGAGTGATTCCAAAAAAGGGAGAGGAAAAACACTCCAGGGAAAATTTCGGACTGCTTAGCTAAACTAATGAGCAGAAGCAAAAAGCAAGAGCAAAGCAGGAGCAAAGCAGAATCAAGAGCAAAGCAAAAAGCAAAAGCTGCACTACTGCCCCATCTCTGTGTCCTGCCAGCCATGGGGGAGCAGGCTGATAACAAAACCAAAACAAAACATTTGCTCTTCAGAGCCAGTCTTGAAGGCACAGAACATAATATCCAGCATAGACAGAACAGACAAGTGGGGATACAAGCATCCTAACGTCACCCTAGGACAGCCCACCAGGGGAGGGACTATGTTAGACCTGCTGTTTTCAAATAGAGATGGGCTGGTGGGAGATGTAGTGGTTGGAGGCCGCTTGGGGCACAGTGATCATGAAATTATAAAATTCTCAATATTTGGTGAAATGAGGAGTAACACCAATAAGACTATTACACTGGACTTCCAGAGGGCAGACTTTGGCCTACTTAGGAGGCTTATTCAGAGTTCCTAGGGAAGCAGTCCTTAAAACAAAGGAGTTCAGGAAGGGTGAACGTGCTTTGAAATAGAGACCTTGAGGGCACAGGAACAGACTGTCCCTGTGTGCCGAAAGATCAGCTGATGAGGTAAACGCTCAGCTTGGATGGGGAAGGAGGTTTTGCAGTAACTTAAGAATAAAAGGAGGATCATCTTTGGAAGGAGGGTCAGGTCTCTCAGGAAGTATTTAAGGGGGCTGCTAGAGCATGTAGGAAAAAAATTAGGGAGGCCAAAGCTCAGTTTGAACTTAAAATGGCAATTTCCGTAAAGGAAAATAAAAAATGTTTTTATAAATACTTTAATGGTAAAAGGAAAGGTAAGACCAACCTTTGTTCTTTACTGGATGAGGGAGGGAACTAAGTAACTGCAGATGAGGAGAAGGCAGAGGTGTTTAACACCTTCTTTGCCTCGGTCTTAAGTGGGAAGACGGCTTGTCTCCAGGACAACTGTCCTCTTGGGTTGGTTGATTGTCACAGACATCTTTTGTGAAAAATCCTTTCTTTAGGATTTTTCCCTCTTCTGGGAAGCTGAGGCCCCAGAGAAAGAATGTAAACAATGGTTATCTGCTGCTGTGGAATGCAACAGGTGCACCTGTGATTGGCCCATGTTGCATGTTTACAATGAAGGGCCAATCAAAGACCAAGCTCTCTCTGAGAGAATCAGAGAGAGCTCCTTTGTTGATTCATTCTTTTTCTATTCTTAGCATAGAAGCTTCTGAACTTCTCTCCCTATTCCTTTTAGTATAGTCTTAATGTAACTTATATAATAAAATAATAAATCCAGCCTTCTGATCATGGAGTCAAGATTCTCATCTATCTCTTCACCCCTGAGGAACCCTTGCAAGCCCAGCAACAGTTGATGGTGCCAGGGAACAGAATGGTCCCCCAATTATCCAAGAGGAGGCAGTCAGAGAACTTCTGACATGCTTGGATATTCATAACTCTATGGGACCAGATGGGATCCATCCCAGGGTGATAAGAGAGCTGGCAGATGAGCTTGTGAAGCCACTCTCCATCATTTACCAACAGTCTTGGCTCACTGGCAAGGTGCCAGATGACTGGAAGTTGGCCAGTGTGATGCCCTTTCACAAAAATGGTGGGAAGGAGGATCCTACTAATTATAAGCCAGTCAGCCTGACCTCAGTACCTGGCAAGATAATGGAGCAATTTATACTGTGTCATGATGCAGCATCTACAGGATAGCCAGGGTATTAGACCCAGCCAGCATGGGTTTAAGAGGGGTAGGTCATGTTTCACCAACCTAGTCTCCTTTTATGACCAGGTTACCCGACTGGTGGATGCGGGAAAGGCTGTGGATGTTGTCTATTTGGACTTCAGTAAGGCCTTTGACACTGTCTCCCACAGCGTACTCCTGGAAAAGCTGGCAGCCCGTGGCTTGGACAGGAGCGCTCTACTGGGTTAGGAACTGGCTGGATGGCCAGGCCCAGAGAGTGCTGCTGAACGGTGCTGCATCCAGTTGGCGGTCAGTCACTGGTGGGGTTCCTCAGGAGTCTGTGCTGGGGCCAGTTCTGTTCAATATTTTTATTGACGTTATGGATGAGGGTATTTTCTTTCATTAGTAAATTTGCTAACGACACTAAGCTGGGAGCGTGTGTTGATCTGTTGGAAGGTAGGATGGCTCTGCAGAGAGACTTGGAACGGTTGGATAGATGGACAGAGTCTAACAAGATGAAGTTTAATAAGTCCAAGTGCCAAGTCCTGCATTTTGGCCGCAATAACCCTCTGCAGCATTATAGTCTGGGAACGGTGTGGCTGGACAGTGCCCAGGCAGAAAGGGACCTGGGAGTACTGGTTGACAGCTGGCTGAACATGAGCCAGCAGTGTGCCCTGGTGGCCAAGAAGGCCAATGGCATCCTGGCCTGTATCAGGAATAGTGTGGCCAGCAGAAGCGGGAAGGTCATTCTCCCCCTATACTCGATACTGGTGAGGCCGCACCTTGAGTACTGTGTCGAGTTCTGGGCCCCTCAGTTTAGGAAGGATGTTGAGATGCTTGAGCATGTCCAGAGGAGGGCAATGAGGCTGGTGAGGGGCTTGGAACGCAAGCCCTATGAGGAATGTCTGAGGGACCTGGGGTTGTTTAGCCTGGAGAAAAGGAGACTCAGAGGTGACCTTATCACTCTCTACAACTTCCTGAAAGGTGGTTGTAGTCAGGTGGGAGTTGGTCTCTTTCACCAGGCAGCAACTGACAGAACCACAGTCTCAAGCTGCGTCAAGGGAAATATAGGTTAGATATTAGGAAAAAGTTTTTCACACAAAGGTTGATAAGGTACTGGAATGGTCTGCCCGGGGAGGTGGTGGAGTCACCATCTCTGGATGGGTTTAAAAAAAGACTGGATGTGGCACTCAGTGCCATGGTTTAGTTGAGGTGTCAGGGAATGGGTTGGACTAGATAATCTTTACGGTCTCTTCCAATCTTGTGATTCTGTGAAGATGTGGAGTTAAAAGTAACCACAGTGGTACATCCAGCCCAATTCCTGAGCACCCTGATACAAGGAAAAAAGCAGCTAACCCATGATTGCTTATAGACAAATTAGCAAGTTAATGCAAGCTGACCAGACCTACAAGACACACCCATTGAAGATCCAGAGATAGAGTTCTTTACAGATGGAAGTAGCTTTGCGCAAGATGGAAAATGAAGAGCTGGCTATGTGGTAGTCATGTCAGCCAAGGTAATAGAAGCTGCACTGTTGATGTTACAAATTGTAAAGGACAAACACCAGCAAACTCACAGGAGAACGGATGCTATGGTGAAAAGTCTACGGATTCAGATATTTAGTGTCTGTATGATAAAAATTGTCAAGTCTCTTACCAAAAAATGCCTGATATGACTTTAAATAATCCTTTGAATTAAGAAAGACCATCTCCTTGGATCACTTAATGAGGAAACACCTCAGGAAAATCAGTTTGCCAGTAATCTCCAGGAGTATCACACCAACAAAGATACAGGTATCTCCTAGTGTCAGTAGATACCTTTTCTGGGAGACCAGACGCTTTCCCCTGCTGCACCAAAAAGGCTAGGGAAGTCATCAAGGTACTCCTCAAAGAGATCATACCCAAGTTTGGAGTGCCTATAGGGATGTCATCTGATAGGGGACCACATTTGATAGCTGAAGTGCTTACAGCAACTTAGTAAACAATCAGGTATAAATTGGAATTTATATACTCTATGGAGACTGCAATCTAGTGAAGCATGGACAGACGACTCTTCAACTAATTAAAGTTGAAAAGTGGTATGTTTATTACAGCGTCACACACAAGCGGAATAATTTTCAAAGGCATGTGTGAAGAATCACAGGCTCTGGCTCTCCATTTATCTAAAAAAGTCTTACATATTCATATAATTCCCAAAACACCTAATAGATATTCATTACCTAACTCCGCCTACCCTGGCTTTGTATTAAAATGTATTATAATTGAGTCCAAACTTCCTTTATGCTTGAGCATCCTTTCACTTCAAATGGGTTGGTGGGTTTTGAAATGGATTGGTGGTCTTCTGAGGTCAAAGTGACCCTTTACTTTTGCCTTGTTGGCAGGCTTTTGGACCCCTTGGCTATAGCTCAAGTTTTGGGGCCCAGTTGCAGGCCATGGTCCTCTTCTTTTTCACAATTAGATCTGCATCCCATCCTGCTTCTTAAACACAGTAAAGACAAATACATGATTTATATCTTAGCCTCCATCTGCTAATAATTAACTATCCCTTATTATTTCTACTCTTCTTGCTATACTCTTAATTGTTTCTATCTCCCTTAACTAAATCTAGTTAAACTTTTAACTCTTTCAGTTTCTTTAAAACCTTCATTTACTAGCAGAAGGGTAGAGTGAATGAATCAAACTTTAAGGAGACAAATTAGCAAAAGATGTCAGGAAACTTTCTTGAAATGGCCACAGGTGTTCCCATTAGCTTTGTTACGAATTAGAATACTGCCCTGAGCTAATCTGAACGTGAGCCCATATCAGTTGATGTGATGCCTGAAGTTTTAACTTTCATATTTTTCAGATTCTGTGCTGCTTTAGTGTGTAGTTCTGAGCTGCATATTAAGGGATGGTAAGCTCTCTTCACAGAATAGGTAGACATAATCTCAGAATCTCTGCTGGTCAGAGTGACTCTGAGATACGTACAAGCCTCTTTTCCCAGCCCAGCAGTCGAAGAAGTCAGGACTCTTTTGTTCTCGTTCTCAAGGTTGTTTATTATTTCTTATCTATAACATTCTTTCTCCGACCCACCGCAGGTCTGTCTGGCAGGTCGGGTTGAGGCACACTGCCTGCCTCAGAGGCAGTGTTATCTTTTTATACTAAAAACTACGTGTACATTATTTACAATAACTTCCCAATACCTATCACCTATGTTAGACAGTGAGTTTCTACTCTAAACCAATCTAAAAGTGCCACCATCATCCAGAAGATGGAGGCCAAGAAGAAAAAAGAGAAAGACTGGACATGTCCAGATTCCTCCATCTTGCCCCCTGAACCCCCATTCTAAAACCCCAAAAATGTATTTTTCACCCTGTGATAAATTCACTATCATTCTACTTAAACCTTCTTGACTTTTAATTCTTCATATAGAGGTTGGTAATTGTTTTTCCTAAGGGATAAATCAAAGGCACAGGGGTCTTGGGCTCTGTGCCAAGGTCTCTGAACTCCCCAGGCCGGGGCTCAAGCCCTCCAGGGCAGTCAGAGGAATTTTTTGGGTTCCGACAGCACCCCCCAGCACACAGAATGAACAATACCGGATGACACCACTCTGAAAAAGATGACAAATTCAGAAAGTCTCTCTCTTGGGGTATCGGTTTCTCGGCTGTTTAGGTGGCCTGGAAAGGCCCAGAGTGGCCTTGGGCAGCCCGGCGCTTCAAAGGACGAGGAGAGACTTCTGATCTTGTTTCGGTCTCAGTGTTTATTAATTGTTTATCTAAAAGATTTTCTTTCAGCCCGACAGAGGTCTGCACAGCAAGTCAGCCATGGGCACACTCCCCAGCCTCCGGGGCGGTCACTTATCTTTATACTCGAAGTTACGTGTACAATATTTATAATTTTTCCCCAATACCTTCTATTCTTATTAACCGGTGCACTTCTAGTAAAGACCAATCCCAAAGTGCCACCATCACCACAGAAGATGGAGGCCAAGAAGAAGAAGAAGAAGGACAGGACACGCCCCAATTCCTCCATCTTACTTCTTTAGACCCCCCTGTACAGAAATCCTAAACCCTGTGTTCTACACCTTAATTAACTTATCCCTTCACCATTCACCCAGTAAAATCCTCCCAGTCCTCATACAGGTGTCATCTCCTGTGTAGGATCAAAGTCCAGCCACCAGACACTTCTGGCAACATTCCAGGACTCCCGAGCCCCCCAAGGGTGGTCTCGGTCTCTGCACCTCAGTCCTGAGGTGCTGAGATCCCACATTGGGGGTGGTCGCTTTGTTATCAGCCCCTCTGGCGCTGGGGCAGCTGCTGCAAGCCACAAGGTGCAAACTCTTGGTGTTCCCAGGTCCCAGTCTGGAGCAGGTTCAAGTTGGTTCCCAAAAGGAAAGGAGAAACAGTCCAGGAAGAAATTTGGACTGTTTAGCTAAACTAGCTAATGAGCAGAAGCAAGAGCGAGAGAGTAAAGCGAAAAACAAAAGCAAAAAAGCAAAAGCAGCACTATGTCCCGCCAGGCTGATAAGAAAATTCAAACAAAACTTTCACTCTTCGGAGCCAGTCTTAAAGGCACAGAATATAATATCCAGCATAAACAGAACACATGAATGGGGATACGAGCATCATAGTGTCACCCTAGGACAGGGTGAAATCCCTATATCATACCGGGGCTTGTTCTGATGCGCAAAAGCGCTAGGGGTAAACACTATAGCCAATTCATTTTTGTTTCTTCGCTCAATTTAGTCAATACATTTTTGAGAGTTTTGTTCATCCGCTCTACCCTCCCAGAACTCTGGAGGTGCCACGGAGTATGTAATCTCCATTTCATTCCTAAAGCTCCAATTATATTTTGCAATGTTCGGGCCACGAAATGCGGACCTCGGTCTGAGTATATGGTGTTCACCATTCCGTATCTGGGGATAATATTCTCCAAGATTACTCTTGCCACAAGCTGGGCTGTTTCCCTTTTTGTCGGGAAGGCTCCCCCCCAATGGGTGAGATGATCTACTATAACTAGTAAATATTTGTATCCCTGCACTGGGGGCATCTCAGTGAAATCTATCTGTATGCCCTGGAAAGGTCTTAGAGCTAATTGCCTCCCTCTGGGTGCTACCTTTCTCATAACCTTCCAATTTACTTTTTGACAAATTAAACACCCTTTTGTAATTGCTTTTCCCAGGCCATATACGCCTATGCACAGGTTATTTCTTAAGAAATGATCACATAATCCTTGGACTCCCCAGTGGGTCAATTTATGTAGTTCTGTTAGCACTGTCTGAGCAAGTGCTTTGTTTAAAAACACCAGTCCATCCGAGGTTAACCACTCCCCTCGTTGCCCTTAGTGTAACTTTAAATCTTTTATAACTTCCAATTCTTTTTCACTAAATATGGGTCCTTCTCTTCTTTCTCCCCCCTCAGGTGGGGTTTCTGCTTAAAAACTTTCACTGGATCCCCTGGTTCTAAAGCTGCTTCCTTTACTATCTGATCAGCCAGTCGGTTTCCTCTAACTTCAAGATTGTCTCCTTTTTGGTGCCCTTTTATATGGACCACTGCTATTTCTGTTCGTTTCTATAGAGATTCTAATATGGACCTGACCAGGTTCTCATAGGATAAGCTTTTTCCTTTTGAGCTTAGATATCCACGCTCCTCCCATATTTTCCCAAATGTGTGAACTATCCCAAATGCATATTGGGACTCTGTATAAATAGTTCCCCGTCTCCCTCCAGTAAGTCTTATCCTCTTTTCAGGGCATATATTGCACAACTTTGGGCTGACCAGTTTGGTGGTAGTTTCCCTTTTTCATCAATTTGTAAAGTTTCTCCATCTATGATGTCATAACCTGAAGATCTTTTTCCATCTACTACCCTCGAAGATCCATCTATGAACAAGATTCTTCCAGTTGCTAGGGGCTGATCTTCTAAATCCTCTCTTATTTTTGTTTGAAGGTTAATCAATTCAAGACAATCATGTTCTAAATTTTCTATAGGGTCTCCCATAAGGAATTGTGCTGGATTGAGGGCATTTGATGTTATGAATTCTAAATCATCTGTGTTTGTTAGTATTATCTCATATTTTAATATTCTTGCATCGGTTAGCCACTGCTGAGCCCTCTGGTTCAGCACTGTTTTAAGATCATGAGGAGTATGTACTTTAATTTTTCCTTGTAAAGTCAATTTTTGGGTCTCCTCTATCAGGATAGCCGTAGCTGCTACTGCTGGTATACAAACTGGCCAGCCTCTAGCCACTGGATCTAACAATTTGGAGATGTAAGCCATGAGTTTCCTGCAGCCTCCCCACTCCTGAGTTAGTACACTGTAGGCTATACCCCCTTCAGCACTCACAAAAAGATCAAAGCCCTTCCTGAGGTCTGGTAAGCTTAGGACTGGGGCAGAAGACAACTTGTCTTTAAAGCTCTCCAGTTGTTCATCATCTTCTGTTGTCCAAATTATGGGATCTGGAGCTACTAACTTATCGTATAAAAATTTTACACTTTGCGTGTATTGATCCAACCATAACTTGCAATATCTGAACAGGTCCAGGAGTTTTCTCACATCCCTTTATGTTTTTGGAGCTGGGAGAGATAAAATACCTGAAATTCTGTCAAGGCTTAACTTCTTCTATCCCTCTCCTATTATGTGCCCAAGGTATGTTACTTCTGATTGTACGAACTGCAGCTTCTCTTGGGAAACCTTTAGTCCTTTTTCCCCCAGAAAATTCAAAAGCTTAATACTAGTTGTTCTGACCTGATCTTTTCCCTTCCATGACACCATCAGGTCGTCAACATACTGCAGGATCTGTACTTCCTCTTCAGGAACAAACTGTTCTAACAAACCCTCCAGGGCTTGTCCAAAGAGATTGGGGGATTCAGTGAACTCTTGCAGTAATCAGGTCCATCTTAGCTGTTTTCTCCTTTTTGTACTTGGGTCTTCCCATTCAAAGGCAAACCAATCTCTACATTCTGTTGCCAGAGGACACGCCCAGAAAGCGTCCTTCAAATCTATAACAGTGAACCGAGCATGTTCTCTTGGAATTTGGCTTAGAAGACTATATGGGTTGGGCACAACTGGATGTCTACCAATGGTCCCTTTGTTGACCTCCCTCAGATCTTGTACTAGCCTATATTTCTCTTCAGCTTTCTTAACTGCCAGTATAGGGGTATTGTGCGGTGAAATACAGGGTTCCAAAATTCCTTCTTGCAACAGTTGTTCAATAACTATGGCAAGCCCCGTTTTTCCTTCTAAGGAAATCGGATACTGTTTAACCTGTATGGGTGATGTTCCATCTTGCATTTTTATTGTTATCGGCAGAATGTCTAATAGGACTCACTTTCCCCCTTCAGCGCATACCTCGGGGTTTATCTCTGCAACATCTCCTTGGAATAACTTCATTATTTGTACTACCATCTTCCCTTCTCTTGGGACAATCCCAACCCCCAAATGGACCTGTAAATCTCTTCCTAACAAACTTTTTTCTAGTTTAGGCAGGTAAATAAAATTAGCTTTACACTGTCTTGAATTTCCGATTATTTTTACATCTTCAATCACTGAGGCTCTAAATGGTTTCCCTTCAGCCCCTAATACCTCACAATTTTTTCTACCAATTACCATACCTTCTGGTACTTTGGTGAGACAGGACTTATCTGCTCCTGTATCAACCAAAAATTCAAATTCTTCATTTAGATGTCCCACCTCAAAGTTTACCAAGGATTCCTCTAGATGTTGCATCGGGTCCCTTAAAGTGTAAAGCCCTTGACACTCCTAATTGTCACTTCTAAGAGCCTTCTCTAAGGCTTCTTGTTCCCTGGCTATTGCCTCATTGATACTGAGCTTTTTACAAACCCTCCTAACGTGTCTGATTTCTCTACAATAATAGCAGTGCCTTTCGCTCAAAGGGACTTGAGGTCTCTCCATTCCCCTTGTACCTGACAGTACTGGCCTATCCTTGTCTGCTCCTGGTAGTGGACCCACCCACTCTTTTGTTACCTTGGATCATGGGATAGAGTTGCTTGCTTCTATAGTTTCTCTAGCTACAGCAACCATGATCCTAGCCTTGGCCTTTGCTCTTTCTTCTTCCCTCCTTAAATACACCTTCAATGCTTCTCTCAATAACTCATTAATGTCCTTCTCTTGCCAATCTTCAATCTTTTCCAGTTTTCTCCATATATCACGCCAAGACTTGGTAACAAATTGGACCTTTAGTAGCACTTGACCTTCTGGGGTGTCTGGGTCGATTTCAGAGTACAGTTGGAAGTTCCGCTTTAGGCGATTAAGCCAAGTAGCAGGAGTTTCATCCTTCTCTTGTGCACTCTCAAATGCCAATTTGGTATTAGTTCCTTTGGGAACTGACTCTTTGATCCCCCGTATTATCAAAGACCTATATTCTATCATGGCCTTCCTCTGCTCCTCCTGATTAGGGTTCCAATTGGGATCCGTTACTGGCAATTTCTGTTCACCTGATGGCACTTGGGGTCCTGGATGGTTATCTTTTACCCAAATTCTTATGCTAGCAGCTCTAATCATCTGGACCTCTTCTGGGGAAAATAATATACTCAGGATGGAATTCATCTTCCCCCAAGTGTAGATATTTGGACTTAAGAATTGATCCACTTGGTTGGCCATGCTGACTGGGTCCTCAACTAAATGCCCCAACTCCTTCTTGAATCTTCTCACCTCAGAAGTGGTTAGAGGAGTGTTCACAAAGCTAACACCTCCCACTATTCCTCCTATTGTAACTTCTCTGAGGGGAAAATGTCCCTCTGCTTTGGAGGTCCTGGACTGGGTACCACAGTATGGCTCATCCTCAAACACAAAATTACTCATTTGAGGGATATTAGCATTAACCTGGACTTTCTGTAGGTCAACAGCTGTATCTGGTGATCAGAGTTTACCAGGTAAGGAGGCATTTGTGTCCCAACTAGGAGGAGGTAAAGGAACAGAAGTAGGAGGGGGAGAAATGCCTGAGTGCATGTTAAGTGGAGCTGGAGAAGGGGTGGAGAGTGCAACAGGTGGAGTAGGCACTCGTGGTGGTGCAGAAGCAACTGGAGGAACCGAAGGGGGTGGTGGGGGAGTGGCCACCAGGGGAGATACTGGATCTACCATAGAGGAAGCCAAAGAGGTAGAAGAAGGAATTAGAGGAGGCGGTAATGGGATGGCAGCCGGGGGAAAAGCCAGATATGCCATTTGAGGTGCCCGAGGAAGAGGATGATAAGGTGGAGGGGCGTCAGGAGGCAAATAGTACAGGGGTCCCACCTTTTACAACTCTCTCTAACTCTACCATCGCCTCCTTCATTCCCCTCTTTCTTCCTCTGCACCTTACAAATTCACACACCTTCATCCCCAAAAGCACTCTTTAACCAACAAGCTACATATAATAATTGCTCAGGATCGGTATCCTCTCGAGCTGTCAGATAGTGACTCAGTTGTTGACACATCCACTTGTCTTTTGTCCCACATCACGGCCATCCTCCTTGCACATCTAACTCTGGCCAGACTTCTACACAGTAGTGAATCATCTTAACCTTATATAATCTCTCCGTGGCCTCTACAGAATCTCATCTCTCTAGAAGTTCATCTAAGGGACTATGGGGAGGTATATTCCTCAGTCTCTTGCCTCTCTTCTCACTATTACATTCTCTCATATTTTCGGGTCTCACCAGAAAAAAATCACAAAGGTGCTTCTACTCGAAAAGAAATGCACCGACAGGTAACTCAAGAAAAATCCTATTTGAGGAGTCTCAGCGTCCTCCACCGAAACCCAGATTTGTCTGACCCCTTTCTATAGGCCTTTAAAAAAAAGAACTGCCTGATGTCCAGCTTGCCTAACTTCCCTCATTAATGCTAGGACTTACGTATCAGGACTTCAAAAAGTCAAGATCCCGGCCTCCTCTGCTGAGACTCAGGATTGCAGAGAAAAGAAGAAACCTCACAAATTTATAAAAAGTTGTAAAGCTTGGTATGTTTATTACAGTGCAGGATGCATGCGGAGAATGCTCTCCTTAAAAGGCATGCATACCTCTGAGGATTTCAGGTCTCCTTTTATCTCCCCTTCCAAATACATATGCATACAGTTTCACAATAGGTTCATACATATTCATTCTGCGTGACATTTATCGCCAGTTCCTCTTTATCAAAAGAATTTTTAGGTCAGGGCAGATTGACCTTGTGGTCGTTTCTGTTTTTTTCTCTCTGTCCCCTCACTATCTCTGGCCTGCAGTTTTTCCCTTCAGCTTTGGCCTCACAGACTTTTCACCTCTCCTAGACATTTTACCTAATTCAAAATGGATCTCTACTCTGTCTCATTTCCCCCTTTCCTAGGGAATAAGTAAATTCTTTTACTTAGTGCAAACCCTTAAGACAATAAGTGTCTCTTAATGCTTTACCATCTACATTTGACAGAGGTTAGTACAGCTATTCGTTGTAGTATTCTCCAGTTCCAAATTAACAATAGAATAGATGATCCTAAGCTTATCCCAACTAATATTAACAAAACTACAATGGGATGACACAACTTATTAAAGATTCCATTTGCAGTTGGTGACCACCCAAAGATCACATCCCACCAGTGATGATCTGCATTTAGTTCTATTCTTTGCAGAATTCTAGTTATTTCTTTTTGTATCACACTGGACAGTTGTCTCTGCTTCCTTGAATTTTTCTTCAAGATCTTTAGTAGGTCTTGGTGCTTAATTAATTGTTTTACTAATGTAAGGTCCATCAGGTCCATCCCAATAGGGGTAGGTGATAGTCTGTGATACATTATGTAATTGGTTTTAACCAGCTGGTGGGATGTCACTGGTGCCAAGTACAAAAAATCACACCCGATAATCTTAACAAAATTACAAATACAGAAATTAGAATTATTTCTACTAGACAGAATAACATCTTTGAAATCAATTTTTACAGCAGCACAAGCAGTTCTCAGGCATACACACTCTTTTCCAGTATATACGAGCACAGTTTTCTGGTCAGTGACTGGATGAATTTCAAAGTGGCAAATACTCTGTTCAGTGTCTAAACACACATCCTGGGTATTAATAGTATTGCTTTCACAAATGAATCCCATCTGTGCTCTAGTAATGCAGGATTCTAAGTTTACTGTCTGCTGCTTTTCATTCATCTTGCGTGCCCACACTCTATGTTCTGAAGGGTAGAGTTTTGTTTTTTCATGGTTTAATCCTAGGGCAATGATGGGATGGATAACATAAACAGTGGCATTATGTATGGTAAGCACAAAGGCAGTGGCCACATTAGAAGCAGGATCATAGGTGAAATTCACCATCATCCACCAGGATTGAAACTTCCTTTCAAAATCTGTTGCATTATCCCACACAATTTTCCGAATTTCAGCTGGAAAATTGCCTTCACCCCCTTCCCATATGATCAGAGCTGCTGTTGCCTGCATCCATAACTGTGCTTGTATACAACTGAAAGCTAAAGACACATTATCTTGAACTGTACTAAGTGCTTCTACTATTAACTTGTGATCTTGGTCCCTGGCCTTTTCCCACTTTGGCAGTACTTTTGAAATCTGCCTCTGGCTAGTTCCTAATTCCAATAGAGATGACTGTAAAGGCTGCTTCAGTTTTGTTAGGCCACCTGCTGCAGTGGCCAGCTTATTCATCAGTATTTCTGAATCAATTCCATTTAAAACTCCTGATCCTGTCCCTAATATGCCAGTTAGATCCTTTCTTATTCTGCTCCTGAGATATGCCTGTCTTTGTAACCACGTTGTCCAGCCCTCAAAGGATGTTTTTAGGAAGGAGGAGCAGGCTGGTTGGATTTTTGAGATGTTAATTTGCATTATCAACTCCACACGTTTGAGAGACCATTCTGGATTGAATAATAGTTGTTGTTCACCCACATTCCTCACTATGTAGGGGCCTATTTCATACACTTTAGGTTCAAGTTTGTGTTGAGTCTGAACTATTTGAGTCTTAGTATGGGTTGTATAAGGTCCTACTGTTGTAAAAAGTGCAGTGTCTATTTTGAATTTAAATGAAAGTCCGATAGCATCCTGAGCCCAAAGGCAAGTCACTTCTTCAGGCCGTATTAAAGTGAAATTACACCAACAGTCTGATTCACTTAGGCTATCACAAACTTCCTGGTGTTCGTATACACCAGGAGAGGTTGCAACACTAATTTCATTTGGTCTCTCATAAGCCATCCCATTTGTCCACAGTTCCTGTTCCTGCCATTCCTGCTCCTCATATACCTGATCCCCGTGAATTACTACAGTGGATAGGTTTAAATCTTTTATCTCAGAAGGTTTTCCCATGGATCCAGTATACTGATTAAACGCCTGGGACCAAGGCCATTCAGCATTGCTTTGGATAGAGGTACTCTCTAGTTCTAAAACTTCAGTTATAATTACATACAAAACAATTCTGTAAACTAAAGTATAAACTACTCCTGACTGCAATATACTCATTTTGCCCAAGTAAGTTTTAGTCTCAGTTCATTCTCTTCTGGTGTCATTCTCTAAGGGACTTGTAGGGCTTTCTTCACTCCAGAGTGATGGATCCAGGCATTCTGCTCCTTGATTTTGATTGCAGTGAAGGTGGTGAGAACTACTTGCAGTGGTCTCTCCCACTGTGGTTCCGAAGTCTTCTCTGTAAGAGACTTAAAATATACATCATCCCCAGGCTATCTAACTCCCTGCTCCGAGTTCCAGCCACATGTTTCTCAATTTCTCTGAGCTGTTTGCTTACAGCCACCATGTAGGCGGACATTCTGGACATTCCCTTTGTATTCTATATGGGCTTCTATAAGGCATTTAAAAAGGATTCAGCATTCCTTTAGCTCAAGGTTTAGTTCAAATTTGCAATAGTGCTAGTGGAAGAGCTTGGGGCTAGGGTAGATTAACTTCTTGCCCCAGTGTTACAATCTGCTGCTTAATCAAATGATTCATTTTCTCTACCTGGCTGCTTGATTGGGGCCAGTATGGAGCGTGAAGTTCTTAATCTATGCCCAGGTGGCCACTAATCTGTTGCACTGCTTTGGAAATGAAATACGATTCTCTATCTGAGGATATCATGGCTGGAACTCTGAAGCGTGGTATTATTTCTTGTAAAAATAATCTGGTCACCTCTCGAGCTATGACAGTTCTGGTGGGGAATGATTCTGGCCATCCTGAAAATCTATCTATCAATACCATTAAATACTGATACCCCCCTTTCCTTGGCAGTTCTGAAAAGTCAATTTGCCACTGCTGTACAGGCCCATGGCCTCTCCCAGTCTGACCGAGTTTTGGCCGGGGGGTATTTTGGGGTTAGTCTGGAGGCAAGGATCACATTGTCGACTTACCTGAGTGATAGTAGCAAGTAAATTCCTGACAACGATTGTTTCAATCAGATGTATGTTCTGGAAAGCCTGTGGAAATTACTACTTCAAAGTCAACACTTCATTTCAATGCACTCTGTATCACTCGCAGCCTTGGTCATTTTGAGAAAGGAGCCACACTCTATAAAAGCTTTTAAGTAGTTTGGCCCTAGTGTGCTTTCTAGTGCTCTTCTTTCACTAGTAACCACGAAAATGGGAAAGGATTACTAGCTCTCTTTCAATGGTAGCCCATCCCTTGTAGTTTGACGTCCCTTTTGATTAGTATTATTGTATTTTGGCTTACCTTTGAGGAAAATCTGAACCTCACCCTTTGCTGCTTTCTTTGCCTCTCCATCTGCCAGCTCATTTCTTTCCTCCAATTTTAAGCTCACTCTCCTGTGTGCCTTAATATGCTTTTTCAGGCAGCTGAACTGCTTCCAGCAGCTGGATTGTCTCTTCTTTCCCTGTGAGGTCAGCAGTCCCCTCTCCTTCTAGATGGCTCCATGTGCATGCACGACTCTGAATTCCTTTTGCTGTTTCTAAGGCATGGGTCAATGCATTTATGTCAGCCTTCTGTGCAGAGGTACCTGTTGGTAAGGGTCCGGACTCTATTACCTCTCTGCAGGTAGTCACTGTGTACTTTGCATGTCGCTTTCCACTGGCAATGTAGCTGCTCCAGTCAGTGAACCAGGTCTCTGCATCGTCCATAGGAGTGTCCTTTAAGTCTGGGCAGCTGGAGTAGGTAGCTTCAGTGGTTTCTAGGCAATCATGGTGTACTGCTTCTCCTTGATTCCACCGAGAAAAGAAGCTGGGTTGACAATATTAGTCACTACTATCTCTACATAATCTTGCTCTACCATGATGGCCTGGTATTTCAGAAACCTCTGTGGTGAAAGCCAGTGGCCACCCTTTACTTCCAGTACTGCGGACAATGTGTGGGACGCTACCACAGTCATTTTTGTCCTAGGGTAGGCTTGTGTGCCTCTTGAATATTCAGCACAACTGCTGCTACCCCTCTGAGGCAACCTGGCCAGCCCTTGGCTGTTGCATCTAGTTGCTTAGAGAAGTAAGCAACTGCCCTTCAGTATGGACCCAAGTCCTGAGCCAGTATTCCCAGGGCAATTCCTTGCATGGAAAAATAGAAAGGATGGTTTACTTACATCTGGAAGTCTCAGTGCTGGAGCTGACATGAGGGCACTCTCTAGCTGGTGAGAGGCCTGTGTGGCATCTTTTGTCCACTGGAGATCTCAGTTTCCATTGACAATAAGAGCATAGAGGGGTCTGAGAGCAGTCCATAATTATAAACCCACAGCTGGCGCTACCCTGCCATGCCTAAGAAGGTTCATAGTTCCTTCATTGTCTGGGGTTTCGGGGTTTGGCATATGGCTTCCCTGCCTTAAAATCTGCTGCACAGCACTCACTTCTTACCCCAGGTAGATTACCTTCTGTTTCACTACCTGTGCATTTTTCTTTGATACTCTGCATCCTTGGAGTCCTAGGAAATTCAAAAGGCTTACCGTTCAGGCTTCTCTTGCTTCCCTCGTCCGAGTGGCTACTAGAAGATCATCCACGTACTGCAACAGCCTCCTTTCCTCTTGTGGAGCTTCCCGGGACTCTGGGTCTTTGCAAGCTGTTCTGCAATCGGAGTGGGGAATCTTGAAGCCTTCAGGCACATGGACTATGTGAGCTTGTGTTTGAATGCAAAAATTTTCTGGCTGGCTTTGTGGATAGGGAGGCAAAAGAAGGCATCTCTTAGGCCTAAAACAGTGAACCAGGTTAGCTCAGGTGTTAAACAAGTTAGTAAAGTCTATGGATTTGCTACCACAGGGTATAAATTCTGTGTTATCTTATTGACAGCCCTTAATCCAGTACTATCAATTATTGGGCTGATTCCTTCCTTATCTTCCTTTTGAGGGTACTACTCAACTCTCACTGGTTGTGTTCTTTCCTTAAGCTTGATTACCATGGGGTGGCATTTTTCACTCTCCCTGGTAGAGCAGAGGCCCATACCCTTGAAAACACTTATTTACTTATTGTAATATCTCCTTACTAATGTCTTTCTTAATTTCAGTGTCTGTTAATATTAAGCCTAACATCTTTATATCATTTGCTTCCAGAGTAACCTTTCTCATTTGAGAATGTTTGGCAAATTGAGTGAATTGTACAAAAGCTTCTAAGTACATATAGTACACATGTTACTTTAAAGGTTTGCAAAAGTATGCCTTCTCAGACTGGCCCGTTCTTCAGTTGTTCCCCACACTACAACATAAACATTTTCCACAGGTACTGAAGCTTTATTTAAAACTGAATTTATGGCCCTTGTGTCGACTACAATGTGACCTCCTTTTGGGGAGGTCATCTTTATCCTTCCTCCTTTGCCTTAGGAGGAGCCTTTAACAAATCATATGTACCCATTTTGCGAACTGTAATCACTTTGCATTTCAGAATCATATGTACCCATTTTGCGAACTGTAATCGCTTTGCATTTCAGCATGATAATCTTTGCTTGACTTCATACGTTGCTATCATATGCTGTATGCTGAACAACTCGTTTGATTTGCTTTCTCTTTGCCTTGTTTTCCTTTTCACGGGCCAAGACCAGAGGGCAGTCTGATCTCACAGTCTCTTTGCCATTCTGGGTGATTTCTTAAAACAAAAAGACATATCAGCATACAAAAACCCTCTCCCATTTATCTTCCTATTTTAAAACAGTACTAACTGCGATGAAGTATTATAAATCTTTATTTTCTGAGCTGCTCTTACTGGCAGCCTTCTCCCAGTGAGCCCCTCCTAAAAGGGGCTAATTTAGGAACCTCTTTGCTCTGGTCAGTTCTCATTATTTATTTCTCCTTGCCCTATCTCGCTTCCACCCAAACTTCTCTTTACAAAGCTTCAGAGTAGTTTCTCAGTCTTCCTCCTACACACACACAGCTCCAGGTGGCAGGTATCAGATGTGATTTCCACACACGAGCCTTAAGATCTTAGGTTCTGAATCAGCTGGATCAGAAACCTTTGATTTACACTCAGGGGCATGTGCCCTGATGCTTATTAGAACAGCAATATCAGCGTTTCTCACAAACACCACACTGCAATAATACCTGCACATCCAGCTTTTGCCCACAGGTCATTCCCGTGTTCCCTGGGGAGACAGGGCAGCCAGTGCTGTCCCTGTTCTCAGGGGACGGCCACTGTCACCTCACGCAGCATGCCAGCCTCTTGATGCACCAAAGGCTCCCCAAAATTGCCCACAAAGGCAGGCTATTCTGTTTATTAAAGAGAACTCTAAATCCCTACAGCAGGCTGTTCCCAGTCCAGACTTGCTGTGGTAAACTAATTCATCTCTTCTATCTAAACTCTGTTTTACAAAATATCAGTCTTTTCTAGTTCTCTTCTTGCACAATCTAATTAAGCACTGTGTCTACTTACACTTGCTTTACTGCCTTGCAAAAATGCTGTGCCTGCCCTAGCCGAAACTCTGATATGCCCACAGACACAGAGACACATGCACCCCCCCCAGCCCTTTATCTCAAATTCACTAGACCCAAGGTTTGAATTGCTGTGAGGTGGAGAATTCTTGGAATTCCTTTAATTCGCTTTATTGTAGTTAAGCATAAATCACCATACCATAGTCCTTCTGTGTAAAATGCTACTCTTGTTGCAAACAAAATCTTAAAATCTCCACAAACACCACTATACAATCCGAGAATCAAATTACCACAATGCAGTGGAAGAAAATCACCACACAAAATCACTGGGAAAGGGCATATCTCTCAAAGTGCTCACTTTTCTCAACACAATGCAGCATACCATAATTCAGCATTTACTCAAATCAATTTTTCCTGGACACAATCAAAATAACAGCACGCAGTCTAGAGATCAAGTCCAAACATCCTGAGCAAAGGAACTCTCTGAGCTCGTACTCAGGGTTAAAATGTACCAAATTTACACAAATCACTACATTTAAACACAACAAATACCATCATTGACGTTCCTCCACTCGCGTCTCCTCAGGGCACTTCTCTCCCTGCCCCCACAGCCTGCTGCAGCCGGTGCCTCAGGCCTCACTCGGCTGCTTCAAACACGGGTAGTACTCACCCCCCCCCCCCCCCCCGCACTGTAGAGCACTGTAGATCTACTCTCTTTTATACACCATGCACTTATATATTGCATGACTTGTGAGGGTTCATCAGGGTGAGAGAGATATACAAGAATCTTGGTCTCTTGATCAGAAGGCTGGATTTATAATTTATGATATATAATACATTACGACTATACTAAAAGGAATAGAGAGAAAAGTTGCAGAAGCTGCTAAGCTAAGAATAGAATAGGAATCTAAAAACAAGAGAGCTCTCTGAGAATATGTCCCCGAGCTTGGTCCTGTTATTGGCCCTTAATTGTAAACATGGAATATGAGCCAATCACAGGTGAACCTATTGCATTCCACATCAGCAGATAATTATTGTTTACATTTTTCTTCTGGGGCCTCAGCTTCCCAGAAAGGGCAAATACTGAAAGAAAGGTTTTTTAAGAAAAGATGACTGTGACACTTATACACTTGCACGATTACAAACACAGTGCAATGACCACACAATGCATTAACCATACAGCGACACAGTGTCCGGACACCACACACACACACACACAAACAAAACACACACGGGTTCAGCAGTTCTGCCCCATCAGAACAATGAACCTCCAATACACACATACATGGGTTCACCTGACCCACCCCTAGAGTCGCTAGCAGTCTGCCCTATCAGAACAATGAACCCCGTCTCTACTGTAGCTGCTCCATCAGCTGTACCCAGACGTCTCTGAGTGATTTACTCCCTAGCTCTCTTTTCCCCCCGGGAGCCCCTTAGTACATACCGTATCTTCCTCCGCAGCCAGCAGGTCCTTGTCTGTCCTTGCAGGAGGCAAGTCGAGACGAGTGGAGCCCCACCAGGAAAAAAAATCCTAGGGCGCGCCTTGGAGGTCCGTCTATCCCCCCTGCCCCTGCGGGGACAGAGAACTCCTGGCTGGCTTGCCATAATGTTTTGCGGAGAAAAGAAGAAGCCTTACAACTTTATAAAAGTTGTAAAGCTTGGTATGTTTATTACGACGCTGGATGCATGCGGAGAATGCTGTCCTTAAAAGGCATGCATACCTCTGAGGATTTCAGGTCTCCTTTTATCTCCCCTTCCAAATACATATGCATACAGTTTCACAATAGGTTCATACATATTCATTCTGCGTGACATTTATCGCCAGTTCCTCTTTATCAAAAGAATTTTTAGGTCAGGGCAGATTGACCTTGTGGTCATTTCTGTTTTGTTCTCTCTGTCCCCTCATTATCTCTGGCCTGCAGTTTTTCCCTTCAGCTTTGGCCTCACAGACTTTTCACCTCTCCTAGACATTTTACCAAATTCAAAATGGATCTCTACTCTGTCTCACTCATGCCTGACCTCCTTTGTCAGGACTTAATCCTCGGGACTTGTGATTTGCCTGACTTCTCCCTGTCAGGACTTTTGGGCTGCGTGCCACTCACACACTATTTTTCCCCGCATGCCTGGAGAGGGGCCCTCTCTACCCTTCAGGAGGCACCTCAACCACCAATCCCACTCGCTTCCCCCTGTTCCCTGCCGGCCCCGTCGTGGGGGTCCGAAATTGAGGTACTAGGAGGTCCCCACTGGCACCAAGGGTCCAAGCTGCCGGCCTTTTCCTCATTCACACTACCCTCGCCACCGGATACTCTCACCAGTCTGGCGCTCCTCCGCATCACTGGTCTCAAGCTGATCTTCCTTGGTCCAGATAGCCAGTTGTCCTGGAGGTCCAGTGTGGGCAGCTGTCCTAGTTCTG
This sequence comes from Melospiza georgiana, assembly GCF_028018845.1. Classification (NCBI taxonomy): domain Eukaryota; kingdom Metazoa; phylum Chordata; class Aves; order Passeriformes; family Passerellidae; genus Melospiza; species Melospiza georgiana. The sequence continues at coordinate 8,105,578 of NC_080464.1, read as the reverse complement.
GTGTCCTCTTCAGCCGTTTATCTCCCGGACGAGTGCCCAGCTGAATTAAATAGGGAAGGAGATCTTTATTCTTTTTAATACATTTATTAAAAATCAGCTTGGGTGGGAAGAACCGACGGGTCACGCTCACGGGGCCGCTGCTTCCAGGAGTGGCACGTAGAAGGAGGAAATGTGCAGCTTTGTCCGCTGGTCTGCAGGCAGAGCTGGGACTTCCATCCTCAGGAGAGCACCAGGAGATTCCCAGTTTTTTGATTTGACATTTGAGGTCCTCTTTCCAGCCGGCATCCTTTTAGGTTAGGGTGAGGGGTAAAAAGGGTCTTAGCGGATGCTGGATTCTGTTCCTCACATCTAGGTATCATTTCGATCCTTCAGTTCCATGTTGGCTCGTTGTTTTTAGGGAATTTTTCTAGGTTTGGTGAGGGGCTTCTTCATTTGCATGCCAGCTCCGATGGCATTTGCATGCCAGCCCCAATGTCCCCTCCTCTTCACCGTCCTGGGTGCCATCCTCCAGGAAGCAGCAGGGTGCCACTTGACAAAAAAGGGGAATTCCCAACCATCAACAACAGGTAGTTAAAGAAAAGCTATTAACAACAGGTGATTACCACAACAGTTAGAACTCCACCCTGGCAGCAACTGGCTCAACCTGTGCACTCTGCAACCTTTAAAAAATGGGCAACTTTTCCATTCTTAACAAGGTAAAATGAGACACAGAGGGGATGAGTGGACAAAATCTTCAGATTCCATGCAGTTTTGATGGGCCCTGCAGAATTTTCTCTTATCAGGAATCATGGCTCTAGAAAAGAGAATCTTGTTAGATAATCTAACTTGGCAAGAGGGGAAACTTGCCAAAACCACAGAAAGGGAATTTCAAAATATAAATAGGCAAATATAGACAAATACTGAATTGACATCACAAAATAAGAGGAATGACGGATTTGTCTTTACAAACAAGCTGTGGATCTTTTGGTAGATAAAACTAGCACTTGTTTTGGGGAGAAAAGAAGAAACCTCACAACTTTTTAAAAGTTGTAAAGCTTGGTATGTTTATTGCAGCGCTGGACGCATGTGGAGATTGGTCTCCTCAAAAAGAGGCATGCATACCTCTGAGAATTTCAGATCTCCTTTTATCTCTCTCTCAAATACATATGCATACAGTTTCACAATAGGTTCATACATATTCATTTTTATGGGTTTCCTGTGACTTTTACCACTAGTTCCTTTTTATCAGAAAGAATTCCGAGGTCAGGCTGACTTGCCCTTACAGCAGTCCCTATCTCTCTCTATCATCTTCTGTCTCCTCCCCTTTATTTCTGTCCTTCGCTGAAGTAACTTCACTGAGGTTAGACCTTGCAGTCTGGCTAAATAACTACGATTTCTAACCACAGACTCAACTCAAAAATGTACATTTCACCTAAATTAAAATGGATTTCTGTCCTGGAAAATTTTCACTTTGCTTCACACTGAGAGATAAAAGAAACAAAGGGAATGATTCCACTGATTGAAGAATGGAACAAGATATTTGCTTTTACAAATAAACTTTAGATTTGCTGATAAATGAAATTAGACATTGAAAGATGAAGGAAACAATGGGGAAAACCCCTAAATTCCATAAGAATTAAAAATTACGGGGGAGGGTTATACATTAGAGGGAAATTTTCGGTATCAGGTATTTCGGGAAGGCTGTACCTCTCTAGTACCTCAGCCAATGGGGAAAGAGAGAAGGGAAATGTGACTGGGAAATTAGGATCAAAAGAAGGCTGCATCCTCCAAAAATTTGAGAGATCTCAGGGGCATGCCCCATGGCCTCTCCCTCTATTCAAATGAAGTAAAAGGACATCTCTGTCTCCTTTTTGAACATAAACCTCTGATGATTGTGGATTAATTTTCTTGACAACTGGGGTCTCGTCCTGGGATATTTCCACTCTCTGGAGCGGCAGGCAGTAAGTGGAGCAGAAAGCATGCCTCACCCATGCGAAAACCAGCAATCATTTGTTTTCAAAATTTTAAAAGTTTAATACTAATAAAATGGTTATAAAAATAGTAATATAAATACAGTAATAAAAACTTGGACAATTAGAATTTAGGACAATATGAGACAATAAAAACAAAGAGTTACGGATGGTCCGGGTACCTTTTTGTGGGCAAAATAAGCCTGAAAAAGGACACACGTTAACAGAGGATTAATCCTAAAAAGCAATAGCCTGTTGCATATTCATACATCTCATACATGATGCATAAATTCCATTCAAACAAGGGATTCTGTCTGGTCAGGTCACTTCTTCCTATTAATCCTGATGGTGTCTTCAGGACTGAGGAGGCAGGAAGAAGTTTCTTCTGCTAAGGGAGCAATAAATTCTTTTTCTCAGAAAGATTATGGTGTCTTTTGGCTGCTATTTCAGTGCGAGTCCTCTCTTTAATAAAAGTATCTTACATAGCATAGTTTTTATTTTAACATTATTTTAAAACCTAAAATGATATTTAACACACTACTTCAGAAAACTATTAAAGCATAACTTTCTAGCATCACAAATTTAATATTAATCTTAATATTTGCGAAAATCCAATCACAAAATATGCATTTTTCACAATCCCCCCTCTTATTCTTTGTAAATCACTTGGCTTAAACAATATTTATTGACTACTTGCATCTTCTGGACTATGCTGGCAAAATAAAACAGGAGATTACACAAGTAAGAAATATAAAAACAGTTGTAACACACAGAAGGAAAAATCTTAATTTCTTCTATCATCTTATTTCTAATACATTATGCCACCAGCTAGGTTTTTGAGGAAGCGAAGAGAGCCAACCCATCTTAATTGATCAGCATCGAACTCCGATTTATTGATCCAACATGTACATTTTTATAACCGTGTTAATTAAGTTCATACATATTGCAAAACCCGAGCTCATCATTGGCTACAGATTACACACCAACCCCTCCTCTTGTTTTCAATACCTATGGTTTGTTATTGAGACCAAAACTTGTTTTTCTCATCCTGTTATGAACAGTTCTCAAGGCCTCCATGTTTGTCACTCTGCTTTCCCATCACTATCCAAGGACAAGGTATTTACTTGTTATTAAAAAACAAGCCTGAGAACTTTGCTGTTTACAGGAATGTGTCTGAGAACCTTGCTGTTTACTGCTGCCTTTTACTTTTCAATCAGCTGTATATTTTCATGGCCTTTTTTCCTTCAAGCCATGTCTGAGCAAAATTCTCCAACAGGTTTTAACATTGTTTTCTAATTTATTTATTTTTTTGGACTCGTACCATTTCTTCTCTGATTTTTTTTTTGCTTTTTCTAGAATGACTTTTCCGTTGTCATCTATTTTCAACAATCTGATATATTAAACTTTCCAAAAACACCCCCTTCTTTGGCCAATAAATAGTCCAAAGCCAACCTATTCTGATACACTACAGTTTTTGTTCGGCTTAGCTGACTCGATATTAATTCCTATGCCTGAGCAGCTTTATTTGTTATCATTTCTATAACTGCTTGGAATCTTGTAATATGATTCAACGTATAATCTGGGGTCAATACAGAGTTAGATTACTGTGCTGGATTTACCTTTTTGTTTACTAGTTGTTTTTCTACCGAATCCTGAACTGTATCTGTAAGATTAAATGTAAAACAAATCCATCTCTCTCCTTTTGGACATTCAATTCCAAATCTATTACCACTTTTTCCTAAGTTCCCTGTAATCCAATAATTTTCTCCATTTTGCCTACAGGTTCTTAATTTGGATGGGTTATAATAGGGGCTGTTGACATGAGTGTGTGTAAAAAAAGAGGAACTTCGGTTTCTTTCCATGTGATGCTTTCTGTGGCATTTGTGACACAATTTTGCTGGTATCCTGAAAGGGAAAAGACAACAAATGAGTGCCAGAAACAGGAATAACAGAGGTCCAGTATGGCTTATACTCCCACCTCCCATGCCTGTGAGGTTGCAACTCACAGCAGGTGTATTGCGTCTTCTTGGTGGCGAATACAGAGGCCAATCTGGTCTTGCCCTCTATTTCCTTGTCACTTTCTCTTAGCTAATTTCCAGGCAAATCGTTCTTGACACCCCTTAACTGTGGTTTCCCACCGTTCCTCAGGTATGTCCCATTCCACAAGCACTAATAATTCCCATCCACAAAACAAAGTTATTACTTTAACACTTCTTGCAACAAGAGCATAAATTTTGTGAACTATCATACTAATTATTTCCACAGTTCAAACATTTAATTATAACCCAGCTAGCATTTCCAGTATCGGAATGAATCAAATAAAGTTTACTGTATGGTATTGATGGAAATGGTAATTCCCCTTCTTCCCTGTACAATTCACAGGCTAAGGTCAGAATATAAGAATTCTTTTTCCAAAACAGTCTTGATTCTTCTGTCTGAAGTATTCTTCACCAAGGAGATGCTTTATTCAAGCAGTGCTTGAAATCAGTGATGTAAGGTTTGCCTTATTTCTTAATTAGGTGTTATTCTTTGTACATTTCTTGGATCATTTGGGTCTTCCCAAACCATTACCACCCAGTCCCCATTTGAAAGTCAATTTGGTATCACTCAGTTTAAATGTGATAGTCCATTCTTCAGGTTCTTTCACAGGTCCTTGGATTTTGCTGGCATGAATTCACCTTCTTTCCGTGGCTCAGATTGCTATTTCAGTAGTACCTGGAAAGGACTTTTTAATAGCACAGTGATAAAAGAAAGGCAATACTGCATTTAATTTTACCATTAGTTTTTTTCTCAAAACTTTCTGGGTTTAGGTAAAAGCTTTCTCCAAAGCAGCCTCTTTTTCTTGTATCACACCGTGCTAATAGCTACAGAGGCAAATTCTTCTTTCTGTGAGCTACAATTAGTTAGACAAGAAAGGCCAGGCCGATTTTAACACGAGATGAATCACATCTATTGCCTTTTACTTTTTGGGCAACATTTAACTGTTTTAGCCTTACAGACCCATTTCTCAGAACAAAATCCTCCTCTTTTTTTTTTTTTTTTTTTTTTCACCACATTTCTTTCAATGCTGTTCCTCGCCCTTCTCCCACTGCTGTCACTTTACTGCTGGGCCCTGGCCAGGGCAGATCCTGCCCTAGCGGGAGCAGGGGAAAACTTACAGACAGCCGTGGGCATGGGGACCCTGGGGGCGTGCCTTGGGTCCCTTTCGCCCCCACACTCTCTCTCTTCTTCTCTTTCTCTCTCTCTCTCTCTCTCTTTCGACCTACTTGCCAAGGCCGATACTGCCATCCTGGAGTCGGGACCCCGACAGTCTGGGAGCCACCCTGGCAGTTCTGCCACTGAGCCAGCCTGCTCCTGGCCGGCAAACCTGTGTAATCTGCTCCCAGCACTGCTGCCAGGTCACCTCCATGAACGGGTCCCTGCTGCAGCCCCTGAGACCCTGCTGCTCATACAGGAGCGATCAAACCCCTCCCAAACATGACAACCCCAAACTTGGCATGCCCAAGTGCTCCTGACATTCTTTTTTTTTTTCTTCCTTAGTCAACATATCCTCTTTTCCCTTCAAGGAGGGCCGGTTCCACTAAACCTTTTCCAGGCCCCAGTTCAGCAATGAATAACCTCTTAACAACCATGTGTTAAGACACTTCCTTGCCTTTTATGCAGAGACTGTGTTCACCCTCCTTTTCTCTTTCAGCACCAAGACATCATCACTCCACATTCCAACATCCCAGAGACTGCTAACCACCCCTCCCCCTTCTTTGACTTCTCTCTTACTTTCTTCTCTTCTTACTTTCTTTCCTTTCCCTTTCTTTTTCTCTTTTCTTTGATCCAACACACCTTGGACTGTATGAGGTATACACACAACTAGTTTACTTCCAAAAGTAAGCTTACAACTTTCTTCTACTAGGATCGCAGTAGCTGTTATAGCTTGAATACATACTAGCCAGCTGTGGCTTACTGGGTCTAACATCTTTGATAAATAAGCTACTAGTCTCTTTACTCCTCCTAACTCCTGAATTAAAATTTTATGAGCTACTCCATTTTCTACATTTATGTAAAAATGAAAAGGGTTTTTCTAATGAGAGTAAGCTTAAAGCTGATACTTAGGCCAGTTTTGACTTCAACTCTTCTAATTAAGCATCATTTTACTTTGTTAATTTTCTATATAAAAATTTTATTGCTTGTGTGTACCCATCAATCCATAATATGCAACATTCCAATAATCTGAGTAGTTTTCTGATTTCCCTCTTTGAAGAGGGAGGGGGAAGAGATAAAATTCCTGCAATTCTCTCGTGGTTGAGTTTCCAGCTACTCTTATTTATTAAATGTCTAAAATATTTTACCTCTGATTCTACAGATTGCAATTTCCCTTTGGATATCTTTAATCCTTTTCCGCCCAGAAAATTCAAAAGTTATATAGTAGCTTTTCTAACTTTACCTTCAGTTTCTCAAAAAAAATAGTTTCTATTGGGTTTCTTTACAGGGAGAATAGGGGTATTATGAGGATACATACAAGGTTCTAAGGTCCCATCCTTTTTAAGTTCTTCTATTACTATCTTTAAACCTTCCTGTCCTTTTAAAAATATGGGGTACTGATGTACACATATGGGACAGTATTTTTCAGTTGTGACACTTATGAGGTCAATATTTAATCCTCCCCTATTTCCTTGCACAGCTCAAATTTCCTTGTTAATTTTTCTTCATCGTCTTGGCCTAATTCTAAAACTCTAGATGTCATTTTCCTGTCTTCTGGTATAACTCCGATACCTAGTTTTACTTGTTAGTCGCTTCCTAATAAGTTGCTATCTGCCCCAGGGACTAGTAAGACATCCCCCATCCTGAAATAAACAGGGCAAGGAGACTTCTTCTCCTTTTTAATGCCTTTATGAAAAGTGATCAGCTCAGCATTGGGCAGCTCGGCTGGGCTGCAGTGTCCCGTCGTCTCTCCCAGGGCAACCCAGAGGAGGAGGACATCCGCAGCTTTGTCCACTAGGGGCAGAGCTGGGGGTCCGATCTTCGTGGGAGCCTTTAGGGCTTCAAGACCCTCCGATGTTACTTTTCCCCCACTCCTTCCCGTCCGCTCTCGGCGCCGGGGACGACTCCCATGGTCAGAGCGAGAGGGACTCCGAAGGTGTTCCGCATCTCTGCAGGCTCAGCACTCCGCTCCTCACGTCCAGACATCACTCCAATCTCTCAACTCTTAGGTGACTCGTTTTTGGGGTTCTTCCCGCATGTTTGGAGTAGGGGTACCACACACCATGCTGTTCCTTGGAGTTATTTGCATATCCCTCCCCTCCAAAGTCTCTTCTCCTCGCTGTTCGAGAGGTCTCCACCCTTCAATGTCTCAGAGAAGGGCCATTAACTCGCCCCAGCCAGGGCTTTTACTGATAAAAAAACAACTATTAACAACAATGACCAGTAATTACCATAATACAAGCAGCAGCCCAGCAGCAACAGTGGTAACCTTTTTCTCACAGAAAAAATTGGCAGAATTTTTGTTCATAACAGTCCCCCCTCTTTTTCTTTGATCGAGCTTAAATTTTAAGCTCGCATCAACTTACAATTTTAGACTCATGGGCTTCATATTTAATTTTTTGAATTTACTATAAATTTCTTGTGCACTTTGGTAATCACGGTTACTTAACTTTGTTACTTTGCTTGGTTTCTTTAGGTTGGTCTGCACGGCAAATACTGTTTTAATGAAACAGATAAATAAGCATAGTAAAAAGAGCAATCCTCCAAGTATATACACAGTGAGAAAAACTACCTTTTCCCATACATCTTTTTTGAAAATCTCCAGGTTCTCCCACCAACTGGAATCAAGCGTAGGGGTTTGTCCTTGATTATTTACACATGCTAATCTTTTTATTTCATTTGAAATGTTCCTAATAATTGCATTCTTTACTTTTAATACTGCCTGGAGCCTGATGACTTTGTTTAACATAGATATTGGGGTCTGAACTTGGCTTTTACAATTTTGAATTCTCTCAATTTCTATTTCCCTTTGCTTGTTCTGTTTCATTTCCCCAAATCATTATATATAGGAACTCCTAAACTTGATCCAGTTTCTTTGGGCAACAAGAACAAAATTGGTTTTATCATGCTAGCAGTGCAGCTACCAGAAAAGTCTCCTGAAAATTTGGTGTGTGCTGTGGTATCAGAGATCAAACCTAGGGATTTAGAGCTCCCCTGAAATGTGTTTTCAGCTTCTGTTGGGCATTCCCAACATTTACATAGTTCTTTCATTTTCCAAAAGGGGTTTATCTCTTTTTCAGTACACTCATAACATTCATAAACTTCATGGTGAGTACACTTGTCTCTTTCTTTTTTCTCAACAGACTCTAATTTGCTTGGATCTCTTGGGATCCACTGGGTGACTGAATACTCCACTGCTAAATACTTGTCACTAACAATTCTTCTTACCATTTTCACCATTTATTTTCTTTTTACTAGATCTACTGAGCTTGTTTTAGCAGCATCACATTCAAAGCACAACCAGGCTTCCCCTATAGGGCACTCTCCTAGGAGGGACTGCCTAAAAGTGGCAGTATTGTATGCTATCCAATACACTCTCTTATTTTTCTGATAAAGGACCAATTGGAAGAGGTTAACACAATCAGGGTTAGAACTGATGTGGACTCTGGACAAGGAGCTCACTTCCTCCTCATAGAGGGGTTGGTAGCACTCACTGCACAGCTCTCCTGGGCTCCCCGGAGCACCACCAGCAATTAGAGCCATCAGTACTACCCTTCCCAAGAGTCTGGTAAGGGTCATCTTGCACAGCCTGCCCACCCGGCCTTGCCTCTTGGGGAATTTTACTGAGGAGAAGCTTCCAAGCTCTTTAGAGTCCCTTCTACCCACTTCTCTGGTTAAACCTCTCTTGGTCTGTTCCCTAACAATTTTGATTTCCCCCAGGGGAGTGCTCTGTAGAGGATTAACCTGGAGTCTTTAGAATTAAATTGGGGAACTTAACCAGAATTACTTATTTACAGTCTTAAACTTTTTACCAACATAGTTTACAATGAACAGTCTTGAAATATTTTAAGCAATGTTAGAACTCTTGATACCAATTTTTTTCCACACAGTTCAGTCTTTTTGACTCTTCCTTCTGAGAGTCAACTTTAAATCACAGTATACTCAGGTGAATTAACTTGTGATGTGGATGAATCCTTATCCAGTGCCTGGAGGTGAGTGGTGTGGACTCTGGCCCAATGCCAGAGGGAGAATGGGGTGGAGTCCGGTGCAATGCCAGAATGCCAGAGGGGAAAAAAACCTGATGTTGAATCCTGGTCCAATGCCAGGGGGTGAGAGTGATGTGAGTCCAACCTTTTTCTTTTGGTCTGCACAGTCGAATTAGTAATGAAGAGTACCTGAAACGGGCTTTCAAACACAGGCATTAATTGTCTGCTATTTAATGATTTTATCAAAACTCAGTTTCTCTGTTTAATGTTATTGGTAATTTCTCTTTTTCCATAGCTTGCATGTTTCTCTCATCAACTTCTGCATACTCTGTATTTTGCAAGGAGTTGTATTTCTCAGCTAACTTAACTCCCAAAGTACTTTTATTCTCCTATTTTTCTGTGTATTTAATTCACTGGTTTTCTGTTCTATTTTTCAAGATCTTATCTATTTATCTCTTGCTTCTGTTTCTTACTTTCACTTAGAGCTTAAATACTTCTTTCAACCCCTTACACTTAATTTTTTTTTTCTTACACCATTCTTCTAAACAATACACTTGCCTCTAAGGAGATGTGGTAAAACTTGTAATGCACAATCTACATTACCTCTATTGTAATTGTTTTACATTTATTCTCTTTTTCTCATTCATTTTTACACATACCTTCACACCCTCAAGACACAAACTGGAGCATTATTCCTAGATAATCACGGGTCCCTGTAGTCCCCCCCTCACCCTGGGGTTGGCCCACAGGTCTCAGTATCTCTGAGCCTCTTGGAAGGGCCCTTACTCTGGTTGCCTCTGGTGCACATTCATTCACCTGTGAGGCTGTCTGCCTGTCACTCACGCTCTTACAGCTACAGCTCCCTCACACATCTGGGGAGCCCTAGTCTGGTTTGCAGGTCACACACACTCTTTGGCCACAGCCCCCACCTGCCCGGGGAACAGTATCCTGGTATTGCAGGTCACACACACACTTCCACTGCCCCCTTCCCACCTGCCCATGAAGTTAAGGCTGACTTTGCTTGTGACTCCCTCTCACACACACAACAAGACAACAATAAGGTACCTTTTACTTTCACATCACTTATTACAAGTTTAGTCTTACTGGCCAGTTTTGGTGATATTGGATATCCTTTATACCTAGCTGTTTTTGACTAACTTCAGATGTTACTTTGTTGAGACAGGACTTATCTGCTCCTGTATCAACCAAAAATTCTAAATCTTCATTTAGGGGTCCCACCTCAAAGTTTACCAAGGGCTCTTCTAGATGTTGCATCAGGTCCCCTAAAGTGTAAAGCCCCTGACACTCTAATCATCACCTTTAAGGATCTTCCCTAAATTATCCTGTTCCCTGGCTATTGCCGCATCGAGACTGAGCTTTCTACAAAACCTCCTGACGTGTCCTGCCTTTCCACAGTAATAGCAATGTCGTTCTCTCAAAGGCCCTTGAGGTGTCTCCATCCTTCTTGTACCTGACAGTACCGGCCTATACTTGCCTCCTCCTGGTGGTGGTCCTGCACGCCCTGCACTTTCTCTAGCTACAGCAACCATGATCCTAGCCTTGGCCTTTGCTTTATCTTCCTCCCTCCTTAAATACACCTTGAATGCCTCTCTTAATAACTCATTTATGTCCTTCTCTTGCCAATCTTCCATCTTTTCCAGTTTTCTCCGTATATCAGGCCAAGATTTGGTAACAAATTGGACTTTTAGTGGCATTTGGCCTTCTAGGGTGTCTGGGTCTATTCTAGAGTACAACTGGAAGTTCCGCTTTAGGTGATTAAGCCAGGCAGCAGGAGCTTCATCCTCCTCTTGTGTACCCTCAAATGCCAATTTGGTATTAGTTCCTTTAGGAACTGACTCTTTGATCCCCTGTATGATCAAAGATCTATATTCCATCATGGCCTTCCTCCCCTCCTCCTGGTTAGGGTTCCAGTTGGGCTCCGTTAGTGGCAATTTCTGTTCACCTGTTGGCACCTGGGGTCCTGGACTGTTATCTTTCTCCCAAATTTTTATGCCAGCCGCACTTATCATCTGGACCTCTTCTGGGGAAAATAATATACTCAGGATGGAATTCATCTCCCCCCAAGTGTAGATATTTGGACTTAAAAATTGATCTACTTGGTTGGCTATGCCCACTGGGTCCTCAACTAAATGCCCCAACTCTTTCTTGAATCCTCTCACCTCAGAAGCAGTTAGGGGAGCATTCACAAAGCCAACACCTCGCGCTACTCCTCCCATAGGAACCTCTCTGAGGGGAAAGAGTTTCTCTGCCTTGGAGGTCTTGGATCTGGTGCTACAGTACGGCCCATCTTCAGATGCCAAACTACTTTGAGGGATATCTGGGTTACCCTGAACTTTCTGCCCATCAGCAGGTGTATTTGCTGATAGCTGTTTATCGGGCGAGGAGGCATTTGTGTCCCAACTAGGAGGAGGTAAAGGGACAGCAATAGGAGGGGGAGAAGAGCCTGAGTAGATATTAAGCGGAGTTGGAGAAAGGGTGGAGAATGCAGCAGGTGGAGTAGGCACTTGTGGTGGTGCAGAAGGAACTGGAGGAGATACTGGGTTCATCATAGCAGAAGCTGAAGAGGTAGAAGGAGGAGTTTGAGCAGGTGGTAATGAGATGGCAGCCGGGGGAGGAACCGGACCTGCCATTTGAGGTGCTTGAAGAAGAGGATTATAAGGTGGAGGGGCAGAAGGAGGCAAATAATCCAGGGGGTCCCATCTTTTACTAATTCCATCATCCACTCCTTCATTCCCCTCTTTCTTCCTCTGTACCTTACAAATTCGCACCCCTTCATCCCCAACAGCACTCTTTAACCAGCAAGCCGCATACAATAATTGCTCAGGATCAGTATCCCCTCGAGCTGTCAGAGAATTATTTAATTGTTGGCACATCCACTTATCCTTTGTCCCACACCAAGGCCATCCTCCTTGCAACTCTAATTCTGGCCACGCTTCCATACAATAATGGATCATTTTCACTTTATCTAATCCCTCTGTGGCCTCTATAGAATCCCATTTTAATAACAGTTCTCCTAAGGGACTACTAGGAGGTATATCCCTCAGTCTCTTGCCAGTCTTTTTACTACTACAACATCCCATTTTTCAAGTCTCAATAAAAAATCCCGAAGGTGCCTCTACTGACCGGGAATTTCAAAAAAAACCTTCCTTGAGGAGCTCCAGCCTCCTCCACTGAACTTCAAATTTACTGCCTGATGCTCAGGACTTTATACTGAACCAACTGCCCAATCTCTTGATTGCCCAACTTCCCAGCGTCAGGTCTTACATCTATCGGGACTTGAACACACGAAGCCACGGCCAAGAATCCAGGTCGTGCCTGACACCCTCAGTCAGGAGAAACAACTGCCTGATTTTTAGTTTGCCTAACCTGCCAATTTTTAGGCTTCACCGTATCAGGACTTAAAAGCAAACCGCAGCCTCCTTCGCTGGGGTTTGTGCCTGACTCCTTGTCAGGAGTTACTTTGCCTGCAGGGCTTGTGAACCACCCGAATCCTTCTCGGGACTGACAAATCTTACTTGAATCCTTCTCGAGACTTACAAAAGTGCCTGACCTCCCTTTGTCAGGACTTTGGGGTGCGTGCCACTCATACACAGTAATTCACTCCGCACGCCCGGAGTGGGGGGTCCCTTTATTCCCCCTTGGGAGACGACTTCACTCACGCTAATTCCACTCGCGTCCCCCTGTTCCTGGCCGCTTTTCTCGCGAAAAGACGGAACCGCAGTACTGAGGGGTCCACTCTCGCTTCGAAGGTCTGGCTGCCGGCCCTCGTCTCACTCACACACACATGCGCACGTCTCCCGCTTCCACCACCGAGTTTCTCACCAGTCCGGTGCTCCGGTGCTCCTCTGCGTCGCTGTCCTGAGCCGTTCCCTCTGGTCCTGGTAGCCAGCTGTCCTCTGAAGATCCAAGATGGCCAGTCCTGAGTCCTCTTGCGGCGTGGCTATTCGGGACGAGCGCCCCCAGCTGACATAAACAGGGCCAGGAGACTTCTTCTCCTGTGTAATGCCTTTATTAAAAAGTGATCAGCTCAGGATTGGGCGGCTCGATGGTCTGTAGCGTCCGTCGTCTCTCCCAAGGCGACTCAGAGGAGGAGGATAAGCGCAGCTTTGTCCACCGGGGGCAGAGCTGGGGATCAGATCCTCTTGGGAGCCTTCAGGGCTTGATCCCTGTCAGATGGTGCCTCGGTCCGGGTCTCCAGACCCCCCAGTCCTGGCTCGGGGGATCTCGAGGACAGGGTGAGGAACGATGAAGGTTTCCCGCATCTCTGCAGGCTCAGCACTTGGTTCCTCACGTCCAGACATCACTCCAGTCTCTCAACTCTTAGGTGGCTCGTTGTTTTTGGGGTTTCTCCATGAGTTTGGAGATGGGGGTCCCACAAAGCATTCTGGTCTTGCGAGTCACTTTGTATAACCCCCCCCACCTTCTCAGGTGTCTTCCCTATTCTGAGAAAGGTAAAACTTAGCTTCGGGCAAGGTCCCCACCCAGGAGAAGGGCCATTACCTCGCCCCAGTGTGGTAGCTAGGGAAGAGGCGCTGCGGAAGATTTCGCGATGTCACGGGAAGCTAGGACCTTCGGTTCCCCATAGATAAGACCCTCAGGTACTCATAGATAAGAAATTAACATAGGAATGTGGTCCCACTAACAATGGGAATGTTGCCCCACTGAAGCCAGTAACTTTCCATCCCTTATCCAGTACTTTTCCATCCCCTACTAACCATAGGTAAGAAGGACAAACCCCTTTTTGACGTAGAGACCCCTAAGACTATAAGACCCCATGAGAAGAAGTAATAAACGCCTTTGACCGTCCACCACATTGGTGTCTGCGTATGTCATTGGCCCGAACGGCCCTAGAGAGAGGGCTGTCGAGCTGTACCTCAGAACCAGGTCGCCTGCCTTGATCCAAAAGGCAACATTTGGTGCCCGAAACCCGGGACAGCGGCTTGCGCCCGGGGAACGGGGAACACTCCTGGAACGAGGACGGCGGCTGCGACAGCGGGACTGATCGCAGCAGGGGGGGACGCCTCCCGGACCAGCTTGGACAATGGAATCCACAGCGAAGGTCGTAAGTCAGGCTCATGAGCAATGGGGAATTAAAGGTGAGCTCAGGAACTCTAATCTTGCTATTGCAAGGCTCCTAGAGCTGGGGACGATCGAACGTCCGGTAAATATATTATATTGGGAAGCGCGGGAGAAGTGCACTGCCGCCTCAGCAGAGGACTCTAAGTCCGCAGGCAGTGGTAAAAACCTGAAAGCGTGGGGGAAAGTAGAAAAGGCCCTACGCAAGACGTTAGAAGAACAGGAGACGCGGAAAGCCGCGTGTACACGTTTATTAGCTACACCAAAGCCGGGGGTGGGGGCCGCGACGCAAACCGCCTCTGAGAGCGATCAGATTGAAGGCGGGAATACGCGGGGGCTGGGCGCGTTCCACCCCTTCCCGAGCCCGAGCCCAGACCCCCCAGAGCCCCCAGGAGACCCCCCGGAACCCTCAGGGGACCCCTCGACCTTCCCGCGGAGCCCGCCGGGTCCTAGCCCCCCCGCGGAACCGTCCGAAAAAGCCGCGGTTTCTCTATCCGTCTCTTCCCCGCCGGCCGCCGGTCCGGCGCAAGAAGCAGAGCAGCGCGCGCGATGCTTCTGGCAGGGACTCGCGGAGGAGGCACGGAACGAGGCCGGATTGTCGGACCCCGCTGGGATCGGTAAAAACTCGCCCCCGCCATGTGCATTTAAAAATGGCGCCGAACCACATGGCGAGGGCGGAAGGGAGGAGGCGGGGGGCGGAAACGGAGTCAGCCTGCTTAACAACGCATGCGCGGGCGAGCGGGGAGACGGGGCGGCCCCCGCGGAGGCGCGTAAGACCAATCAGAGCGCTCTATTCAAATTAGGTCCTTATGGGGTAAGGACGTCCCCCGGCAGGAGGCGGGGGGAGCCCAGGGGGAGGGAGCGACACCACCCCCGAAGGGAGGAGCGAGGTCGAAGCCGCACAAAACGGCACGGAGCGCCGGAAGTGTACCGGCAGTCAGCTTCCGGCTCAGAGTCAAGTAACAGCTGCTCAGACAGCTCGGAAGAGCCGACCGAGCCCGGCTGGGACTCGGAAACCGAGAGAGCAGAATTAATGCGGTTTCGAGCGAAACCGAATAAAGATTTAAACAATATCGAGAAACAATCGCAACACAAACTCAGCGATTGGGGAAAAATAAAAGCAGCCTGTGGGGACCGGGCACCGGCAGCCTCCATGCACACTTTCCCGGGGGGGGTTGCCGGAGCGCGGGGGAACCAACAAAGGGCATATACTCCGGTTAACCCAAAAGAAGCCAAAGCGATTTCAGAAATAGGGATCAACTCAGCTGTAGTACACACTCTTGAGAATGACCTTTCTAGCAATAACGATCTGCTCACTTTTGATATTATGCAAATAAGCCGCATGCTTTTTGATGGGGCGGGGCGGACTGTATTTAAGCAGGAATGGCAGGACGACCGCGTTAGCCCAGGCTTCCGAGGAAGGGCAACAACTCAGCGAGCTGTCCCCAGCCGGCACAGCTTTCCCTGGCAGCACCCTCACTCCAAGCATCCCGGCCCCGGGGAAACGGGATGTCCTTTCCATGCTCGGATTTCGGATTACAAACCTATCATGAAGGCCACTGCCGTAGACCCTCCGCTGCCAATCAAATTGACTTGGAAATCATCAGACCCTGTATGGGTTGAGCAGTGGCCCCTGACAGAGCCTCGAATGGCAGCTTTACTGGAACTGGTCGACCGCGAACTGCAAAAGGGTCACATAGAACCCTCCACCAGCCCATGGAACACCCCTGTATTCGTGATCCCCAAGAGGTCCGGACAAGGCTATCGTCTCGTCCACGACCTGAGAGAGGTGAACAAGACAATCCGACCCCTGGGATCCCAAGGAGCTGACACCACAAGCAACGAGCTCCCTCGACTTCATCGAAAACCAGATGTCCACTGGCACGCTTGCCAGGTGGAACCCAGCCATGCCACTGGACCTGTACGTCCACTTTACACCGAAGGGGGGAGTGGGAACACTGGCCCAAGGACCTTCTGAAAAGGCCCGACCGATCCAATGGGTGGTCCTCGGAAGACCCGCTCGTGCATTTTCCCTGGGAATCGAATGCATCGCCAGTCTCATCATGAAAGGCAGGAGACTCGCCTTGAAACACCTAGAGACAGAGCTGACAAGCATCCACGTTCCGTTTCGCAAGCAGCCGACCTCGGAGTCAGCCACAATATCAGAGTACCTGGCCCTTGCTCTCACCGGCTTCGGAGGAGAAATCTTCTACTCCTCCAAGCCACCCTGGACGAAGCTGCTGACCGTAGTCGACGTGGACATGCCACCGAAGGTCAAGGACAGACCGCAGCCAGGACCAACGGTCTTCACAGACGCTTCCTCCACGACTTCAACCGCAGCAGCAGTGTGGCAGGCAGGAGAGCAATGGCACTGCGTCAAAGCGTGTGACCCCACACTGTCAGTGCAACAGCTGGAGGCAGCAGCAGTGGTTTTGGCGTGCGGACTCTTCCAAGACGAACACCTCAACATCGTAATGGACTCTATATTCGTGGCAAGGCTCTGCCTGTCCATGGCAGGACCAGGAGTGTCGACATCAGCAGCAGCCCTAATGCTGGAAGAAGCACTTTCCTCGCGACAGGGCACCGTGTCAGTCATCCACATCAACAGCCATGACCCAGTCAAAGGCTACTTCCAGACCGGCAACGATAAAGCGGACGCCGCAGCGAAAGGCGTTTGGACCCTGCAAAGAGCTCGTCAACTGCACGAGTCGCTCCACATCGGTGTCAAAGCACTGGCGAAGAGATGCGGAATCCCGACGGCGGACGCGAAACACGTGGTAGCCACTTGCCCTTACTGCCAGAAGTCACCCCTTTGGACCTACGGAGTCAACCCGAGAGGTCTCAAGCCCTCAGAAATCTGGCAGTCAGACTTCACCTGGTGCGAACTGATGAAGCCCCGAGCATGGCTTGCAGTGACAGTAGACACTTATAGCGGGACGATCATAGCCACACAGCACCCCAAAACCAACTCCAAAAACACAATTCAGCACTGGCTGACAGCCATGGCTTGGCTTGGTATCCCCAAGCAGATCAAAACGGACAATGGCTCCAATTTCATCTCTAAACAAGTACAGGAATTCGCTGCAAAATGGGGCATCACGTTAGTGCAAGGCATCCCACACAACAGTACCGGGCAGGCCATAGTTGAGAGAGCAAACCAGACCCTGAAAACCAAGATAGAAGTATTGGCAAAAGCAGAGGGCTTCGCCAATGCCATTCCCCCAGGAGATCAGGCACGCATGCTGGCAACCGCTTTGCTGGCACTGAATCAATTCCCTAGGGGAGACGAAACACACAGTCCCGTCCAAAAACACTGGGCCACTCGAACGCTAGAAGAGGGCCCACAGGTGGTAATCAGAAACGAGCTAGGCGAGTGGGAACAGGGTTGGAGGCTGATGCTCACGGGGAGAGGGTACGCAGCTGTCAAAAAGGACGGCAAAATCAGGTGGTGTCCACTTAAGTCGATTAAACCGGACCTTCATAGCGAGCAGAATGAGACTGACGAGAATTGCGAGTCTTTGTTTGCAGGACCTGCTCGTGGGACGTCCTCGTGACGCGTACATCCCGGTTCCAGACGAAAGTGACAGACCACCAAGCCGTCAGGCAGCACCCGAGAGACCCGCACGGGTGAGACCCAAGCACCAAGGGTGTTTCTGTGTGATTTTGCTGTTGGGGCTTGTCGCCAGAGGGCAAGCCAGCCCAGACCACTACCCCCATCGGCCCTTCAGGTGGGTCATGCGACACCTTGGTAGTGGCAAAGCACTCAGAGAAATCACCACACCGAACACTCCATCCTTCGTGCTCCGCATCACCGACCTGTTTCCAGGACAGCCTAGGGCAAACCCCTATTCCCTACACGCCAAACACTCGTACCTATCCTACTGGTGCCCAGCTTCAAACCCTGGGAAAAGCTACTGCAATCACCCAGGGTGGGGATATTGTGGGCACTGGGGCTGCGAAACCATAGTTACAGATGCCAGACCGTCGGGGCCTGGGTGGGATCCACAAGAGCCAGACAAATTCTTACAGTTCACCTGGGCACCCATCGGCTGCAAAATACCCTTCTTCTTTCGCGAAAACCCCCATCGAAACCAAATTAAAATCCCTAACTTTCGGGCATGCACTGATTACAACATGACGGTCCTGCAGCCAGACCACCCTAGCTGGGCCACAGGCAGAACATGGACAGTGGTCCTTCAAGGGTCAAAAGAGAGGGTGAACGTGCAAATTATCAGGCTCCAGCCGTCAGCATCCCGAGCAGTCGGACCCAACAAAGTGATTAAAAGCGTGCCGAAAGGGAGAAACATAACCTACCCCAAAACCTTACCCACAGGGGTCACCAATGTCCCGACCGGTCAAGTGGAAACCTTTCAGATGAGCCGCTTAACCGAGTCAGATGCAGACCCAATCCTTCGTATGATAGAGGCTACCTTTGTATCCCTGAACGAATCCAACCCTAACCTAACCGAATCCTGCTGGCTTTGTTACGATGTCAAACCCCCCTTTTATGAGGGAGTCGCTTTAGACACTCCCTTCAGTTATTCCACAGCCGACGCCCCTCACCAGTGCAGATGGGACACCCCTCGCAAAGGAATCACCCTGAGTCAAGTCACAGGCCGAGGCAGATGCTTTGGCAATTCAACCCTAGCTAAGCGGGGAGGTAACATCTGCACCAAAATTGGCAGGCTGAACAGGAAAAACAATAAGTGGGCAGTCCCATCCGCATCGGGGATGTGGGTTTGCCAGCGATCCGGAGTGAGTCCTTGTGTGTTCCTTCCCAAATTCAATGACTCTAACGACTTCTGTGTCCAAGTTCTGATTGTTCCTAGGGTCTTGTACCACTCAGACGAAGAGATGTACCATCTTCTTGAGGGACCCAGCCGGATCCACAAAAGAGAAATAATGACAAGTATAACTATCGCAATGCTGCTCGGCCTGGGAGCAGCAGGAACGGCCACGAGTGTCTCAGCCCTAGCGACGCAGCACCAAGGACTGTCACAACTGCAGGCAACGATTGACGAAGACCTGCAGAGGATTGAGAAGTCCATCTCCTATCTAGAGAAGTCGGTCTCCTCACTCTCAGAAGTGGTCTTGCAGAACAGGCGGGGCCTGGACCTCCTGTTCATGCAGCAAGGGGGCCTGTGTGCCGCCTTGAAAGGGTTTCTATGCAGACCACACGGGAGTCGTGAGAGACTCCATGGCAGAACTCCGGAACAGACTGGCCCAGAGGCAGAAAGACAGGGAGGCCCAACAGAGCTGGTACGAGTCCTGGTTCAATCAATCACCATGGCTAACCACTCTGATTTCTGCCCTGATAGGTCCATTGGCGATGCTGTTTCTAACAGTCACCTTCGGACCATGCCTGCTGAACAAGCTAGTCTCATTCGTTCAGAGCCGCCTGGAACGGACCAACATCCTGTTCATAGGGCGACGACAACTGCTGTGAATTCAACCAGGGAATTCAACCAAAGAACACTGCCAGTCACAAGATTTTCAAAACTTGTCTGGCAAAAGCTTACTCAGGTTTCCCAAAATCCCTTTCCCTTGTCAAGTCACAACTTTATACCTCAATTCAGTATCCATGTACACGACTACCTCATTCATTTGTGAAAAGGGAGGGGGAGATGTGGTAGCTAGGGAAGAGGCGCTGCGGAAGATTTCGCGATGTCACGGGAAGCTAGGACCTTCGGTTCCCCATAGATAAGACCCTCAGGTACTCATAGATAAGAAATTAACATAGGAATGTGGTCCCACTAACAATAGGAATGTTGCCCCACTGAAGCCAGTAACTTTCCATCCCTTATCCAGTACTTTTCCATCCCCTACTAACCATAGGTAAGAAGGACAAACCCCTTTTTGACGTAGAGACCCCTAAGACTATAAGACCCCATGAGAAGAAGTAATAAACGCCTTTGACCGTCCACCACATTGGTGTCTGCGTATGTCATTGGCCCGAACGGCCCTAGAGAGAGGGCTGTCGAGCTGTACCTCAGAACCAGGTCGCCTGCCTTGATCCAAAAGGCAACACCCCAGCCAGGGCTTTTACTAATACAAAAACAACCATTAACGACAACGACCCGTGATTACAATAACAAAACACACAGAACTTGGGCAGGGCCAGTGGTCTGGCTGCCTTTTTGAAACTTTTTCTCATAAAAAAAATATTAACCGAGTTTTTGTTCATAGCAAAGAGGATGAAGGGGAAAAAAATCAAGAAAGAAGTTTGGGCTGGAGAAAGAAATAGGGGAAGATTAGATATCGACCCCATAAGGGTTACAATTGAGAGGGAAGAAAGAGAGAAGTTGAAGTAGAGAGGTAGTTGAGAAACTCTGAGATGTTAGAATGTGAAGTGATGCCATCTTGGTGCTAGAAGAGAGCAGAAGTGTGAATGACGGTTTTTTGCATGAAAGGCAGAGAAGTGTCTTAACAGATGGTTGTTAAGAGGTTATTCAATGCCACACTGAGGTCCAGAAAGGCCTTAGAAGAACGGGCCCTGCTTGAAGGGAAAAGAGGATAAGTTGACTAGAGCAAGAAAAAGAATGTCAGGAGCACCTGGGGATGCCAAATTTGGGGTTGTCAAGGCTGGGAAGTGTCTGACTGCTCCCTACAAGCGGTGGGGTCTCGGGGGCTGCGGCAGAGACCGATCCATAGAGGTGACCTGGCGGCGGTGCTGGGAGCAGAGGACACAGGTTTGCCGGCCAGGAGCGGGCTGGCTCCGTGGCGGAGCTGCCGGGAGGGCTCCCAGACTGTCGGGGTCCCGAGTCCAGGATGGCAGCGTCGGCCCGGGAAGTGGACCAAGAGAGAGAAGGAAAGAGAAAAGAAGAGAAGAGGGAGAGAGGGCAAAAGGAACCCAAGGCACCCCCCAGGGTCCCCATATCCGTAGCTGTTCTCCCTGCTCCGTCCCTGCAGCCAAGGGGCAGCAGCGGGGGAAGGGCGAAGAACAGCACTAATAGCAAGGCTGTGAAGAGAGGGGGAGGGGGGCTAGCACTAAAAGATAAAATCAAAGCAGAGATTGATGACTCTCCAAACCTAACAAAGCGGTTTGTTTTTCTTAAGTAAGAAGTGTTTTTGTTTTTTTTTTACCTTTTTCTTTTGTGTGTTTTGTTTGCCGTTAATGAGAAGGTTTTTTTCTTGAAGTAGAAGAGGCTGCTGTAGAGAAAGCTTTTAGCTAAACCCAGAAATTTTAGAAGGAAAGCGAATAGTAAAAGTTAATTCAGCATTATCTTTCTTTTATTACTATGCTATTAAGAAGTCCTTTCCAGGCACTACTGAAGCAACAATCAGAATCACAGAAAGAAGGTGGATTCATGCCAGCAGAATCAAAGGACTTGTGAAGAAACCTGAGGAATGGACTATCACCTTTAAACCGGGTGATACTG
This sequence comes from Melospiza georgiana, assembly GCF_028018845.1. Taxonomy (NCBI): domain Eukaryota; kingdom Metazoa; phylum Chordata; class Aves; order Passeriformes; family Passerellidae; genus Melospiza; species Melospiza georgiana. The sequence continues at coordinate 8,083,972 of NC_080464.1, read as the reverse complement.
AATTGACTTTCCAATGGGGACTGAGTGGTAATAGTTTGAGAAAACCCAAATGATCCAAGAAATGTACAAAGAAGAACCCTGAATTAAGAAAAAAGATAATGCTTATATCACTGGTTTCGAGCACTGCCTGAATAAACCCTGAGACCCCTCCGACATCTCCTTGGGGAGGAATACTTCAGACAGAAGGATTTAGACTGTTTTGGTCAAAGACTTCTTATATTCTGACCTTAGCCTGTGAATTGTACAGGGAAGAGGGAATTACCATTTCCATCAGTGCCATACAGTAAACTTTATTTGATTCATCCCTGTAATAAGTAGCAATATGTTTGTTCATTAATAGCTAGATAATTTAAATTATAAAACAACAGCTAAACAGCTCTTGTTTAGCAGGATATAATGTATACCTATGTGCAGTCACATATGGTAAAACCTTTAACTTCGTAAGAATTGCTTTGTTTACAAACCCCCCTGTAACTAGATATAGCCACATATGGTAAAACCTTTAACTTTGCTAGAATTGCTCAGTTTGCAAATGCCACCCCACAGGTATAGGAGACCCTCTGTAACTAGATACCGTCACATATGGTAACAATTATTAACCTTGCAAGAATTGCTTAGCTGGTAGAATTTAGACTTATAGATATGCCTTATAAGGAAAGCGGCCAAAGAGGAAGACTTGGGGCCTTCATCCCATGACCACCAGAAGGCAGAGAAAGACCCCCTAGCAACCGGAGGAGCAAGCGCAGAAGACAGACCACGTCATCCAGGAATCCAGAAGAAAGGGACAATAAAAAACGAACTTTAAAGGGGGAAAGGCGCGCACCTAAGAGGAGCGGGGACTCCTGGCCATCCAGCGCTGAACCTTGCTTACTCTTGCTTGCATAATAATAAAGATAATTATACGATTCTTAAATTTGGTGAATTCGTTTATTACAATCCCAATACTGGACATGCTAGCTGGGTTATAAGTAAATGCTTGAATTGTGAGAATAATTAGTATTGTAGTTCACAAAATTTATGCTTTTGTTGCAAGAATTGTCAAAGTAATAACTTTGTTTTGTAGATGGGAATTATTAGTGCCTGTTGAATGAGATACCTGAAGAACGGTGGGAAACCACAGTTAAGGAGTGTCAAAAAAAACAACTGGCCTAGAAATTAGTAAAAAGGAAGTGACAAGGGAAAAGTGAGCAAGTCTGGGTTGACCACTGTACTTGCCACCGAGAAGATCATATACACCTGCTATGGGTTGCAACCCCACAGGCAAGGAAGGTAGGGGTATAAGCCATACCAGACCTCTGTTATTCTGGTTTCTATCACTCATTTGTTGTCTTTTCTCTTTCGGGATAATGGCAAGATCATGTGACAAATGCTACTGAAAGCATCACATAGAAAGAAACCAAAGCTCCTTTTTTATTACACATATGCATGTCAACAGCCACTGTTATAACCCATCCAAATTAAGTACCTGTAAGCAAAACAGAGAAAATTATTGGATTGCAAGAAACTTAGGCAAACAATGTTAAAACCTAGTTGATGACGTAATGTATTAGAGATAGTATTGGGAACATTAATCCACAAACATCAGAAGTTTATGTCCAAAAAGGAAAGAGAAGAGTCCTTTTACTTTATTTGAATAAAGGGAGAGGCCATGGGGCATTCCTCTGGGGTCTCTCGAATTTTTGGCGGACACAGCCTCCTTTTTATCCTAATTTCCCGTCTGCATTTGCCTTCTCTCTTTCCCCATTGGCTGAGGTACTTGAGAGGTACAGACTTCCCAAAATACCAGATACCAGAGATTTCCCTGTAATGTATAACCCTCCCTTTTAATTTTTAATTCTTACAGAATTTAGGGGTTTTTCTTCCCCATTGTTTCTTTAATCTTTCAATGTCTAATTTCATTTATCAGCAAACCTAAAGTTTATTTGTAAAAGCAAATATCTTTTTCTATTCATCAATTAGTGGAATCCTTCCCATTCTTTATCTCCCAGTGCTAGTTTTATCTACCAGGAGACCCACAGCTTGTTTGTAAAGACAAATCCACTATTCCACTCAATAGGATGATAGAAGAAATTAAGATTTTTCCTTTTATGTGTTACAACTATTTTGATATTTCTTCCTTGTGTAATTCCATTTTATTTTGACAACATAGTCCAGAAGATGCAAGTAGATAAGAAATATTGCTCAAGCCAAATGATTTACAAAGAATAAGAGGGGGGATTGTGAAAAATGCATATTATATGATTGGCTTTTGCAAATATTAAAATGAATATTATATGTGTTATGTTAGAAAATTATGCTGTAATAATTTTCTTAAGTAGTGTGTTAAATATAGTTTTAGGTTATAACATAATGTTAAAATAGAAACTATGCTATGTAAGATAGTTTTTAAAAGAGAGGATTGAGGTACTTGCACTGAGATAGCAGCCACATGTCACCTAAATCTTTTAGAGAAAAAGAATTTATTGCTCCCTTATCAGAAGAAACTAACTTCTTCCTGGTTCGCTCAGCCCTTAAGACGCCTTCAGGATTAAGAGGAAGAAGTTGACACTGACCAGACAGAATCCTTTGTTTGAATGGGAGTTATGCATCATGTATGAGATGCATGAATATGCCAACAGGCTATTGCTTTTAAGGGTTAATCCTCTGTTAATGTGTGTCCTTTTTCAGGCTTATTTTGCCCAGAAAGAGGAACCCGGATTGTCCGTAACTCTTTGGTTTTGTCTCGTATTGTCCTAATCCTAATTGTCCAAATTTTTATTACTTTAATTATATTACTATTGTTATAACCATTTTTATTACTATTAAACTTTTAAAATTTTAAAAACAAGTGATTGGTGTTTTTCACATTTCTCACAGTGGCAGTTTGTCAACCTAATTGGGACTTAGCTCACTCATTTGATCCAACATCTCACTACTGCCTGGATCCCAACAATCTGCCCTGCTGGCCTGTGGGTGAGTTCACCTCAAGACACTTGGGCACAGGTGTAGTGTGGATCTTGTTTGATGGTGATAGGGAAGATGTGTGTCTTTACAAAGAATTCGATGGATGAAGGTATGGGTGTTAACGTCTTTGAAATGTGTCTCAATGTCTCTACTAACTTTGGGCATCAGGTGTGTTGCAGAGCCAAGACAGCTTGGCTCCTGAAATAGACATTTGGGTCTGCACAAGCATGAACTTCTGAACTTTGGGGTAAAATGACAGGTTCAAGGGGCAATATGGGGTAGGTGGTTCGGGAAGGCTGTGCCTTCCTAGTACCTCAGCCAATGGGGAAAGGAAGAGGGCAAGATGCAGCTCGGAGCTAGGATAAAAGGAGGCTGCACCCTCCAAAAGCTCTTGAGAAAAAAGCCTGCAGGCATGTGCCCTGGTGGGTGGACTCTTTCCCTTTATTCAAATAAAGTTGAAGGACTCCTCTGTCTCCTTTTGTACATAAACCTCTGGTGTTGTGATTAGTTTAAAAAAAAATTTGGGGGATTCTTGTCCAGGATCCTTCCACCATCTGGGGCTGGCACACAGCAAGAGTGACACGCGGAGAGACTCTAAAACTCAAAGACAAAATGAGTTTTAAAGTAGGTATGTTTTTATTGGGCCGGACGCATGCAGAATATCTCCACAAAATCATGCGCATCCCCTGTTCACTCAAGTTTTCTTTTATCCCCTAGAATGTTACATATACATCAAGTTTCACAATAGATCATTTCCTGGCTCCCCTCCCTCTCTGCTTCGTATGCTAATAATCTTATCAGTCCTTTGCACCTGTGCAGTTGTCTCTGGCGGTCGTCTCGGGGGTTGTAGGGGATGAAGTAAAGTTGTCTTCCTCAGGGTTGACTTTCTGACCCCTCTGCCTTGTGCATGCTTGCTGATCTTTTGGCCACTGTCCAAGTCAGGAGTCCAGATTCATCTGGTTTCAGGGCCCAAGGAGCCTTGTTATCTCAGTATCCTTGCATACTGTATCCTGTTCTTGATAAACATCCTTCCCCTTATCAGGCATCCTTGCATTCTTTCTTGCTGTTCTGCACATAATCCTTTCCTTTCTCATGCAACCGAGGATGCAGCAAATATTAAGCAATGTCCATCATTTATGTGCCTATTCTTAATCAGTACCTTCTAATTCCTGTGATTAATATATATCCTCTAGTTTCTGACCCCATGTTTCAAGAGGAACTGAAGGCACACCTCACCCAGTTTTGGTGATCAGCTCCCTTCAGCACTGGCCAGCACTGGGCGATTGATTGAGTGCCCAATACTGTCCAGGAGACAGATGAGAGGCAGACATGGGGGGTCCGGGAAGAGTCCATAGGAAAGGAGCACTGGAAATCTCACCAGTGAGTACAATGAGATCTTCGGGGAGTAAAACATGGCAGGATGTCCACAGAGGGCTCTAAAGAAAAGCTGAGAAAGGGTCTCAACAGTAGGGACGACAATCCCAAAATACCTCCGAAGAGTCCTTTGGGAGAATGTTGAGATGGTTTGCACATTCTCCCAGAGGTAGTTAAGGACATGGACGACCAGAGGGGGCAATAAGAGTAAGGGTCTCAACAACAAGGGATGGATGGTGTTGGTTTGGAAAAGGACTGGTTGAAGGGGAGTGTGGAGAAATATGGTTAAGGCAAATAGCAGCGGGAGGCTATGTAATAAGGAAAGAACAGTGAGAACTGGGATGTTCTCTGCCTTGTCTTCAAAGTCTGCATTCTAATACAGGGCTGGCTGCAAGTATTTTGTATTCCTGGCTTCCAGGATAGGGAAAACAGGGAGGTATTGTTCCTACACTCCCACCCCCTCCCAGGTCATTATGGAGCCAGGGTGGAGGATTTGGCTTTGTCCCCTTGCTACTCAGGACTTGAGGGGGTTTGTCTATGGTGAGAATGCCGAGGCCAGGTGTGGAAATGCCAGACCGGCGGCATGGGCTGGGGAACCTGTGGGGGAGGTACGGGACCGAGCTGAGGCTGTGGGGCAGCCAGGACTCAGTGCCAGGCAGTGCCTGACCCTGACACCCACCAGGCAGGAGCTGCAGTGGGCCCCAGCCCCATGAGGCTGAAGGATGTCTTGTCTACCTGCCCGTCCCTGTGGCACCATCAGCTGTGCCCGCTCACCGAGCTGCACCGACACCTGGTGCTTTATAGAGCTTGTGGTGCTGGGAGAGTGGCCTGGGGGCCTGGATGGGTATACGGGGGTGTGCATCTGGACACTGAGGCAGGACAGGGACTGGCTTTGCTATAGAGTGTAAGATACAGGGACTGGCTTTGATTTAAGATACAATGTGTCACCTAAGCCTAGCATGATACAAGGGAGGTGAGTAATTTTGCAGAGTTCAGCAGCTGTGGGAGGGTGAGAGCCCACAAGTAGCAGGAGCAGGGACTGGAGAGGTGGCAGAGTGGTCCCTTGCAGGAATTGTTTAGAAAGACACATCAGGTATATGAAAGATATGAAAGAAGGGATGAGAAAAAGGTAAATGTACAGGCAAGGATAATGGCACAGTTTTTACAACCTCCAACGGGAAAAATGCAGGCAGCTCCAAGACCAAAGGGAAGGGGGTGGCCACCAGGATAGCGATTGGGAAGGAATGAATGTGCCATTTGTAAAAAGAGAACATTAGAAATGGATTGTTAAGGGTGTCAGGATCTCCTATTGTACCCAGGGCTCACCACACTGGACTCCTTGCTGGACTGAGAAGTGTGTTTCCTTGTAGACATGGGAACTTCTCTGTCTAATTTGAATTTTATGACAAAGGTCAGACAACTGCCCAAATGTTCTTTTGATAAGTGAGAAAGATGAGCTGGTGTGCTTTATTCAACCACTGAATGTTTGAGATGGGTTTGAAATGCATGAGTTTCTGTTTGTTCCTAGTTGTGAATGTAGTTTGCTAGGAGGGGATTTGATGGGGAATGTGGATTAGTGTTGTGAGGGGTGATGGGGAGGCCAGCACTGTTGTGCTGATAAAGCTTATGCTAAAGTGAACTCAGAAGTGTAGGTAGTCCCAGAGGAATATGGAAAACTGGATGTGGAGCCTCTCCAGATTACTTAAGGCAACCAGGACAAGCGGTGTCTAAAAAGCAATATCCTATTTCAAAGGAGGGAAGGAAGGCGTTGCAGCCTGTTGCAGAGTCCCTGTTAAAGGTGGGTCTTTTAGAGCCATGTATGTCTCCCTATAACACTTCTATCCTGCCAGTTATGAAATCAGATGGAACGTATAGAATGGTGCAGGACCTAAGAATAATCAATGAGGTTATTAAACCCAGTGAACTAGTTTGAAAGCAAACCAGTGGGAGATCCCAAGTCAGAACTACAATTTAATAGGAAAATTAAAATAAATGCAATAGTACAAAAACACTGACAGAGTCAGAATACAACCTGACACCCTGTCAGTCAGGGTGTTGGTAGCAGTCCAATTAAATGGTGGCTGCAGTTCTCCTGGAGTGACAAGTGTGGTTCTGTTGAAGCAGTGATCCTGTTGAAGGGTGGGGTCTTCCACTGAAGGCCCAGTGGTGGTGTAGAAGGGTCTGGTCTTCCTCTGGGAACCAGTGGATAAGACGACTTGTGGTGCTCCACACCACAGATTATATCCAGGTAAGAATGCTTGGTTCATCCTCCTGTGTGGAGCATCTCACAATGGGATGATGTAATTTTATGAGTCATGCAGTGAGACTTGATGGCCCATTAACAGAAGATATTCCCCTGGGGGGGGAGGGGGAAGGAGGGAGTTATGGGGGATGGGTCATGGAAGAGATAAAGAACACTGCCCCATCTGGTTTTAACAGATGGTAATAGAATACATACTTTTGGTTACATCATACATTGTAACCTAAGACACTCAGGCACTCCACAGTCCCAGATCCTTATATATGGGAATAAATCATGTGGACTCCATTTCCTTCATGGTGGAAAAAGCTTACTGTTTATTCACATAACTTATTTTTATATAATTTTACAGACCTTGGGTGTGACTCCAATTGGTTGGTAGCTTTCTTGCCAATTACTTTATTGGTTAGTAACAAGTTGTTACCCTGTATTGATTGGTCATTCAAACCCCCAGTGTGTACATGCAGGAAAGGTTGTTTGTGAGAGATAATTCTCATTTTTCTATCTAACAGTGTAAAAACAAATTATACAGGTGGCTAGTTGCTTTTTCACCCAGGAATAGATTGTTATGTTAATGAACTGCTCACACCAGGATTGCTTTCACATGGGAACTTGCAAAGTGCTAGCTTGACTGCTGCCTTTGGCCCAGCGGCGAGGGTCAGACTGGCCCAGGCACAATCTAACTGGTAATATTGGGAGCCTTTTTTTCCAATATTTGGCGTCCCTGAGGTGGACAAAGCGACTTTGCAGCCCGAGACGGACCCGCAGCACCTCGGAGAACCTTCTGGCAGCCGTGCATCCAGCTGAAAGGGGCTTTGGTTGCAACACCCTCAGCTAGAGACTTTGGGAATATTCCCAGAAGAAGTTTCGTGGACTGTTCGGCACCTCTGGAAAGCCCAGCTCCTTTCTGGTGAGCAGATTTTCCAGAGGGAGGACAGGGTAGCCTCTCTCGCCCACAGAGAGGTCCTGTTCCGGTGAAGAGACCTGCCTGTACCCAGCCAGCTACAGCTTCCATTTTGGGTGAGTATCTCTGCTCTCGGTAGGGCAGGAGCTCAAAAACAGACTCTGCCGTGAGTTCTGTTCCTTTTTGCATTTGCATTTTTGGCTGCGCAGCCCCACAGACGGGAATTCATTGATTTCTAGCTATTAGCTTTCTGCCGCGTGTGTTACTCTCTTTTGAAATTCGTGCCGGAGTGGGAGCTCTCTGCCCTTCCCCCCGGCTTTGCAGCTCGGCTCTCTCCACGTGGTCGGGGGATCCCTCTCTCTCTCTCTCTCTCTCTGTGCGGGGAAGGGGGGGCTCTCGGCTCTCTTGCCGCAGGGGACTCTCTTTCTCAGCTCTCTGTGCGGGGAAGGGGGGGTTCTCTGCACACGCGGCGCGGGGGGGCCCCGGTTTCGGCTTGCCACGTGGAGTGGCTGCTCTCTCTGCTCCGCGGGGGGGGCTTTGTTTCTGCCTCGGCTCGGCAGGGCGTGCCCTGCTGCTGCTGCCCGGGAATTTTAAAAGCAGTATATACAGCTGCATTGTGAAGCTTTTGTCGGCTCGTTATCGCTCTCCATCTGTGGTTTTTTTTAGAAATTGGTAGCTGATTTTAGCTTTGTTTTTGGTCAGGCGGGATTTAGTACTTTGCTTTTTACATCTAACATGGGTTTGAAACTCAGCATTGTACAAAAAGGAGTGTTTTATAATATTGTTAGCATTTTAGACAGTGGTAATGTGAAGTTCTCAAAGGGAAAATTGAAACAGTTTATAAGATGGCTTTTCCTCCACTTCCCACAAATCTCCCCTGAAGAAATCCACAATATTCAATTCTGGGATAAAGTTGGAAATGAATTGATAACCTTAGGACAATCTGGCAATGCCCCCTCAGCTAAATTTGTGTTTTGGAGTTTACAAATTCGTACAGAATTGCTCAAACAAAAGGAAATGGAGAAAAAGCCAAATGTAAAGCCATGTACCTCTGCTCTCCCTGTTTCTCCCTCTCCTAGTTCTAAAACCCCTAAACCTCTTTCCCCAAAACTTGGTATTTTAAACAGATCAAACTCATTGGGAAGTCGACGCCCAACGTCTGTTGAAATGCCTGAGTTGCCCTGTCCACAAGGCCCTGGCCAGGCTGCGTGGAACCTTTCCCAATCCCCTGTGTCCCATCCTCAGAAACCCACAGCACGTGTTAGCTTTGCAGAGAGTAGTGTTACCCAAAATGGCCCCCAGCCCCTAGGGGGTCCACAAGATGGTGGATGCCACGTGGCATCTTCCCAAACCTGGTCTTCTTCTTCCCAAAATCCCCTTAAGCATCCCAAAACTCCAGCCCCATCCCCTCTCCTCCTGTTCCTCGTGACACCTTCCCCCCTCCCCCTCCCACTCCTGCAATACCCTCAGCTCCACCCCTCTACTCCTCCCAGGGGGCGTCTGCTGACGTGATGTCACCGGGTGTCCCTGCCCCCTGCCTGGCCCTGACCCCGCCCCCTGTTCCCACAGTTTCCCCGCCCCTTGCCGGCCCCCTGTCCCCACCCCCTTTACCCATTGCGTCTCCGCCCCCTCCCCGAGTTCCCACGGTGGGGACACACCCACTGCCATCCCCCAAACCTGTAGCTGTGATCCCAATGCTTCCAATTCAAGGGATACAGACCAGGGAACAGCAGATTCAATACATAGTCCCATGTTGTCACTGGCTCCTGTTACCTTTCAGCCTGCAGCTCAGGGGGGAGCAGCTCCAACTGATAATTGGAGTTCTTTTGGACGACAATTGATTAAAGAGATCTGTAAATCTCATAAAGAATATGGTCCACACAGTCCATATTTCCGTGGCCTTTTAAATTCTGAACTGAGTAGGACTGTAGTGATTCCACATGATTTAAAACAACTTTTTTCCTGTCTCATGACCTCCACGGAATTCAAATTATGGGAAATAGCATGGAAACAAATGCTGAATGATGCTCTCCCAGGCTTGCATGCTGATCCAAACACAGCCAAAGACAACAGTGGTAACTCTATCACCATTGAGCACCTCTGTGGTGAGGGCCAATGGTCTTCTCCCTCAATCCAAGCTACTGCAATTCCTGCAGAAACTCTCGAGAAAGTAAAAGAAGCAGCTGAAAAAGCGTTCTTTTCCCTACAACCTGAGGGGACTTTTGAGCCCTATAGTAAAATTAAACAGCTACCATCAGAGCCTTTTTTGAAATTTGTAGAAAGGTTAACTAGAGCTATTGCAATACAAGTTAAAAAAGAGAATGCTAGGGAAGCAATTTTAGAAGAAATGGCATTTACAAATGCAAATAAACAGTGTCAAGCGGCAATCCTGAGCCTTCCTCTCGAACCTACCCCTACGTTAAAGGACATGCTTCTAGTGTGTAACAGGAAAGTGCCTCTGATGACTGTGGCTGAAGACACCAGACCAAGGCTGCTGCCAAGACCACCCCAGCGTGTCGCCGCTGCCAGCCCTGCACCTTTCCCCTCAGCACAGCAGTACCCTGGGCAGCAGCGGAGACCAGCACTGGCTGAGCCCACAAAACCATGCCTACTTTGTAACAACCTAGGGCACTGGAGTAACCAGTGCCCCCTGAAAAGGGAATATGATGAAATTAGAAACGGCAGGGGAGGAGAACTACAAGCCCTCCCTGGGGGTCAACAACAACAAAAAAACTGAAAAGAAAGCGCCCGCCTGCCAGGCGCGCAGACACAAAAAGAGCAGGCCAAGGGAATAAGGGTAGCAAAACAAATCAAGCACGCGATAATATTAATGTTTGTGTAAGTGAAGCAGGTGCTTCAAAGACTGTGTATGATTTAAGTGATCCTGTGTTAACCACGTCTTCTGTCAATGAGCCTTACAGGTTGCAGCTGACTGAGTCACTCCATCTGGAGGACACCGATTGGCATTTTGTGTCTGTAAATCCTGAACAGAAAGGTACTTGGAACCGGATTCATTGTAAGTACATCGTCATTGGGGACACCAAACACACACCACAAGAGATCAGAATTGCTCCGGGAATGACAACATCAGATCCTGAGAAATTTGTTCTCGGCCTGCATTGTTTCCACCCACCCCTGTTTCTTCCCAAGGGACAAATTGTTGCACAAGCTATCCCTGTGCCATCTTTACCTGAAAATATCAAAAAACAAGGGCCCACAGTCGCCCGAGTCCAAGTTATTGAGAAAGACAAACCCAAATTATGGTGTAATGTCAGTAGGAGTGGGGAGTCTAAACGCATTGAGATGCTTGTAGACACAGGTGCAGACTGCACAGTGATTCCAGTACAAGACTGGCCAGCACATTGGCCTTTGCAAAATGTTGCCGGTCACCTTCAAGGTGTAGGAGGTCTGCAATTGGCAAGACAATCCAAAAGCATTATTCAATTTGAGGGACCAAATGGACAATTGGCAAATATCCGTCCATTTGTGTTAGATTATTCGGAACCTTTGTTAGGGAGAGATTTAACGGCCCACCCAGGGACGCCAAATATTGGAAAAAAGGCTCCCAATATTACCAGTTAGATTGTGCCTGGGCCAGTCTGACCCTCGCTGCTGGGCCAAAGGCAGCAACTGCGGTGTATCACCCCAGAGATACCTTGGCTTGCTGGTGGTTGCAGCTGGGCACTGAACAAGTCCAGGCTTGTTGGAACCCCGTTTACCTCAAGAGGAATAGCTTCAGGCGATGGTGAAGAGAAAAAGGAGATGGATTCTGCTGGAGGGTTTAATGTCCAGAGGTTTATTCCATGGTTACAGAGGTCTGAACGTGAGGACCTGCTCCAGCAGAACCTGGACCGCATGCTCTGATCACCTTTTTAAGCTCAGGGACAGGGGGAGGGGAGGTACAGGTGAGCCACCAACCAGGTGAGAGGGGCAGGGTCTCAGGGGAAGATGACACCCAGACAGGCCAATGACCTCTGGGCATAGGGGCATCCTTTAAACTTGACCAACCACACGACGCCTTGCTGGAACGTTTAACCTGATTGACAGGACTCACTCAGCATGGGGGCAAGGGGGAAGGGATAGACGTATAGGCACACCTGGGAAAGTGACCTGGAAGGCCAAAATGGGACATCACAGCACACCACAACACTTGACAAGGCCAGACACTAATTTTAGGAGAGCAGGCTTGATTTTATAAGGTCTTTCTTTATAATTTTCCTACCCTACTGCAACACTTATACCATCTTGAACCAGGTTCCCTCCTCACACTGCTACTATTCAGTACTTGATTTAAAATATGTTTTCTGGGGATGCCCACTTATAGAGCATAGTAACCAGTACTTTGCATTTGAGTGGGAAAAAGAGAGAGAAGGGAAAACATGGATGGTCCTTCCGCAGGAATACATGGAAGCACTGGTCTTACTTGGGTAGATATTAAAAGAATTTGCTCTACCCTCAGGGATTAGGTTATTGCAGTATGTGAAGGACTTGCTCCTATCAGGAGAATGGGAGGAGGTGGTAGCAGAAGCCACTGTGAAATTGCCTAATTTTCTGGCTGGAGGGGAGGTTTGGAGTTTCTGAAGAGGGGCACAGGCGATAGAGAGAAAGGTTGAATGTTTGGGGTGTATTTTGACTGAAGGCTTGTGATGTGTTGGCCCAGAGAGGATCCAGGGAATCTTGGAGGTGCTGTTGCTCAGGACTGAAGAGGACCTGGGACAATTTTTCGGATTAATAGGGTATTGCAGGACCTGGATTAAGGACTTTTTATTCTGTGATTTTATACCCAGATAGCCCCAATGCTGTGGTATGGACACCAGAAAGACAGCAAAACTTTATCCAGACTCAGAAAAGAATTTGGAAATGTATGTGTGGATGTTAGACAGGGCTGTACCACAGGAATTCTCGTGCTAAAATGTCTGCGAAGCAAGGGGGTGGCCCCATTGTTTGCTCTAACAGTAACTGAGGCTCTGTTGTCTGCAGAAATGTGCAGCCTTGGCTTTGATGGGAACTGATGGCAGAATTGTTAAAGTCTGGCACCAAGTTCTAAATGAATGACCAGCACAAGATTGCTGCAGTATGAAACCTGTTCAGTGGAACAGGAGGGTTTAGAATTGAGAAGTGAGGAAGGGTTTAACCCAGCCTCCTGGTTAAATGACCCTGAGAAAAGAGACCTAAAAGAAATTTGTGACTGTATCCAGGTAACAGATCTCCAGACTGGAGTGAAAGGAATGAGAGGGAGGCATCTTTATGCACAAACTGTGGGTCTGCTGGTAGATAAAGCCAGATACTGAGAGGTGAAAGAAGCAATGGGTGGAACCATAAATGCCATAGGAATTCCACTAATTGGCACATATTGTTGCTCACTCAAGGTTGTGCTAAATTCCTGGACTTAGAGAAAAATAACAGATACACAATGAAAAAGAAGGCGGGGATATGGGGGGGTGGAATGCACATTAGAAGGGTGCAGCGGTGTGTATGTGGCCACTAAGGCGAAGTCCGGCTAGCTGAGGTTAAGGCCGACACCTCGCTGCATAACCTGCCAGCACCCCTCGGCGTCGTAAGGCCTCGGGCTGTGCTGGTTGCAGACTGGATCGCTGCTAAACGACGAGAAGGAAGGAGCTGGACATTTGCTGGGGGGGGGCTAAACTTGGTTTATTGGAAAGCCCACGATGCCCCAGCGAATGACCAAGAACAAAGGGTGCTTAGGGGTTATAAAGGGAAGGAGTGGACCCGGGAGGGGTTTACAGAAGACCAATAAGGGGAGAAGAGGGGATGAACTTAATACAAATGACACAGTGGAGAGCCCAATAGGTACCAGGTATAGGAGGGGCCCCGGGACCACAGCCAACCACAACCCCCAAAGAGGAGAAGCTTCTGGAATACTAGGTGGAGTGGGGGGTGATTGACTTGGCCCAGGGAGGAGAAAAAGCATACATATAAGGGAAAAAGGGGAGGAGGAATTATATAACCTAGAAGATTGACAATAGAACTGGCAGGGCTGTGGCGGGAAAACTGAGGACGGCAGAACCATTTTACACAAAATGGGGGGGAGCAGATACATAAAATGGGGGAGGAATTAAATGAACTTAATGAACCCACTACAACATCTCCCCGTATTTTACCAAATAAAGATAAAAGAACGGAAAAGTCCATGTAAAACTGAAAAGTCCAAGTGAAATAACTTAAAAGGCTGTGACTCGCGGCTGGTCTTCACAAGTGCCTTTGTGTTCTGAACATAGTCCATCAGCCCATGAGTAGCTGGATGTTGGAGCGGTAGCCCCCATCTCCTCTGCAGCTTGCCTCCGAAGAGAGGTTGAAGGAGAGGGGTCGCTCCTTTCCCTGAGCTCGTTGCAAGGGACAGTGGCACGCGGCGCTGTCAGTTTTTTCCGGACTAGTTTGCGAATCAGGGGGGTGAAAATCAAGAGTTGGGGAAATGTACTAAAAGACAAAAAGGGAACAGTTAGACACAAAATACTTAAACAGATGGTTCTGCCCCAAATAATAAATCAAGTTCGGTAAAAGGAGAGGAAATGGGGGAGGAAGGTCGGGATTCATAAACCAGAGGTAGTTCAGTGAGGAGAGGGGTAGGTGGAGGAGTCTCAGCATTGGGGAGGAACTGAATATCTGAGGAAACTGATGGTGTTTGGGGGGGTTTTCTCCGCCGCCGCCAGCATGCCACCTGAACCTGTGGTACTGCCTCCTGCTTTGTCCTCTGCTTCGGGACGAAGGGCCTGACCCACTTAGATGGAACCCACCGGGGGCCTGAGGGAGTGGACACGCAAGCATATCCCCTCCCCCAGGTCACCAGGTCAAAGGGGCCCTCCGTCCGCCAGGTCTCCGGATCCTTGACTAGAACCGGAGGCCTGGTTTTAGGCTGCAGCTGCTGGTGGCTGCCGAAATGCCGGACCACTGGAGGATTTTGGTTGTCGAATGAGCAGTTTAAGAAGTTGAGAGTGTACAGTGCTCTCGACAACCGGACGTGGGGGGTCTCCACCTTCATTGCTGCTTGCTGACGGGATAAGATCTTCTTCAGGCTCTGGTGGGCCCTTTCCACCATGGCTTGGCCTGTCGGGGAATAGGGGATGCCGGTCTTATGCACTATTCCCCATTGCTGCAGGAAGCTCCTCAGCTCCTTGGATATGTACGCTGGGCCATTATCGGTTTTTATGGCCCTAGGGATGCCCAAGACAGCGAATGCCTGAAGCAAATTCTTCTGGACATCCGCGGCCTTTTCCCCTGTGTGGGCAGAAGCATAGATAGCTCCGGAGAAAGTGTCCACTGAGACATGGGCGTAACACAATCGACCAAAAGACGGGATATGTGTTACGTCCATCTGCCACACCTCACAGCTCGCCAAACCTCGAGGATTAGCCCCTGCGGCAATGGCGGGCATCTGATCTTTTTGGCATTGGGGACATGTGGCCACTATTGCCTTGGCCTGTTCCTGCGTTAGATTGAATTGCCGAACCAGGCCAGGCGCGTTCTGGTGGAAGAGTTGGTGGCTGATCTTAGCCTGGCCGAACACATCTGGGAGTGGGCCCTGCGTGACAGCAGCTGCGGCCAGGGAATCGGCACGTCGGTTGCCTTCAGCAATAAACCCAGGCAGGTCAGTGTGCGATCTTACATGCATTACATAAAATGGATGCTCGCGATGGGAGACTAAATCAACGAGCCTATTAAGTAACTCAAATAATTTTTTGTTGGTGACCTCTTGTAGAACTGCAGATTGAGCTCTGGACACTACACCAGCAACATAAGCGGAATCTGTGACCAAATTGAAAGGTCCTGGGAATCTCTGGAATGCCCTGACGACAGCATCCAACTCAGCGATTTGTGGAGAAGCCTCCACAATGGCAACATCAGTCTCCCACTGCTGAGTCTGAGGATCCTTCCAAGTCATCACTGACTTGTGGGATGCTCCAGACGCGTCTGTGAAAACTGTCACGGCATCCAGTGGCTCCCTGCTCTGGACCTTTTTTAGAGATAATTTAAACTCCGAATTAAATAATTTGTGGGCCAGCCGATCTACCGCAATGCGCCCAGTGTAACTGTCCAATGCAAACTGGAGATCTTCATTAGTTTGCAGCAGTTCCTCAAAGGTCTTCAATTTTAACTGGCCCGATTCCAATTTAATTGGGATATGAATGCATGCAAAATCGCATCCTGCCAGCTCCCTGATCCTTGATCTTGCTTTTAGGATCAGTTCGGCTACCAACTTCTGTGGCCTTGTCATCCTTTTGGACCGGTGATGGCTCAGAAAGACCCACTCTATGATTAAGAGCTTATCTCCTGAGCCTTGGTCCTTTAAACTTTCGTCCCATTGATGGATGATGCCATGGAGGTGTGGCAACTTTCCCAGTACAATAAATTTGAAAGGCAGGCCCGGATGGTAATGGTGGGCCTGCCTGGCCGAAATAGCCTTTTGGATTTTCTCCAAAGCTACCTGTGCCTCTGGGGTAAGAGCCCTAGGGGAACTAAGCCCCTCTCCCCCTTTCAACAAATTGAAAAGGGGGGCCAGGTCCTCAGTAGAAATGCCCAGCCAGGGTCTCACCCAATTTAAAGACCCACACAGTTGATGGACATCCGCTAGGGTCTGGACTTTCGTCCGAATGGCCAATTTTTGCGGAACAATGCTCCGCTTCGTAATTTCAAGGCCCAGGTACTTCCAAGGCGGCATCCGTTGAATCTTTTCCTGCTGGAGCTCGAACCCTGCAGCAACCAACGCATTGGTTGTCAGGTCAAGCGCATGGGCAAGTAGACTGTGGTCGGGCGCACACACGAGGATGTCGTCCATATAATGGTGAATCACGACGGCATCCCCGAGGGCTGTACGTATAGGGGACAACAGCGAAGCAACGTACCACTGGCAGATCACCGGGCTGTTCTTCATTCCTTGTGGAAGAACCCGCCAGTGGTAGCGCTTGGCTGGGGACTCACGGTTGATGGATGGAACCGTGAACGCAAAACGCGGGGCATCGTCAGGGTGAAGAGGCATTTGAAAAAAGCAATCCTTTATATCTATCACAGCCAGATTCCAATTTTGGGGGAGCATTGCTGGGGAGGGCATCCCTGGCTGGAGAGACCCCATGTCAACAATTTGGTCATTAATTTGTCTGAGGTCGGTCAGGAGCCACCACTTATCTTTGTTGGGCTTTTTGATTACAAATACTGGTGAATTCCATGGAGACATCGTCTCCACGATGTTGCCCTTAAGCAGCTGCTCCTGAACGAGCTCGTTGAGCGCCTTTAATTTCTGTTTATTAAGTGGCCACTGCAAGACCTGTACTGGTTTATCAGTCAGCCAATTCAGTTTCCAGGTCCGGCACTCCTCAGTGGCCACTGCCCGAAAAACCTGGGGAGCCTTAGGTAGGTCAATTCTGGCTCCGCACTGGGCTAGTAGGTCTCTCCCCCAGAGAGGCTTGGTGAAATCCAATGCAAACGGGCGTACAGAAGCCAACTGCCCGTCTGGCCCCGTGATTTGAACAACACTCCTTGATTGTTTGGCCAATTGAAGCCGTCCAACACCCTGAATCGTGCCGGCGGCGTTTTGCAAGCCCCAATGTGATGGCCACTCCCGAGAGGGAATGATCGTCACATCGGCCCCCGTGTCCAATAGACCCCTCACGATCTTTCGGTCCCCGCCCAACGCAAGCTGACAAGTCAGGCGGGGCTTCTCCCTCCCCACTACCTGCGCCCAGGCCACTGTCGGAGGCGATGACTGCTCCGTGGACTTCTTCCAATGATCCTCTTCTGGAACTGGAATGGCCTGGGCGATGACCTGTCCTTTGGGGAGGAAGAATGGGGGTCGGACACAGTACAGCCCTACCGCGAAACGGTCCCGATCGGTAGTAACCAAACCCGGGACGATGTAAATGTCTCGCGGCGTGTGCTTTGTGTCCCCGACGACGGTCCACCTGCAACGTCCTAATTTCCTCCAGCGACCAGGATGTTGCAGGTCGACAGACACCAGCTGTAAATTACTATCTGGGAGATGGAGGTCCCTAGTGAGCTGCAGCCTGTAAAGGGAAACAGAGGACATGGTGTTAATGGCAGGTTGCAGCTGAATACCACAGGTATGGTGTGTCAAGTCCGATAAAAAGGTCAAATCCGGCAAAGCATGCGGCGGTTCTCCCATCTCTCCTCCCTCCCCGCTAGATGTTCTGTTGCCCGCCACACTTCTGTCTTCGCGCAGGGAGGGGCTGCGCTCATGGCCTAGTTTTTTTGGGCCTCTTTTTCACCTCTCTCCCGCTTCCTCCTGTATTCGAGGTAGTCTAAACGCATGGGGCATTGGGGCATCCAATGCCCTATTTTGCCACATAAGTGGCAGGGGTGGGTGGCCGCTGATCTTCTGCCGGACCCTGGTGTTGACGGTCCGGCGACGGGGGCAGCTTCTACTTCACAGAAGTCAGGCTCTGGGCA
The DNA here is from genome assembly GCF_028018845.1 of Melospiza georgiana. Classification (NCBI taxonomy): domain Eukaryota; kingdom Metazoa; phylum Chordata; class Aves; order Passeriformes; family Passerellidae; genus Melospiza; species Melospiza georgiana. The sequence continues at coordinate 8,066,072 of NC_080464.1, read as the reverse complement.
TTCGGCAAGGGCTACGGATGTTCTTTTGGAGCGCGATGTTAAGGGAACCATATTAACCACAGCCTCTATCATCGCCTCTACTGTTGGCCGGGGACTCCGAGGGAGAGTCTTGATGGCCCTCCTGCATTCAGCGTTGGCGTTGTTGTACGCCATCCTACGAAGCATGGTCTCCCTCTCGCTGTCCCCGGTCACCTGCGCCTCTACATAGCGGTAGAGGCGCTCGATAAAGGCCATGTATGGCTCCTGCGCCCCTTGCCGAATTTCCTCATCTTCCCACTGCGATGTTACAACAGCTAACTTGTAGAAGGTTCGCTCAGCTGCCTTGGCGGCCTCTACCAGCTGTTGTGGGAAGAGAGCCTTGGCCTGAGCTGCCCCCTCTGCCCACTGCCCCTCGCCCACCAGATGGTCTTGGGAAACCACCAGACCATCCGCGTCATGAGATGTTGCAGGATTCCCCCAAAGAATTGGGAGAACCTCCAAGATCTCCCTCCTCCATTCCGTCACCCAGACCCTAAACTCCATAGGTCTCGTAAGGCTGGAGAAGAGGGCTCTCAGGTCCGCAGGCACCAGATCTCCCTGCGCAAGGGCATTACAGAGCATCCCCCGGAAGTACTCAGACTCCCGGGAGTAATCCTTCTGCGCCTTGCACAGTTCCTTGATCCGGGCCTGTGCAAATGGCACCCATTGGGCCTGGGAGCTCCCATCCCCGCTTAGGTGATACGTGACCGGGGCGGCTTCCAATAAAGGTGCCTGCCCCGGCTTCCGGTCATCCACCCCCCCCCCCCGGAACACAAAGCGTGGGAACCGGAAGGGGGAGCTTGGGAACCGGAACAGGAGGAGGTTGAGGCGGGGTCTGGCAGAGAGGCGGGACGAGGGCATGGGCGCGGCACACCACCCCGCTCCGCCCCCTGGGTGTTGTTCGGAGGCGGAGCAACCTGCAGCGGAGGAGCAGGGGAGGAGACACTGGGGGGCGAAACTGGAGGAGGGGTATAAGGAGGAGTGTTGGGAGGAGCCGAGGGTGAAGGAAAGGGTGGGAAAGAGGGAGGAGCCAAAGGAGGGGCAACAGGAACCGTGGGAGGGGTAACAGGAGAAGGGGTTGGGTCAGGGAGAAGGAAGGGGTTGGCCTTGGGAAGGAAAGGATTGGGCGGAGAAGAGGGAACAGTGGCGGGAACGACCTCGTGGTCCCTGTCATTTTGGACTCCATAGGAGCCATTTTGTGCGTCATCATCAAACCGAACAACTCTTGGAGAAACAAGTGGGGACTTAGGGACAGGGAGAGAGGGATCGGGAAGAGAACTCCAAGGGGCCTGGCCAGGGTCCCTTGAAGGGGGAGGCCGAGCAGGTCGAGGGGGAGCAGGGGCAGGATGGACCCCCTGCCTCTTGTCGGCCTTCAGGATCCCCCTCAAGGGCTCCTGCCTATGGGTAGAGGGTAAGGACCGAGGGGTAGGGGTAACCGAACCGGGAAAACCAGGGATTAAACTAGAACTTGAGGGACTTTTCTTCAATCCCCCTGATGGGCGGAGTGTGGCATGCACTCTGCGCGCCCAGTAAGCCACGGTTGCCAGGTTGGTTTCCCCAGAGTCAATGGCATTATCTAATTTGGCCACAACAGCTGCCCAAAACCGTGGCTCCCTAACAATCTCTGGGGAAACCTCGGGGAATTGAGAAAAGACCCATTTTACCAACAACTTCAACTCTTTCTTGGGGGCTTGGTGACCTCCCCCAAGCAACAAACCTTTAACAACATTATAAACTCCTTTTTGGGATTTGCTCATACTAGCACCCATAGTGACTCCTAAGGTACCTGAAAGAGAGAATACCTTAGAAGGAGCAAAAACCCTTGATGGAAAATTCCATCCGCCCGAGGAGAAAGAAAACTAAAACAAGAAGACACGCCGCCGGACCCCTGCTCCCCCCACTGTCCTCAAGTCTGAGGGTTCACTGAGGGGAAAGAAAGGAATTTAGGTGGTAGGACCTGGCCCCAAGTCTGAGGAAGCAGACCCCACAGGAAAGGGAAAACAACAAACGATAGGGGTGAGGACTGTCCCCAGAAGAACCCCCGCGCCAAGAGGCCCCCCGCCCCGGACAGAGAGAAGGCAGAGCTTCCCCGCGCCCGCCGGCACGAATTCCAAAAGACAGCAAAACACGCCGCAGAGAGAAACAATGCAGCTGTGTATACTGCTTTTAAAATTCCCGGGCAGCAGCAACAGGGAGCTGGGACACGCCCTGCCGAGCCGAGGCAGGCACAAAGGCTCCCCCGCCGTGGAATGCAGCCCCCCCGCAGAGCCGAGAGCCACGCCACGTGGCAGGCACCAGGGCCCCCCGTGCCACGTGGCAAAAAGGCACGCAAAAAGCGGTGGGGGGGGGGAGCGGCCCCGGCGCGGCGAACCGAGCGCAAAAACCGCCCCGTGCTGAAAAAACCCACGGCAGCCGCCTGACGCCGCTCCGAGAGCTTGGAGCTCGCCCCACCGCGGCGAGCAGGGACGCCGCACGCGCGAAAAAGCAGCAGAGGGCTCCAACGCGCGGCACGGCGGGCGGCGCCTGCCGGGGCTTTCGGCGGCACACGTAAAGCGGAAAAGCGGCAGACCGCGGCCCCCCATGAAGAGCTCTCCCCCTGCCCCGCGCCGAGAGAGAATTTCCCCCAGCCCTGAGCGGCGCCCGGGAACCAGCCCCCAAGGGAAGAAGGGTCGGGAGCGCTCCCCAGCGCAGGGAGGGCTCCCAGGGAAAATTAAAAAGGCAGGGGGGGTAACCACCGAGTCCGGGGCTCACCAAACCCAGCAGCGGTACAAACGAAAAGTTCAGGCGGATGGTTTCTCGTCTCGAAGCCCTCCTCAGGTGCGGGGAGTTGCGGCTTCGAATCCCCCTGGAGCGCCACCCCTAAAATGGGGTCTGCTGCCACTGGAGGTAGTCTGACGGCCAGAGGAATTTATAATTCGTTCGTGGGGTCCGGCAGTCCCAACGGCTAAGCGTCCGGGCGTAGTCCAGGCCCCACGTTGGGCGCCACACTGCAGCGGTGTGTATGTGGCCACTAAGGCGAAGTCCGGCTAGCTGAGGTTAAGGCCGACACCTCGCTGCATAACCTGCCAGCACCCCTCGGCGTCGTAAGGCCTCGGGCTGTGCTGGTTGCAGACTGGATCGCTGCTAAACGACGAGAAGGAAGGAGCTGGACATTTGCTGGGGGGGGGCTAAACTTGGTTTATTGGAAAGCCCACGATGCCCCAGCGAATGACCAAGAACAAAGGGTGCTTAGGGGTTATAAAGGGAAGGAGTGGACCCGGGAGGGGTTTACAGAAGACCAATAAGGGGAGAAGAGGGGATGAACTTAATACAAATGACACAGTGGAGAGCCCAATAGGTACCAGGTATAGGAGGGGCCCCGGGACCACAGCCAACCACAACCCCCAAAGAGGAGAAGCTTCTGGAATACTAGGTGGAGTGGGGGGTGATTGACTTGGCCCAGGGAGGAGAAAAAGCATACATATAAGGGAAAAAGGGGAGGAGGAATTATATAACCTAGAAGATTGACAATAGAACTGGCAGGGCTGTGGCGGGAAAACTGAGGACAGCAGAACCATTTTACACAAAATGGGGGGGAGCAGATACATAAAATGGGGGAGGAATTAAATGAACTTAATGAACACACTACAACAGAAGGGGTTCTGTATTAGGCGATTCTGGAAGCCTGTACCTCTCAAGTACCTCAGCGAATGGGGAAAGAGAGAGGGAAATGCAAACAGGAAATTAGGCTAAAAAGGATGCTGTGGCTGTGTTGAAACCTAAGTGATATGTAACAAAAGGTTAACCACAAGAAATATTGTAACAAGATGTGCAGGTAAAGCAAGCAAGATAGCAGAGCGAGTGAGATAATGAGCACAATCAAAAGCAAGACAGCAAGTTTTAATGGAACTTGCAAACTGCAAAATTAACTAAAACCAAGTTAGACTGAAAAACAAGAAGCACTGGGGATGCATTGAAGACAGAGGTAGAAAGTTCAAATGTGGGGAAAACTACAGAAGTCTTCATCAAAAGACCACCAGAAGACTGATGACCACCACAGAAGGAACTAATACATGCGCAAAAAGCAACAAACTGCTGTAAAACCACGACACAGCTTTATGCAAATATGAGTATGCTAACGATATGTTGTAATTGTGATATTGTGTGGAAGGACTTTTAAAATGTTAGTGAAGGCTAAAGAAGATTGAGTGAGTTTTTGGTGGAAAAATCCCCCTCACTCCCAGTGCTGAATAAACAAATACCTGCTCAGTAGCCATCTAACTATAGAATTTTATTTTCTTGCCTAGTTTTGGGCATCAGCGTCCTCCAACAATTTGAGAGACCCCATGGGAAATGTCCCATGGCCTCTCCCTTTATTTGAATAAAGTTGCAAGACTCCTCTGTCTCCTTTTTGGGCATAAACCTCTGGTGTTTGTGGATTATTTTTCCTCACACAAGCTAGGGAAGATTTACAGGATACCCCTCAGCCAAATGGCAAAAAAGGTGTTTATTGATGGATCTTCAAGAGTAATAGGAGGAAAATGAGTTATCAGATATGCTATATAGTGAAAGGAAGAGAATTGCAAGAAGAGAGGAAGCTACTATGCACATGGTCGGCACAGACCACAGAACTGTGTGCCTTAATAAAAACCTACAAATTGTATTGAGGAAAGGTGGTGTGTAGGAATGTGCCCCCTGTTGACAGAGTGACCAAATTATCCTTTATCTCCTTAAAAAGGAAAAACCCCAGAAGTTTCTCTCCTCAATTTGGTAAAAAGACACCTCATAGGACCTTTGGGACTTCAGTTCAAACCTAGGGCTACCCAATTGGACAGAGGCCAAAAAGTCCCGCCTAGGTAATTCACTAGAAAAAGAAGAGAACAAAAGAAATAATCGCTTTTGTGGGATGTTTTTAGCAGGAGCAAGAACCTCTTGCCCCTGGCTCAGTTTTTCTCTGAAAGAGCTTTGTTATTTTACCTTTTATTATAACTTTTTCTGTTTCCAACACTACCTCAGAAGCCATCCTACTAATTTTATGCCATTCCAGGTAGCTGAGCTATCTCAGGTGTGATAGGTTCTCTGAGAGCTCATAAGACCTGGCTCGAGGAGAAACCCATCAGTAGTGAATATATTTACGGATTCAAAGTATGCATGTGTGGTGGAACATGTGTTTGGAAAGCTGAGAGAAGAGACGGTTGTTAACCTGCGTGGGAAAAATATTCGCTCATGAGAGCTTAATTCCTTGCTTGTTGGAGGTGGTGAATTTACCAAAGGAAGTAGAAATAATACATGTTAGGGTACATCAAGCAGAGTGCTCAGACACAATAGGTAATCAACTGGCCAGTGGAGATGTTCAGAAAGCAGTGCTTCTGCCAGAGGTCCCCAGGATCCTCCCTTTGCTCCCTGTGGCTCAGCTGTTGCTGGAGGGAGGGGGGGGAAGTGGTAGTGCTATCTTTTCCACCAGAGGAATTGGAGATAATTAAAGGTAGCTGGGCAAAAGAAAGAGGGGAGAACTGATTTACAAATGACAGTAAATAGTGGATGCCTGGAGCTTTGACCCCGCAAATATTAAAACAACTCCATGTGTGGAGTCATTGCACCTCTTGAGGATTGGCAGAGACCTTCTTTAAGATGTACTGCCTTGGGTCTTTTTGTTTTAGCAAAACGAGCTATTGAGGGGTACCTGGCTAAAATTAATGGCCAGACTACAAAGGAGATTGCAAGATGGGGGAGTGACTTTGGGCTATGCATCCTTTCCAAGGATGTTGGGTGTATTTTGCTGAGATGCCCTGGGCAAGAGGGCTTAGATATCAGCTGGTATTGGTATGTTGGCTGGCAGGGTGGCCAGAGGCATTTCTGGGTATTTCAGCAACTATTGCATCAGTTGTTAAAATATTTTTGGCACAAATAATTCCTGTGTCAGGAAAATTTATTCACAAACACCAGAGGTTTATGTCCAAAAAGGAGACAGAGGAGTCCTGTAACTTTATTCAAATAAAGAGAGAGGTCATGGGCATTTCCCATGGGGTCTCTCAAATTGTTAGAGGACATAGCCTCCTTTTTTATCTTAATTTCCTGGCTGCATTTGCCTCTCTCTTTTCTCATTGGCTGAGGTAATTGAGAGGTACAGATTTCCCAAATCACCTAACATAGACTCCCTTCTAAAGGTACCTCCCCCTTTCTTTTTTGCTTGTGTCTCTGTTCTTTTTCGCTAAATCCAGGGATTTAGCACAGCTTTGGGTAAATAACAGTTTGCATCAATTAGTGAAATTCCTATGGAATTTATGGTTCCACCCATTGCTTTTTCTACCTCTCAGTATCTGTCTTTATCTACCATCAGACTCACAGTTGGTTTGTGTCCTAGGGTGATGTTATGATGCTTGTATCCGCAATCGGGTGTTCTGTTTATGCTGAATATTATATTCTGTGCCTTCAAGACTGGCTCTGAGAGTGAAGGCGGGGAGAAGAAGCAGCACCGAGTTTTGTTATCATCCTGCTCTCACTCCTCCACTGTGGTGTCTGGGCATGAACAGGGCAGAACACTGCACTCCGTTGTTTTTTAGTTAGTTTAGCCAGCTGAGGCAGAGAAGGTCCTTGGACAGTTTTTCTTTCCCTTTTTTTGGAACTGTTCAAACCTGCTCCAGACTGGGGCCTGGGGAAACACCAAGGGCTTGCACTTTGTAGCCTACCGGGGCCTACTCTGGGCAGCAGCCTTTCCCAGCGCAGGAAGGACTGATGACAGAACGACCACCGACTGGAGAGACTTTCTGAATTTGCCATCTCTTCAGAGCAATGAATGAGTTTTGTCATCTGGTATTGTTAATTTTTTATGCTGGTGAGTGCTTTGCCTGTTAAATAAACAGGTTCTTTCCACTTCTCTCTGAGGAAATTCTTCCTGAACCGGCTGGGGGGAGGGGCCATGTGGGTTTGTTTTCTGGGGAGGCCCCCTTTGGAGGTTTTCTCCCAAATTTGCCCTAAACCAGGACAAATTTTGGTGCCCAATGCATGGCTTGAGAGTGGAAAAAAAACTGTTCTAATTGTATTTTGGTTGGAATTACTCTGTGTTGGTATTGAGACAGAGTGAAAAATCCCCCAGAGTAAAAATCCATTTTGAATTAGGTGAAACGTCTAGAAAGGGTGAAAAGTCTGTAAGGCCGAAGCTGAAGGGAAAACTGCAGGACAGAGATATTGAGGAGACAGGGGGAGACAGATAAAGAAAAACAGAAACTACTGCAAGGGCAGGCCAGCCTGACCCAGGAATTCTTTCTGATAAAGAGGATCTGGCGGCAAATGTCACGCGGAGTCCATAAAAATGAATATGTATGAGCCTATTGTGAAACTGTATGTATATGTATTTGGAAGGGGAGATAAAAGGAGATCTGAAGTTCTCAGACGCACGCATGCCCTTTTAGGGAGAGAAATTTCTGTGTGCGTCCAGCGCTGCAATAAACAAACATACCAGCTCTACAACTTTTACAAAGTTGTGGAGTTCTCTTCTTTTCTCTGCAAAACAGTATAGAGCAGTTAATAGCCATGTTGTTTGAATTCATAATGTTTCTTGGGGTGAAGGCTTGCATGTGTTTCTGGTCTCTAGGTTTTTTGGAGGTCTTAATACCTCTATGGTCCCTAGGTTTATTTTCTTATCCAGAAATAGCTCTAGTATTGTCTCTAATATGTAGTTTTTGCAGTAGAGGGGCACTGACTAGAATAGCTATCAGGCTGGGCTTGGTGGTAATGACTTGTAGGAAGTTTATAAAGGTGCTAGAGTCTGTTCCAGGTATGTATGGTTCATGGTTATGGGTATGCATCCATTTTCTTAGAGGAGGAGCAGGGGATGAGGTTTTTCAGCCTTTGCTTTCCTTCTTCTCCTCTGAATCTGTTACATCACTACTGGAGAATGTTCAAATTCCCCTGAATGTTAAAGAGACCATCTTTCTGGTATTTAATCCGGTAAGCTTCCTCTGTATGGTCTGCAGCTTCTCTAGAATGCGGGCTGAGATTTCTAGAGGGGCTGATGAGACCCCTGACCCAGGAGTAGACCCAGTCATGTGTTGCAGTGTGATGTCATAGCCTGTCTCAGTTATCCCAGTTCCTTCCCCAGGTGTGCCAATCACCTCTCCTTTCTTCTCCCTTGCCCCCTGCTGAGTGCTGTCTGTCAATCTTGGCATTCCAGAAAGGACGCCATGTGATTGGCAAAGTTCAAAAGATGCCTCTCAGCCCTGGGGGACATTGGGCCATCCAGGTGTCATTTGTCCCCTGAGACTACCCCCCCTTACCTGGTTTGTGGGATCCCTAGCCCTTCCCTCCCCCTCTCCCCGGGGTTAAAAGACACACCGACCACGCGGTTCAGGAGTTCTGTTAAGAGCTGTTACTGGATTCAGAGGCCTGTGGGCCAGGAATAAAGCTCTGGATAAAAACCCTCTAGCAGAATTCGACTCCTTTCCTTCACCTCACCTTGAAGCTTCCCTGCCAGAGGTAAACCTGAGGTCCTGCATGCCTGGACTTGTCCCAAGTGCCCAGCTGCAATATCCAGCTAGCCAAAGGTGTCTTTGAGGTGAAACCACCACAACTGCTGCCTTTGGTCCAGCAGCAAGGGCCAGACGAGCCCAGGCACATTCCATCCGGCTATATTGGTATTTAATTCCAATATTCATGGAAAATCCTGAGTGGTGTGGGAAATGGGAGGATATGGGCCAAATCCTGAAAGAATTCTCAGACCCTATAGTCTGTGACTTTCCACATGAACAAATTCAGAACCCAGCTGAGGTGGGGAAATACCTGAAAGAGAAGTACCAGGATGACCCTATGGAGAAGAAGATCATTGCAGTGAGCTGGGCCCTGGCATATGCTTATCACACACTGCTAGACACTGTAGGGCAGCAGACAGAGGAAGAGGGGCAGGGAGATAAATCAACAGCTCTCCCAGTCACTCAGACTGCAGCCAACACCCCAGTTACAAAGCCAGTAGCTAAACGAGAGAGTAAGCTTCAACCAATGGCTGTTGCTACTAGCACGAGGAGCAGAAAGTGCACAGACAAGACCAATTGACCAGTGGATGATGATGATGATGCAGAAGAAGGACCCTCAACGCCTCCTGACATAAAATCAGGAGTCAAAGCAACTGGCACAAGATCAGAAGCCAATATTGACTCCTTTTCCCTGAAGGACCTTCGGGGCCTAAGGAAGGATTACACTCGAAGACCGGATGAATCCATAATTAGTTGGTTCGTCCGTCTTTGAGATGCTGCAGGTGAGGCTACAGTTCTGGACGGCACTGAAGTGAGGCATTTGGGATCCCTGTCACATGATCCTGTCATCGACCAAGGAATGATGAGGGGGGCTAACCCTCACAGTCTCTGGGCATGGGTCTTGGAAAGTGTTGCACAAAGATACCTGAGTGCAGATGATCGTTATATGCCGCAAACTCAGTGGAAGACCATAGAGCACGGGATCCAATGCCTGAGAGAAATGGCAGTGGCAGAGATTATCTTCTCAGATGACATAATAATTAGTAATCCAGACTTGGTAGCATGTACATCTGTGATGTGGCAAAAAATTGTACAACTTGGGCCACATGAATATGCTTCTGCTTTAGCAATAATGAAGCGGAATGACAGTGAGGAGACTGTGCTTGATATGGCAAAGAAGTTCCTAGCATATGCACATGCTGTACATGGCCTAACACATGCCAGAATCACAGCGGTGGAAACACATCTGCAGAAATTAGAAGACAAGATAGAGGACAATCACAAGAAACTCAGGGAGGAGATTAAAGAGGGCTTTCTCCAAATCTCAGCAGTTCAGATAAGAGGTTCTGGTATTCAATGCAGAAGTTCCCCAGATGGGAAGAGAGAAGGTAGACCCCACGAGCTGAGCTGTGGTTCTTCCTGCGCGATTGTGGAGAAAACATGAGGACTTGGGATGGAAAATCTGCTGCTCTGGCACAACGAGTGCGGGAATTGAAGGAAGTCAAGACTCAGAGAGGAAGTTCCACCAACAGGAAAGCAGCTCCAGTTGCCCATAGACGAACTGCCAGGTTTGATGATGATGATGACATGTCCGATTCCCTTGAAGGAACCTCCAAGATATATGCCCAAGGAAAGAAGGATAACCAGGCTTAGAGGCTTCCTGCATCTGGCCAGGTAGAGGCTAGGGAAAACCGTGTTTTTTGGACTGTGTGTGTCAAAAACACCAATCACTTGTTTTTAAAATTTTAGAAGTCTAATCGTAATAAAATGGTTATAAAAATAGTAATATAATTAGAGTAGTAAAAATTGGAACAATTGAGATTAGGACAATACAAGACTATAAGAACAAATATTTACAGATGGTCCGGGTACTTTTCTGGGCAAAATAAGCCCAAAAAAGACACCCGCTAACAAAGGATTAACCCTTAAAAGCAATAGCCCATTGAATAGTCATATATCTCATACATGATGCATAAATTCCATTCAAACAAAGGATTCAGTCTGGCCCGTGTCAACTTCTTCCCCTTAATCCTGATGGCATCTTTATGGCTGAGCATGGTGGGAAGAAGTTATTTTCTTCTGATAAGATAATTCTCTTTCTCTGAAAGATTTAGGTGTCCTGTGGCTGCTATCTGGTGTGAGTACCTCATTCCTTTCTTAAAAAAAATATCTCACATACACAGTTCCTATTTTAACTACAAAAGTTACATTTTAACTACAAAACTGCATTTACCACACTATTAAAATGTTAATACAGCACTACTAATCAATACAACATAATACATATAGTAAATATCTGCGTAGAGCCATATAATATGCACTTTTCACAATCCTCCCTCTTTCTTTTTATAATTAATTTGGCTTGAGCAGTATTCATGGTTTTCTAGCCTTCATTAGCTGCTCATTTTCTTCACAAATCAATCTCGCTTCTCTGAAGGGGTCTTCTATATTATTTTGTTTCTTTAACGCCATAATCCTTTGCACCGTGTTTGTCGTAGCCAACTTTTGATCCATGGTCACTAATTGCATGCCTTGGACTACACTGGTGATGAGACGAATGCAACAGGGGATCAAACAAGGAAGAAATATTAGACGAGGTGTAGTGCACAAAAGGAAGGAGCCTAATTTTTTCCACCATTCTATTCCCAACACGTTATCCCACCAGCTAGTATTTAGCATTGATTGATTCCCACTTTTGAACCGGTACATGGGTGATTTTTCTGATATCGTTGACTATATCCAGGAGAGCATCCCCATTGTCATCTATTTTTAAGCAACAATTGGATGTATTGAATTTTCCACAAACACCCCCTTCTTCAGCTAATAGATACTCTAAAGCCAACCTATTCTGATACACAGCTGCTCTCATTTGGGTTTGTTGCCTTGATATTAATTCCATTGCCTAACCAGTTTTGTTTGTTATTATCTCTACAGCAGCTTGGAGTCTTATAATATGATTTAGCATTTAAATTGGGGTCCGATATCCCCAACTCCCATCTTGTGCCCAGGTGGCTGGCCCATACATTTCCAATATGGGTTCAGGGGGCCATTCTTCATGTCTCTATTTTTGTAATCCTCCAATCAAATCTTTTGTTTCTCTTTAGATCCTCATAAACTGGTATCCCTAATTGATCCCCATCAGGTCCTGGTAAAAGAAAGAATCCTGGCTGTATGATTCCCTGAGTGCAGCTCCCTTTCCACTGAGAGGGAAGTTTTGGGTATGCTCTTTTTCCGAATATCCAAAATAAGCCATCTGGAGCTTTCCAATAGTGAAACTTTTGCTGATCTATAATCTCCCAAAATTTGGAAATTTCTGGGATGCCAAAGCAAGGATTTTTGCCTGCATCATTACATTGAAAAAGTCTGATTTTATTATCATACTTACAATTTCCTTTTTTTTTGCTTTTTCCTGGGTCCAGTACATGGTTGGTTTTTCTGGGACCCACCATACAGAAGTTCTGTTACTAACCTTATATCTTTTACAGGGAGTTTTTCCTACTTCATGAATGAGCTTTTTCCCAGTGTGTCAGAGACATTCTTCCCCTATGACTATTGAATTCAAAATCCACCCCTCTGGTCAGTTTTCTCCACTTATACTTGTTTGGTTCCACTTAAGGAGCTCAATTGGGCCTAAGCTGCTGCCTTTCCATGGCCATTCTTCTGCCATCAAAGCCCCTCCACAGACCCAACAACTGGTTAAGTTCTCTACTTATTCTTTCCCCCAATTCCACAAACTGATTTTTACCCATTCTTGAGATATCTGTTTATTTTTCTAATTGCTGTTCAAATTTCATATACAAATCATCAATTGAGATTGGCACAGGTTTAGGTGGTTGTACTGAGTTAGCCTTTGTGTTTATCAATTGCTCTTTTACTGAATCTTGTGCTTTGTTCCCAATAACATAGGTGAAGCAAATCCATCTCTCCCCCTTTGGGCATTGACTTCCCATTCTGTTACCACTTGTTCCTAAGTTCCCCGCAATCCAGTACTTTTTCCCATTGTGCATGCAATTGCCTAACTTGGATGAGTTATAACACTGACTGTTGACATGAGTGTGAGAAATAAAAAAGGAGCCTCGGTGTCTTTCTATATATAGCTTGAGGTAACACCTGTGGCATGGCCTTGTTGATATCCCAAAAGGGAAAAGATAAATGAGTGACAGAAAAAGGAATAACAGAGGTCCAGTATGGCTTATACTCCTACCTCCCATGCCTATGGGGTTGCAACCCACAGCAGGTGTATTTGATCTTCTTGGTGGCAAATACAGAGGCCAATCTGGTCTTGCCCTCTATTTCCTTGTCACTTTCTCTTAGCTAATTTCCAGGAAAATTGTTTTTGACACTCTTTAACTGTGGTTTCCCACCATTCCTCAGGTATCTCCCATTCAATAGACACTAATAATTTCCTTCCCACAAAACAAAGTTATTATTTCAGTTGCTTTGAGTTCTACCTGGATAGGAGATCAATTTGGCCCTTGACACTTCCTGCAATGAGGGCGCTGATTATGTGAACTACAATACCAATTCTTCCCACAATTTAAACATTTACATTTAACCCAGCTAGCATGTCTGGTATTTGGGTGAATGAAACGGGGTGTTTGATATGGCATTGACGGAAGTTGCAACTCCTTCTCTTTGTATAAGTCACAGGCTAAGGCCAGAATACAAGAGTTGTCTGTCCGAAACAGTCCTGATCCTCCTGTTTGGACTGGAAGTATTCCTCCCCAAGGAGGGTACCGGAGGTGTCTCAAAGCTTGTCCAGACAGTACTTGAAATCACTGATATAAGCTCAGTCTTATTTCCCAGTTAGGTGTCATCCTGTGTATGTTTCTTGGATCTTTTGGGTCTTCCCAGTTCATTACCACCTCGTTTAAGAGTCAGTTTTGTATCAACCGGTTCAGATGTTATCGTCCACTCCTTAGTTCTTCCACAGGTCCGTTGATTCTGCTGGCATGGATCCACCCTCGTTCCCTGGTCCAGATTGCAGCCTCGGTCATCAGTAATACCTGAAAAGGACCTTCCCATTGTGGAGTTAAAGACTATTCTTGCCATGCTTTTACTAGGACCCATTCCCCTGGATGAATATTATGGATTTGAAAGTCTAAAGGTGTGGTTTGAGGGATTAGTCCTTTTAACCATAAGTTTTCAAGAGATTTTGCAATGGTGTTAACATATCCTTTGACACTCATTTCCCCTACCTCATAGGTAGCATTTTCATGTTGAGTGGTTAGAAAGGGTAACCCAAACATCATTTCATAAGGGGACACTCCCAGATCTGACCTGGGTTGTGTTCAGATCCTTAATAAGGCTAAAGGTAGGCATTGTACCCATGACATTCGGGTCTCAAGCATCAATTTAGTCAAAGTTCTCTTTAAAGTCTGGTTGATCTTCTCTACAGGACCAGAACTCTGTGGATGCCATGGGGTGTGTAACTCCCATTTTATCCCCAAGGCTTGAATTATTTGTTGTAACACTTTTGACGTAAAATGAATTCCTCTGTCCGAGTCTATCCTATTAACCATTCCATATCTGGAAATAATCTGTTCCAAAAGGGTTTTACTTACCATGTTTGCTGTGACCTTGGTAGTGGGAACTGCTTCCACCCAATGAGTTAGATGGTCTGTCATTACTAATAAATACTTCCATCTTTGTACTTGAAGAGGTTCAGTAAAATCTACTTGGATACTTCGAAATGGTCGAAGAGCTAACTCACGACCTCCTAATGTTCTTTTTCTCATTACCTTTTTATTTATCCTTTGGCTAGTTATACATCTTTCAGTTACTTGCTTTGCTACTCCAAAAATCCCAATGCACCCATAGTTCCTTAAAAAATGATCACACAAAGCCTGAGTACCCCAGTGGGATTTCTGATGCATGTCTTCTAATATTTTCCTAGTAAGCATTTTATTAAGTAATTGTCCTCCATCAGGAAGTTTCCATTTCCCTGATTCATCTTGTTCTCCTCCTATCTTGTTTAATTCTTTTTTCTCTGCTTCACTAAACTTTGGAATTTCCAATTTTTCCTCATTTCGAGTTAATATTAACATAACACTTTCAGCTCCATTTTCTGCTGTATCCTTAGCTTCCTGATCTGCCAAATTATTTCCTCTTATTTCTGGGTTCACTCCCTTTTGGTGTCCCTTAATGTGTACTATAGCTATCTCTTCAGGTAATTATAATGCCTCTAAAACCTCTAAAATGAGCCCCTCATGTACTAATCATTTTCCTCTTGAATTAAGTAATCCTCTTTCTTCACAAATTTTCCCAAAGGTATGTACTACTCCAAAGACATACCTTGAATCCGTATATATAGTTCCTTTCTTGTGTGCTAAAGATTCCAGTGCTCTTTTCAGAGCATATAATTCACAGGTTTGAGCTGACCAGCTTGAAGGTAATTTTCCCTTTTCAATAGTTTGCATGTTTTTCCCATTAACTACTGCATACCCTGACATTCTCTTTCCTTGTAAGCATCTGGAAGACCCATCTACATAAATTATTTCCCATTCTAAAAGAGCCTGCTCTTCCAGATCTTCTCGAACCTTTGTTTGGCATTCAATGATTTCTAGACAATTGTGTATTAGGTTGTCTGCTGGCTCCCCATATAGGAATTGAGCTGGATTTAAACTTCTGTTTACTTCTAATGTCAGGTCATCACTGTCTATTAGGATTGCTTCATATTTTAACATCCTGGAGTCTGTCAACCATTTTTCAGCCTTCTGATTTAACACATTTCTAACTGCATGAGGTGTGCACACAGTTAGTTTACCTCCAAAAGTAAGCTTACGACTTTCTTCTACCAGGATTGCAGTAGCTGCTACAGCCTGAAGACATACTGGCCAGCGGTGGCTCACTGGGTCCAACATTTTTGTTAAATAAGCTACTGGTCTCTTTACTCCTCCCCACTCCTGAGCCAGAACTCCATGAGCTACCCCCTTTTCTACATTCACGTACAGATGAAAAGGTTTTTCTACTGAGGGTAAGCTTAAAGCTGGGATTGAGGCCAGCTTTGACTTCAGTTCTCCGAATTTATCATCATCTTCCTTCATCTGTCGCAGATAACTTTTATAAAAAATCCTTTCCTAAGGATTTTTTCCTCCTGAGAAGTTGAGAGGCCTCAGGAATAAAATGTAAACAATGGTTATCTGCTGCTGTGGAATGCAACAGGTGGATCTGTGTTTGGCTCATGTTGGATGTTTGTAATTAATGACCAATCACAGCCCAGCTAGCTCAGCTCTCTGTCCGAGCCACAAACCTCTGTTTTTCATTCTTTTCTATGCTTAGCCAAGCCTTCTGATGAAACTTTTTCTTCTATCCTTTTAGTATAGTTTTAATGTAATATATATAATAAAATAATTTGCTAAATGCTGATCCCAATTTTTGAAAGGTCCTCCACCCAAAGCTTTCAGCTGGATTTTTAACAGACCACTGTACCTCTCTACTTTTCCTGCATCTGGAGCATGGTAGGGGATATGGTTCACCCACTCAATGCCATGTTCCCTAGCCCAGGTGTTGATAAGGCTGTTCTTGAAATGAGTCCATTGTCTGACTTAATCCTCTCAGAGGTACCATGCCTCCAAAGGGCCTGCTTTTCAAGGCCCAGGGTGGTGTTATGGGCAGTAGCATGAGACGCAGGGTAGATTTCCAACCATCCAGTGGTGGCTTCTACCATGGTCAGTACGTAGCGCTTGCCTTGGTGTGTCTGGGGCAGTGTGATGTAGTCCATCTGCCAGGCCTCTGTTTTGCGGAGAAAAGAAGAGAACCCCACAACTTTTTAAAAGTTGTAAAGCTGGTATGTTAATTGCAGCGCTGGATGCATGCGGAGATTGCTCTCCTCAAAAAAGGCATGCGTACCTCTGAGAAATTCAGGTGTCTTTTTATCTCTCTCTCAAATACATATGCATACAGTTTCACAATAGGTTCATACATATTCATTTTTATGAGTTTGGAGTGACATTTGCTGCTAGTTCCTTTTTATGAGAAAGAATTCTGAGGTCAGGTTGACTTGCCCTTACAGCAGTCCCTGACACTCTCTATCATCTTGTGTCTCCCCCCCCTTTATCTCTGTCCTTCGCTGAAGTAAGCTCACTGAGCTTAGGCCTTGCAGTCTGGCTAAATAACTAAGGTTTCTAACCACAGACTCAACTCAAAAATGTACATTTCACCAAAATTAAATTAATTTCTATCCTGGAAAATTTTCACTTTGCCTCATTCCCCCCTTTCCTAAAAGGAGGAAGTAAATTCTTTTACTTCGTACAAATTCCTATCACAACATGTGTACTTTAGTGCTTTACCATGTACATTTGATAATGGATAATCTTAAACTTATTCTAACTAATATTAACAAAACTGCAGTAGGATGACACAACTTATTAAAGATTCTATTTGCAGTTGGTGACCACCTAAAGACCACATCCCACCAGTGATGATCTTCATTTTGTTTTATTCTTTGCAGAATTCTAGTTATTTCCTTTTGTATCGCATTGGTCATTTCTCTCTGCTTCCTTGAGTTTTTCTTCAAGATCCTTAGTAGGTCTTGGTGCTTAATTAATTGTTTTACTAATCTAAGGTCCATTCTAATAGGAGTAGGTGATAGTCTGTGATTCATTTTGTAATTGGTTTCAATCAACTGGTGGGATGTCACTGGGGCCACGTACAAAAAACCACACTCGATAATCATAAAAAATTATGAATACAGAAATTAGAATGATTTCTACTAGACAAAATAACATCATTGCTATCAATTTTTACAGCAGCACAAGCAGTTCTCAGGCATACACACCCTTTTCCAGTTTTCTGGTCAGTGACTGGATGAATTTCAAAGTAACAAATACTCTGTTCAGTGTCTAAACACACATCCTGAGTATTAATAGTATTGCTTTCACAAATGAATCCCATCTGTTCTCCAGTAATGCAGGATTCTAAGTTTACTGTCTGCCATTTTTCATTCATCTTGCGTGCCCACACTCCATGTTCTGAAGGGTAGAGTATTGTTTTTTCATGGTTTAATCCTAGGACAATGACAGGATGGATAACATAAACAGTGGCATTACGTATGGTAAGCACAAAGGCAGTGGCCACATTAGAAGCAGGATCATAGGCGAAATTCACCATAGTCCACCAGGATTGAAACTTCCTTTCAAAATCTGTTGCATTATCCCACACAATTTTCCGAATTTCAGCTGGAAAATTGCCTTCACCCCCTTCCCATATGATCAGAGCTGCTGTTGCCTGCATCCATAACTGTGCTTGTATACAACTGAAAGCTAAAGACATTATCTTGAACTGTACTAAGTGCTTCTACTATTAACTTGTGATCTTGGTCCCTGGCCTTTTCCCACTTTGGCAGTACTTTTGAAATCTGCCTCTGGCTAGTTCCTAATGCCAATAGAGATGACTGTAAAGGCTGCTTCAATTTTGTTAGGCTACCTGCTGCAGTGGCCAGCTTATTCATCAGTATTTCTGAATCAATTCCATTTAAAACTCCTGATCCTGTCCCTAATATGCCAGTTAGATCCTTTCTTATTCTGCTCCTGAGATATGCCTGTCTTTGTAACCACGTTGTCCAGCCCTCAAAGGATGTTTTTAGGAAGGAGGAGCAGGCTGGTTGGATTTTTGAGATGTTAATTTGCATTATCAACTCCACACGTTTGAGAGACCATTCTGGATTGAATAATAGTTGTTGTTCACCCACATTCCTCACTATGTAGGGGCCTATTTCATACACTTTAGGTTCATGTTTGGGTAGAGTCTGAACTATTTGAGTCCTAGTATGTGTTGTATAAGGCACTGCTGTTGTAAAAAGTGTAGTGTCTACTCTGAATTTAAAAGAAAGTCTGATAGCAACTTGAGCTTAAAGGCAGGTCACTTCTACAGGCTGTAGTAAAGTGAAATTACACCATGAGTCCGATTCACTTAGGCTGTCACAGACTACCTGGTGTTCACATACAACAGGGGAGGTTGAGACATTAATTGCATCTGGTCTCTCATAAGCCATCTTATTGATGACTTGGCACTTTACTTTGATTTCGTCTCTTCTGATCCTTTGAAGTGCCCACAGTTCTCATTCCTGCTGTTGGAAAAGAAATGAAATTTAGCAAAATATTTAATTATAGTGAGTTGTGTGTGAACTGGTTTGTTAAAAAGTAGTTTTGTAGCCGTTGAAAGTGTGTTGGGTTTTGTGTGTAACCTAGCAGGTAGTCTTAGGGATTTAATAAATAATTAAACTAGTGCAGGAAAGTAAGAATGCTAACCTGTCTGGAGGCAGCATAAAATGCTCTTAGAATAAGATAAGCAGAGGATTAATGACCTTGTTTGTGAACCAAGGAATGTATCACAAGGGGTCTGTGACCAGGCAAGGGGAACGGGAAACTGTTTCTTGGAGACTTTGTTGTGAATCGCATGTATAAGAGGGAAGCACCCATACGTGAATTTGGGGGCTCGGACTTTGGGACGTGAGTCCCCCAGTTCCCCGGGCCCTTAATAAAGCACCTACAAAACTTATCCGAGTTTTGTGTCATTTATCAATCGGGCAACAGTTTTCTGGCGATCGCGGCAGGACTCCAAAGGCTGCTGGGGCGGTTCGGGTCCCGATCTACTCCAAGCCGGCACCGAGCACTTCTCGTGCCCGACCCCCCGCGCCTGTTGGACAACTGCCAAGGTAAGCCCGAAGGTGCTTTATATTGGAAAAAGATGATAATTGGATTTGGATTTGGTGGTTGGTGAAAAAAGCCTAGGCTCCGGCCATAAGACGTCTAAGGACGCAGGACCAGAACTCGCCTCCTGTTTCTTTTAGGGAAGGACGGCGAGAAGGTATATTGTTTTAAGGTATATTGGTTTATTGGGATTAAGGGTGGAATTAAAGGTTGTAATATGATGTCTTTTAAAACTTTTAAAACCTTAGTGCAAGCCAATGGTAAAATACCTGGAAATACACCATTAGGTTGTATATTGAAATGGTGGAAAAGTGAAGGGTATTATCAAGAATTGGATAAAAGTAAAATGATAGATTATTGTAATCATTGGTGGCCAGAATATGAGATTGGGGAAGCGGGATGGCCGGTGAATGGTACACTGGAATTGGGGATAATGGAATCTTTGATGCAATTTTTAAGGAGAAATGAGAAATGGGATGAAATACCACATTTGGATTTGTTTTTCGTTTTATATTGGAAAGAGGAATGGCAAAAGGAATGTGGTATCTTGGTTTTAGAAGTGAATGATGAAAGGGAGTGTGTGAGATGTAAAGAAAGAAAGGAGCGTAATTTGTATCCTTCAGTCGAGGAAGATTTGTCTTATTGTATAGCACCTCCGAGAGTTCCGGTTGCTCCTAATGTGCCCCTGCTCCCCCTGCGGATATAGCTATAAAAACGGGATCTAGTGAGAGTGATAGTGATGGTGGTGAATGTGAAAAGAATGAGTCTCCGTCTGCCTTTTTAGAATGATTAAAAGACAAGGCTCGGAAGTTTACTAATTTAGATGTAGAGGATCAATCAGGAAAACTTCAATTGGCATTGTTGTTTATGGGGCAATCACAAAAGGATATTAGGAAAAAGTTACAAAATCTGGAAGGAGAGGATACTAGGAGTTTGGATAAAATGCTGGAGGTAGCGTGGAAGGTATACAACAACAGGGAAAAAGAAACTGCAAAAAGACAACAAGCTAGTATTCTGGCTGTAATGCAACAGACAGGGGCAGGAGGAAGACCCATTAGGGGTCGAGGTCGGGGAGGAGCTAATCGCGGACAAAGGGGGTTGGCAAGAGGTCGGGGAGGATTTGGGTTTGCACCTAACATGGGGAGGTTGGATCTAAACCAGTGTGCGTTTTGCCGACAATTGGGACACTGGAAAAATGAATGCCCGGTTAGAGGAGGTATGGGCATGGGAAACATGGGATTAAGGACAGGTCCAATGCGGAATGCTCCTGTGGGACAATTCACGGGAGGAGCAGCAGAAGTCGCTCAAGAACTAGTTTTGGGAAACTATCAGAATCAAAGCTGACTAGAAAAGGATTTAAGGGTAGTTTTAGAAATACATGGAAAGGATCAAGAATTTATGGTAGACACTGGAGCTACTTATTCTGTACTCAATAGACGATTGGGACCTTTGAGTGACACAACGGTACAGGTGGTGGGGGCAACAGGGAAGCTAGAGGAACAACCATTTTTACAAACTTTAAATCTTAGGTTTGGGGGGAAGGAATTAGATCACCAATTTTTGTATATGCCAAACTGCCCCACACCCCTTCTTGGCAGAGATCTGTTGTCCCGACTTAATGTGAAAATAATATTTGAAGGGGGAAGGGTGAAATTGGAAATACCTGAGGAACAAATAGCAGGCATTTTTGTGATCAAGGAAGTGGATGCCTCTCCTATTCCAGAAGAAATTGAGCAGGCTGTAGTGCCCTGGGTATGGGAGTCAAGGGTCCCCGGAAAATCTAAAGCTGCGCAACCAGTAAAGGTGGAACTAAAGGAAGGGGCCCGACCAGTGAGGATAAAGCAATACCCCTTGAAGCTTGAGGCAAGGAGGGGAGTAGCCCCGTTAATTAAACAATTTTTGGTTCAAGGAATATTACAGGAATGTGAATCGGAGTATAATACTCCAATTTTTCCAGTGAGGAAACCTAATGGTAAGTGCCGTTTGGTACAGGACTTGAGGACTATTAATGAAATAGTGAAAGACATACATCCAGTTGTTGCTAATCCTTATACCTTGTTAACATCTGTTTCGGAGGAGTTTAAATGGTTCTCAGTGATTGACCTTAAAGATGCCTTCTTCTGCATCCCACTGGCAGTAGAGAGTAGGAAATATTTTGCCTTCGAGTGGGAGAGTCCTGATTTTGGGAGAAAGAAGCAGCTTACGTGGACAAGACTCCCACAGGGATTTACATGCTCCCCTACTATTTTTGGAAACCAACTGGCCAAGGAGCTGGAGGAATGGAAGATAACCCAGGCAACAATATCCCCATCCTTGTATGTAGTCCTGCAGTACGTGGACGACATCTTTCTGGCTACTAAGGAAAGGGAAATGTGTGTGGAATTAACAATTAAATTACTCAACATGCTTGGCCAAGCAGGGTATCGGGATTCTAAGGAAAAAGCTCAATTGGTCAAAAATAGCGTTATGTACCTCGGTTGTGAGATCGCACAAGGGCAGAGACGTTTGGGAGTAAACTGAATAGAGGCAATATGTGCTATTCCTTTGCCTCGTAACCATCAGGAATTGAGATCTTTTGTAGGAATGGTGGGATGGTGTCGACTGTGGATCATGAATTTCGGTCTCCTAGCCAAGCCACTGTATGAGGCCTTGAAGCAGCATCGGTTGGAGTGGACGACACAGCAAAAGAAGGCCTTCCAGGAATTGAAGCAGGCACTAAAGGAGGCCCCAGCCCTAGGACTCCCTGACCTGACCAGGGAATTGCAGTTGTACGTGAATGAGAGGCAAAAACTGGCATTGGGGGTCCTCACCCAGAAGGTGGGATCCTGGAAGAGGCCAGTGGGATACTTCTCTAAACAACTGGATTCAGTAAGTTCCGGGTGGCCCTCATGTTTAAGAGCCGTGGCAGCAACAATAATTCTTCTTCAAGAGGCCCGGAAATTGACTTTGGGGGCAAAAATGAAAGTGTTTGTTCCCCATATGGTCATGGCCATTTTGGAGCAAAAGGGGGATCACTGGCTATCATCCAGTCGAATGTTGCAATACCAGGCTATCCTGAGAGAACAGGATGATATTGAAATAAGGACTACTAATCATGTTAATCCAGCAGAGTTTTTACGCAGTGACCAGGAGGCTGGGGGACTGGTGCACGATTGCGTAGAGGTAATTGAAAAAGTATATGCCAGCAGACCCGACCTAAAAGATGAACCATTGGAAGAACCTGAATGGGAACTATACACTGATGGATCCAGTTTTGTCAAGAATGGGACTCGCTATGCCGAGTATGCAGTGGTAACATTGGATCAGGTAATAGAGGCAAAGGCTTTGTTACCTGGAACTTCGGCCCAGAAGGCAGAGGTGATTGGACTCTCCAGATCCCTGTATTTGAGCAAGGACAAAAGGGTTAATATCTGGACAGATTCTAAATATGCCTTTGGTGTGGTTCATGTACATGGGGCGTTATGGAAAGAAAGGGGGCTTTTGAATTCACAGGGAACCAACATCAAGCACCGGGAAGAAGTGCTACAGCTACTGGATGCGGTATACAGTCCCAAAGCAGTTGCAGTAATGCATGTTAGAGGACATCAGACTGCGGAAGGAGACGTTTACAGAGGAAATCGATTTGCTGATGTTACAGCACGGCAAGTGGCACGGGAAGTATGGACTCAAATGGCATTGGTACCGGTAAGAACAAATCTGGCTACCCCATACCTGAATCAGGAGCCCAAATATTCAATAGAAGATGGAAAACTAATAAACTTGCTAGGGGCACAGAGGAATCAACTTGGGTGGTACGTTACACCAATGGGACAATTAGTGGTACCTACCCGCATAATGAAATTTATTTTGGAATCAGAACATAATAAATGTCATTGGAGGGCAGAAGTATTGGTAAAATTTTTGAAGAATGAGATAATCTCTAATCAGATGTTAACAATGGCAAAAAGAGTTAATGCAATGTGCCTGGTATGTTTGAAAAATAATCCAGTAGTTAGGAGACAAATACAAATGGGAAAGTTGCAAGTCGGGCCACAACCAGGAGATTACTGGCAAGTTGATTTTTCTGAATTGCCTAGGACACAGGGATACAGATACTTGTTAGCGTACGTATGTACGTTCTCAGGGTGGCCGGAAGCTTTTCCATGTAGAACTAATCAGGCTAAGGAGGTGGTAAAAACCTTGTTAAAAGAAATAATACCAAGATTTGGAGTACCTTTAGGATTGTCATCAGATAGGGGTCCGCATTTTATAGCTGGGGTAGTGCAGGAATTAGCACGAATGTTAGATATAACCTGGAATTTGCATACCCCCTGGAGACCTCAGTCTAGTGGGCAGGTGGAAAGGATGAATCAAACCCTGAAAGGACAAATCAAAAAGATTTTCCAGGAAGCTAAACTGCACTGGCCTCAAGCTTTGCCTTTGGCCCTACTCAGGATTCGAATTAAACCAAGGGAAAAGGTAGGCGTAAGTCCATATGAGATATTATATGGCAAACCATATCATGCAACTGTATTAAAAGGGGAGGTACATGTGAGTGGGGACCAGGCGATTGCAGAGTATGTTATGTCACTTAATAAGATCTTGAATTCTTTAAGAAATACGTTACAGTGGAATAGACCGCTCACGCTGGAGAATTCTGTCCACGACATCCAGCCTGGGGACCAGGTGTACGTCAAGAAGTGGATCACGGATCTGCTACGGGAATCATGGAGCGGACCCCACCAGGTGATGATTACGACCTACACGGCGGTGAAGGTCCAGGGGATGGATGCTTGGATCCATTACACCAGGGTAAAGAAGGCACCGTTCCAATGGGAAACCCAGATAGTGTCTCCAACCCGGATGATCTTCCGCGCAAAGCCGCCTTCTTAATTATATTACTGCTAGTGATCATGAGACTAGTACCCGTTCAAGGGTCTACTCTAGTACAGGTTGAAGAAACAAAGGTTGCAGTCATGGAAGGGATAGATGTTCAATTAACTTGTGTTATATTTGACAGCCAGAAAGTTGAGGCCGGTGAGGTTATTGCAATATGGCAACGGGGGGCTGAAAGAAGCCGAGTCAAGATAGGAGTCGGTTGGGATCAGGATAAACAACAAGGAAACACGGTTTCTGAATCTTACCAAGGTAACCACAAACGATACGGGAGAATATACATGTTTGGTCAAAATATGGGATAGTTTTGATTACAAAAGAGTGAGTATGAGGGTTTTGCCATGGACAGGGGATCGTGCTGAAAACATAAAGGTTAATCCAGTATCAATGGCAGCGGACATGTGGGATGGGCCACTCCTTAGAATAAATTGTTCCTTCCTAGTAAGATCAAGATATCAAAGGAACCTTTGGGTCAAATGGTGGAAGCAAAATAGGGAACTGACCTGGGACAGAATAAAGGCTGGGACCAGTTGGTGGAAGAAGGAAGGCAAAGGTTGTGGGTGATCAAGTGTCACTGATCCTAGAATAGGAAATGCATGGTGGAGGCATGACAGAATGATGTTATCCTTACAGAGACACAGTAGAAGGAGTAGACGGGAGGTTAATGATACAATAGAACGAAATACTGAGCAGGAAAACTTAGTGGTAGGATTAATCAGAGATTTTGGGATCATGCAGAATGTGACTAAAATAACAGCTTGCCTGCCATTACCACAGGCTGCAGGTGAACTAATTCCCTGGGGAATAATACCGGTAACCAAAATGCCTGAAACATTCGAGAATGTTTCTTGGTCCTGCCAGTCAGTTCCCAAACCAGTAGATGTATGGAGGGATTTGTGTATGACCATTCGGGCTATGACTAGAGAGCAATGTGAAAAGAAATCCAATCATTATGGTTGGATTCAAAATACCAGGAGGTGTTTAATTGCAACCCCAATAGATGAGCCATGCAATACAGTACGAATAAGAACGAAATCCCACCGAAATCAGATGAGTTGTCAGAATGTCACACAGAATTTTGACACCTGGAATAGTTGGAAGACATTATGGGGACCTAGTGTTTTGGAACACTATAATTACCTTGGGGAAGTACAGTGGTGCATCCAGTGGTCAGGAGTAAAAAATCAGTCACATTATAGGGCCCTTATCACGTCTACATCTTCCCGAGAGTTCAGACCGCAGAAAGAGGATTGGAATTGTACTGAGGTTTTTACATGTGATACACCGGAAGACTGAATCGGATTGGTACCGGTGAAAATGGCATTAAAGTGGGGATGCGAGTGTAGGGGGTATGATCACACGGTTAGCAGAGAGTCCATGGATGGACCTATAGATTGCAGATATACTACTGTGCACAGTCCTGGAAATCTAGTCTGGGTGTTGGGACACGGACAGTGGACCACACATTTACCTCTAGATGGATCAGTAACACAAATCACCCTAGGGGTACCCACATTGTGTCCATACTGGAAACAGAATAGATTGATCCAAAGGAAAGGACTCAGAAAGAGGGAAGAATCCCTAGAGGAGCAGTGGCATGAACCTGGCTCAGGAGTACAATTTGGATGGATATTGGAGTCATTATTCCCTCCAGTAGCGACATATCGAAACAGGGAAATGCTCAACAATTTGTTAGGACAGACAGAAAGGTTGGCAGCAGCTACTAAGAAGGGATTTAAAGATCTAAATTTGCAATTGCAAGCTACATCAAGAATGACCCTACAAAATAGAATGGCATTGGATTTGCTACTGTTAAAAGAGCATGGAGTTTGTGGTTACCTGAGTAGGAGAATAGATCATTGCTGTGTACACGTTCCAAATGTTACACTTGAAGTTGAGAAAGATATTTCTCAACTGGCAGAAGTGGAAACAAAAACCAAGGAAATTGAAAAGGAAGCACAGCATAATTGGATAGGAGCAGTATTTGATTCTTTGGGGCTTCACCTGTCTGGCTGGATTACGTCTGCTATACAGTATGTAATAATGTTTTTAGTATTTTTAGTGACTATATGGATTGTATATAGATGCCTCTTAGGTGTGATCGAAAAGGAAAAGAGGCGATCTCTCCGGTTGCTGAAGGCGATGACCCACGGGCAGCAGAATGACGAACACTCCCCACCTCGTTATGAAGATGTTACTGTCAATACTGTTGATTGAGCATCCTTGCAGCAGGACTGAAGGATGCTCAAAAGGGGGGAAATGTTGGAAAAGAAATGAAATTTAGCAAAATATTTAATTATAGTGAGTTGTGTGTGAACTGGTTTGTTAAAAAGTAGTTTTGTAGCCGTTGAAAGTGTGTTGGGTTTTGTGTGTAACCTAGCAGGTAGTCTTAGGGATTTAATAAATAATTAAACTAGTGCAGGAAAGTAAGAATGCTAACCTGTCTGGAGGCAGCATAAAATGCTCTTAGAATAAGATAAGCAGAGGATTAATGATCTTGTTTGTGTACCAAGGAATGTATCACAAGGGGTCTGTGACCAGGCAAGGGGAACGGGAAACTGTTTCTTGGAGACTTTGTTGTGAATCGCATGTATAAGAGGGAAGCACCCATACGTGAATTTGGGGGCTCGGACTTTGGGACGTGAGTCCCCCAGTTCCCCGGGCCCTTAATAAAGCACCCACAAAACTTATCCGAGTTTTGTGTCATTTATCAATCGGGCAACACTGCCATTCTTGCTTCTCATATACCAGATTCCCCCTGGATTACTACAGTAGATACGTTTAAATCTTTTATCTCAGGAAGTTCTCTCATGGATCCAGTATACTGATTAAAAGTTTGGGACCAAGGCTATTCAGCATTGCTTTGGATAGAGGTACTCTTTAGTTCTGAAACTTCAGTTATAATTACATACAAAGGAATTCTGTAAACTAAAGTATGAACTACCCCCGACTGCAATATACTAATTTTGCCTGAGTAAGTTTTAGTCTCAGTTCATTGTCTTCTGGTGTCACTCTCCAAGGGACTTCTAGGGCTTTCTTCACTCGAGAGTGATGGATCCAGGCATTCTGCTCCTTGATTTTGATTGCAGTGAAGGTGGCGAGAAGTACTTGCAGTGGTCTCTCCCACTGTGGTTCGAAAATCTTCTCTGTAAGAGACTTAACATATACGTCATCCCCAGGCTATCTAAATCCCTGCTCCGAGTTCCAGCCACATATTTCTCAATTTCTCTGAGCTGTTTGCTTAAAGCCACCATGTAGGTGGCTAGCGCTATCACCCTAATGTGGGTGGACATTCCCTTTGTATTCTACATGGTCTTCTATAAGGCATTTCAAAAGGATTCAGCATTCCTTTAGCTCAAGCTTTAGTTTGAATTTGCAGTAGTGTCAGTGGAAGAGTTTGGGGCCAGGGTAGATTAACTTCCTGACCCAGTCTTACCATCTGCTGTTTATTCAAATTATTCATTTTCTCTACCTGGCTGCTTGATTGGGGGCGGTATGGGGTGTGAAGTTCCCTGTCTATGCCCAGGTGGCTACTAATCTGTTGCACTGCTCTCGAAATGAAATATGATTCTCTATCTCAGGATATTGTGGCTGGAACTCTGAAGCGTGGTATTATTTCATGTAATAGTACTCTGGTCACCGCTTGAGCTTTGACAGTTCGGATGGGGAATTGTCGCAGACATTTTTTCACAGAAATCCTTTCTTTCAGATTTCTGTGTCTTCTGGAGGGCAGAGGCCTCAGAAGATAATGTAAACAATTATTATCAGCTGCTGTGGAATGTGATAGGATGCACCTATTTTGATTGGTGATTGGTTCATGCTCCCATGTTTATAATTAAGGGCCAATCACAGGGAACAAGCTAGGGACAGAGTCCTTGGACACAACTTTGTTATAGATTCTTTTTTTCTATTCTTAGCCTAGCAGCAGATCTGCAAACTTCTCTCTTTATTCTATTTAGTATAGTCATAATGTATTAATATTATATATCAATAAATCCAGCCTTCTGATCTAGAAACAAGATTCACCGTTTCTCTCTCACCAGCAGTGACCCATGCAGGGCGCTGTAAAATCTGGTGACCCCTCGTGTCAGAGTAGAAATTAATTTGATAAGACCAGAGGAGCAAAATTGTTGCACTGGGTAAAATCCTGTATGTGTAGCATTTGATGGGTGCTTTGAAGTGACCACAGAAGTGGATTCAAGCCAGGAGCTGAAGAACTGAAGATCCTGATTTGGACAGAGTTCACAGCCAAGGGTGACCACAAAGAGAACCTTCTTCTGGAAAACCTTCAGGAAACATGGTAGACAAGAGCAGCATACCTGCAGAGCTGGCCAGAGCAAGCTGGACATTTGAAAAAGGTACTGTTCACTTTTCTATCCCTGAGGGTTCAGCCGCAAGAAAATTATGGCTGTTTATATGGGGGAGAGACCCTTTGAAGTACGTGGTTCGTTTTACTCCTTCAGAAAAGAAGCTTATTGCCCTCTGGCCACACTGGTGTAGAGAAGACGGAATTTTTTTGGAAAAAACAGATCTCTATAAGTTCTTTCGATGGGCAAAGCTTTTTGGGTTCTTTACTGATGTCCTGTACGCTTTGGATGTTTTTGTCTTTTTGTCTGGGAGTGCATGGACTCGATTATCCAGTGTGACTGGAGCCAGGGATGTGTTCTTCCTTCTATCTACCCAACATTTATAAAGCTTTTTCCAGTTCTGAAACGCAGAGCAGCTGCCTTTCAATGGATTTCTAACTGTTATGGCCAGGCACCATTTCCACCGCCCCTGGCAGAAGACCCGGTGGGTGATGACTTTGGGCTTCCCAGCCCCCCCTGCTTCATGGCGGGGGGGGGGGGGGGGCAAAACTGTGCTGTGTGAAGAAGTTTATTTTACTCTTTCTCCGGAGCATGCTCAGATGGAGTTTTCTCCTCCCTCCCCTTCTCTCTCTCCGGGGGGATGGGAGGAGGCGGTGCTGCCACAGCCGGCCTCGCAGACTCCGCCTTCAGACATGGGGGCGGCACTGGTCTCTGAGGTTTCTCCGCCCCTGCCAGCTCCGTCTCTCCAGGAGATCCCGTCTCCGCCTCTCCAGACGGTCCCGCCCACGGCTCCACCGGCCTCCCCGCCCCTGCCAGGGCCTGCGTCTGACACTGCGGAGACTGTAGAAGAGGCACTTCCGGTGGTTGAACTGTTGCTAGGCAACGACGAGGATGCGTCTCCAGCTTCCGGCTCAGCGGAGGAGGAGGTTTCATCGGCCCCTTCGGCCCCTCCGCCGCTTCCATCGGCCTTCCCATCGCCTCAAGCCGAGACAGTCCCTGTTCAGGACGGTGTGGGAGACCGTCCCGAACCCGCGGGAACCTCGGGGCAGCCTGTGGCTGCTCCTTTATCCAGCGTGATTCCCTCCTCGGCCGGCTCCTCTGCGGCCAGAGCCACTGCCGTGCTCCAGGCCAGCCCCAGCGTCACCCACAGCCCGGCGGGCCCCCACCCCGGCCCGGCGTCCCCCATGGTCGGCCCGCCAGCCCAGGGGGCACCCCAGGAAGCAGCCCTGGAGGCTGGTCTCTCCTTCCATGGAGCGGGGGCTGCCCGCCAGCAAACTCTGGGGGCAATCTGGCTGCCTGTTTTTAAGATCAGCATTCTCAGCGGGCTGGGGGGTGGTTTTTCGGGGATGGTCCCATGGCGGCTCCCATCTCTGCCACCTCTCTTGCGTCCTAGTGGCATGGGGGGGCAGGTGCATCCCGAGAGCCCTGCCTCTGGTCCCCAGCCCGGAGGGGATGATGCCATGGGGCAGATGGGAGACACACCTGATGCATTTGCATTGCAGAGGCAGGGGGCACAGCGGGAAGCGATCATAGCTGGTTTGCTGTGGGGAACAAACATCTCCAGACCCCAGATGGCATTTCTGGAGAAGGCTTCTATTTCCCTGCCACTGGCATGCCTCAGTGGTATTGGGGAAAGGAAGCATCTCACTACCCGGTTTGGTCTGGGCCGTTGGGCTCAGGAAGTTCCCCGGGCTGGGCCCACTGCGTGGCCTCCTTATGTTTTTGGGGATTCTGGCTTGTCCTACCTGTCCTGGTCCCCCTTTGTGGGCCAGTTTTGGGGTTCCTGGTCCATCATGGGCCAGGGCCCCCAGGGCTTTTCCTTTTCTGGCACTGCTCTGCTCGGCTGCTGCTTTTTTGCTTTTCGATAAAAAAAAAAAAAAAAAAAAAAAAAAAAAATTTAAAATTAAATAAAAAAGATTGAAAATAGCGAGCAGCAGCTCTGAAGCATTAAAGGGCCAGAAAAGGACATTCCAAAATTGTTTAAAATTGTGTTATGACTGTCAATGGTTTTTTGATAACTATTGATGGAACTCTTTTGCAGAAGTTTGTTTTCGGGACCAAAAAGGACTCTCAGATATTCGAAGGGAAACAACTTTGGTTCTTCGACTGTTCCTGAAACTCAGCTGCATGGACTTGAATTCTCTTTGCATTGTCTTTTGCATTTTCTTATACTGTAGGATTGTTTTAGTGATTTTTTAGTATTCTATATTTTACAGGTGAAGAAATTTCCTGTTCATTCCACATCAGCATTTTTCTTTTAATTTATGCAATTTAGAAAGGTGAGATGTCGCAGACATTTTTTCACAGAAATCCTTTCTTTCAGATTTCTGTGTCTTCTGGAGGGCAGAGGCCTCAGAAAATAATGTAAACAATTGCTATCAGCTGCTGTGGAATGCGATAGGATGCACCTATTTTGATTGGTGATTGGTTCATGCTCCCATGTTTATAATTAAGGGCCAATCACAAGGAACAAGCTAGGGACAGAGTCCTTGGACACAACTTTGTTATAGATTCTTTTTTTCTATTCTTAGCCTAGCAGCAGATCTGCAAACTTCTCTCTTTATTCTATTTAGTATAGTCATAATGTATTATATATTATATATCAATAAATCCAGCCTTCTGATCTAGAAACAAGATTCACCGTCTCTCTCTTACCAGCAGCGACCCATGCAGGGCGCTGTAATAGGGAATGTTTCTGGCCACCCTGAAAATCTATCAATACCAGTAAATACTGACACACCCTTTTCCTTGGCAGTTCTGAAAAGTCAATTTGCCACTGCTGTACAGGCCCATGGCCTCTCCCAGGCTGACCGAGTTACGGTCCGGGGGTATTTTTGGGGTTAGTCTGGCGACAAGGATCACACTGTTGGTTTACCTGAGTAATAGTAGCAAGTAAATTCCTGACAACGATTCTTTCAATCAGATGTATCTTCTAGAAAGCCTGTGGAAATTACTACTTTAAAGTCAACACTTCATTTCAATGCACTCTGTATCACTCGCAGCCTTGGTCATTTTGGGAAAGGAGCCACACTCTGTAAAAAGCTTTTAAGTAGTTAGGCCCGAGTGTGCTTTCTAGTGCTCTTCCTTCACTAGTAGCCATGAAAATGGGAAGGGATTACTAGCTCTCTTTCAATGGTAGCCCACCCCTTGTAGTTGTATGTCTCTTTTGATTAGTATTATTGTATTATGGCTTAACTTCAAGGAAAATCTCTCCATAATTACCTCACCCTTTGCTGCTTTCTTTGCCTCTCCATCCACCGGCTCATTTCCAATTTTAAGTTCACTCTCTGGTATGCCTTAATATGCTTTTTCAGGCAGCTGAACTGCTTCCAGCAGCCGGATTGTCTCTTGTTCCCTTGTGAGGTTAGCAGTCCCCTCTCCTTCTAGATGGCTCCATGTGCATGCACGACTCTGAATTCCTTTTGCTGTTTGTAAGGCATGGGTCAATGCATTTATCTCAGCCTTCTGTGCAGAGGTACCTGTTGGTAAGGGTCCAGACTCTATTACCTCTCTGTAGGTAGTCACTGTGTACTTTGCATGTTGCTTTCCACTGGCAATGTAGCTGCTCCAGTCAGTGAACCAGGTCTCTGCATTGTCCAGAGGAGTGTCCTTCAAGTCTGGGCAGCTGGAGTAGGTAGCTTCAGTGGTTTCTAGGCAATCATGGTGTACTGCTTCTCCTTGATTCCACCGAGAAAAGAAGCTGGGTTGACAATATTAGTCACCACTATCTCTACATCATCTTGCTCCACCATGATGGCCTGGTATTTCAGAAACCTCTGTGGTGAAAGCCAGTGGCCACCCTTTACTTCCAGTACTGCGGACACTGTGTGGGACACTAGCACAGTCATTTTTATCTTAGGGTAAACTTGCGTGCCTCTTGAATATTCAGCACAACTGCTGCTACAGCTCTGAGGCAACCTGGCCATCCTTTGGCTGTTGCATCTAGTTGCTTAGAGAAGTAAGCAACTGCCCTTCAGTATGGACCCAAGTCCTGAGCCAGTATTCCCAGGGCAATTCCTTGCATGGAAAAATAGAAAGGATGGTTTACTTACATCTGGAAGTCTCAGTGCTGGAGCTGACATGAGGGCACTCTTTAGCTGGTGAAAGGCCCGTGTGGCATCTTTTGTCCACTGGAGATCTCAGTTTCCATCTGCAATAAGAGCATAGAGGGGTCTGAGAGCAGTCCATAATTATAAACCCACAGCTGGCGCTACCCTGCCATGCCTAAGAAGGTTCAGAGTTCCTTCATTGTCTGGGGTTTTGGGGTTTGTCATATGGCTTCCCTGCCTTAAAGTCAGCTGCTCAGCACTCACTTCTTACCCCAGGTAGATTACCTTCTGTTTCACTACCTGTGCATTTTTCTTTGATACTCTGCATCCTTGGAGTCCTAGGAAATTCAAAGGCTTACCATCCAGGCTTCCTTCATCTGAGTGGCAACTAGAAGATCATCCCTGTACTGCAACAGCCTCCTTTCCTCTTGTGGAGCTTCCCAGGACTCTGGGTCTTTTCAAGCTGTTCTCCAGTTGGAGTGGGGAATTTTTGAAGCCTTCAGGCACACGGACTATGTGAGCTTGTGTTTGAATGCAAAAATTTTCTGGCTGGCTTCGTGGATGGGGAGGCAAAAGAAGGCATCTCTTAGGACTAAAACAGTGAACCCGGTTAGCTAAGGTGTTAAACAAGTTAGTAAAGTATATGGATTTGCAACCACAGGGTATAAATTCTGTGTTATCTTATTGACAGCCATCAATCCAGTACTATCAATTATTGGGCTGATTCTTTCCCTGTATTCCTTTTGAGGGTACTGCTCAACTCTCATTGGTTGTGCTCTTTCCTTAAGCTTGATTACTATGCAGGGGCATTTTTCATCCTCCCTGGTAGAACAGAGGCCCATACCCTCGAAAACACTTATTTACTTATTCTAATGTCTCTTTACTAATGTCTTTCTTAATTTCAATGGCTGTTAATGTTAATCCTAACATCTTTATATCATTTGCCTCCAGAGTAACCTTTCTCATTTGAGAATGTTTGGCGAATTGAGCGAATTGTACAAAAGCTTCTAAGTACACATAGTTCACATGTTACTTTAAAGGTTTGCAAAAGTATGCCTTCTCAGACTAGCCAGTTTTTCCCCGCACGACCACCTAAACATTCTCCACAGGTACTAAAGCTTTGTTTAAAACTGAATATATGGCCCTTGTGTCAACTAAAATTCTACCCTTTTCTTTCTTCTGATCTCACTGCCTCTTGCAGAGGGGTCTGTTACATCCTAGTTCTGGATAAAATTGAACTGCCAGGAGGGGGATGGGTTTGTGTGGGTATACTTTTGGAGCCTAAGTCTTCTTCCCTTTTGGGGAGGTCATCTTTATCTTTCCTCCCTTACCTTAGGAGGAGCCTTTAACAAATCATATGTACTCATTTTGCGAACTGTAATCGCTTTGCATTTCAGCATGATAATCTTTGTTTGACTTCATACGTTTCTATCTTGTGCTGCATGCTGAACAATATGTTTGATTTGCTTTCTCTTTGCCTTGTTTTCCTTTTCAAGGGCCAAGACCAGAGGGCGGTCTGATCTCACAGTCTCTTTGCCATTCTGGGTGATTTCTTAAAACAAAAAGACATATCCGCATACAAAACCCCATCCCGTTTACCTTCCTATTTTAAAACAGTACTAACTGCAATGAAGTATTATAAATCTTATTTTCTGAGCTGCTCCTACTGGCAGCCTTCTCCCAGTGAGACCCTCCTAAAAGGGGCTAGTTTAGGAACCTCTTTGCTCTGGTCAGTTTTCATTATCTCTTTCTCCTTGCCCTATCTCGCTTCCACCCAAACTTCTCTTTACAAAGCTTCACAGTAGTTTCTCAGTCTTACTCCCACACTCCCACACAGATCCAGGTGGCAGGTATCAGATGTGATTGTCCACACACGAGCTTTAAGATCTTAGGTTCTGAATCAGTTTGATCAGAAACCTTTAATTTGCACTCGGGGCATGTGCCCTGACGCTTATTAGAACAGCAATACCAGCGTTTCTCACAAACTCTGCACTGCAATAATACTTAATGAAGCGTGCCAGACTTGATGCACCAAAGGCTCCCCGAAATTGCCCAAAAAGGCAGGCTATTCTGTTTATTACAGAGAACTCTAAATCCCTACAGCAGGCTGTTCCCACTCCAGACTTACTATAGTACCAGCTGAAGTCTCAATAACTCATTCATCTCTTCTATCTAAACTCTGTTTTACAAAATATCACTCTTTTCTAGTTCTCTTCTTGCACAATCTAATTAACCACTGTGTCTACTTACACTTTTTTTACTGCCTTGCAAAAATGCTGTGCTTGTCACAGCAGAAACTCTGATATGCCCACAGACACAGACACATGCACCCTCCCCCTTTATCTCAAATTCACTAGAGCCAAGGCTTGAATTGCTGTGGGGGGGGGGAGAATTCTTGGAATTCCTTTAATTCACTTTATCATAGTTAAGCATAAATCACCATACCGTAGTTCTTCTGTGTAAAATGCTACTCGTGTTGCAAACAAAATCTTAAAATCTCCACAAACACTAGTATACAATCTGAGAGTCAACTTACCACAATGCAGTGGAAGAAAATCACCACACAAAATCACTGGAAAAGGACATATCTCTCAAAATGCCCACTTTTCTCAACACAACACAGCATACCATAATTCAGCATTTACTCAAATCAATTTTTCCTGGACACAATCAAAATAACAGCACACAGTCCAGAGAGCAAGTCCAAACATCCAGGGCAAAGGAAGTCTCTGAGCTCGTACTCACAGTTAAAATGTACCAAATCTACACAAATCACTACATTTAAACACAATAAATACTGTCACTGACGTTCCGCTTCTCCGCAGGGCACTTCTCTCTCTGCTCCCACAGCCTGCTGCAGCCGGCGCCTCAGGCCTCACTCGGCTGCTTCAAACACGGGTAGTACTCACCTCCCCCGCACTGTAGAGCACTGTAGATCTACTCTCTTTTATACACCATGCACTTATACATTTGCACGATCAGAAACACAGTGCACTGACCACACAATGCATTAACCATACAGCGACACAGTGTCCAGACACTACACACACACAAAAATACACGGGTTCACCCGACCCACCCCCAGGGTCGCTAGCGGTGTGCTCTATCAGACAATGAACCCCCGTCTCTAATATAGCTGCTCTACCAGCTACACCCAGACGTCTCTGAGTGATTTACTCCCTAGCTCTCTTTTCCCCTGGGGGCCCCTCAGTACATACCATATCCTCCTCTGCAGCCAGCAGGTCCTTGTCTGTCCTCACAGGAGGCAAGTCGAGACGAGCGGAGCCCCACCAGGAAAAAATCCTAGGGTGCGCCTTGGAGGTCCGTCTATCCCCCCTGCCCCTGCGGGGACAGAGAACTCCTGGCTTGGCTCGCCATAATGTTGGCTGATAAGAAACCAAAACAAAACTTTCACTCTTCAGAGCCAGTCTTGAAGTCACAGAACATAATATCCAGCATAATCAGGACACATGAATGGGGTTACAAGCTTCATAACATCAACCTAGGACACAGGTCCTACTCTGGGCCAAAGCCTTTCCCAGCACCAGGGGGACTGATAACAGAGTGACCACCCACTGGAGAGATTTTCTGATTCTGTCGTCTCTTCAGAGCGATGAATGAGTTTTGTCATCCGGTATTGTTCATTTTTTCTGCTGGGGAGTGCTTTGCCTGGTAAATAAACAGGTTTTTTCCACTTCTCTGAGGAAATTCTTCCTGAACCGGTTGGGGGGAGGGGCAGTGTGGGTTTGTTTTCTGGGGAGGCCCCCTTTGGCGGTTTTCTCCCAAATTTGCCCTAAACCAGGACAGTTTTTAAAGACACCTCCTTCTCATTCTTTTTACCAGGATTGTGGAGGCAGTGGACTCGGACGAGGGAACTCATTTTACTGGGGGATCCTTTAAGGGATTATGGCTTCTTTGATAATTCAGTGGGACCTCCATAACTCCTGACATCCTCAGAATTCAGGTCAAGTAAAAAGGATGAATGGAGAAATAAAGAAAAACCTTTTGAAGCTGGTGACGGAAACTAAGATGACATGGGTACAGATTTTGCAGTTAGCTTTGGCAAGAATAAGAGCCATACCCCCAAGGGCATATTCAATTATTCCGTTTTAAATTGTTTGGGATTTTTTCTCTGTTAATTTTCAACCTGGTGGGGAGGTGAAGATATATATTTAAACCAGTATCTGGCCAGGATACTGTGTCTCATGAAATCTCTTTGACAGGAAGCCCAGTTAGCACAGACGCTGCCTTTGGATTTTGCTGTTTTTAACATCCAGCCAGGACTGCAGAGACAGCAGTCAGGACAGCTGAACACAAGTGGACCCATCATGATTGTTAAAAATGACCAGATAATATTGGCTTTCACATTTATGTATTAGCTTTTACATGTTATTATTGATTATAAGTATTTAGATATAGTAGAAATTATAATTCTTTTTAGCTGCTTTTTAATATAACATAATCAGCTTAAGGATGCTCGGTATTGCTCATCGAAATAGTGGTATAATGAATATAATATCTATGTATCGCTTATGGAAATAGTATTGTGATTAATGTATTGTACTATAGACCTTAGCAAAACATAAGATGTGAAAAGGCTTTCTGTAAATAAGAAGAACAGTCTAAGTCCATCCACTGACTGACCAGTCCAAGTGATAAGATAACCATGACACAAACCAGAGCACCCAGAGGACAATTAGTGAATACCATGTTAAATTTAAGGATGGCATACTAAATCCTTATCAGAGGATGTGAAACAGCAGGATGGAGACACAAGAAGAAATAAAATATATTGACTTGACACACAGGATGTCATGCAGATAAACTGGAGTGTGAAGAAGCCAAACAAAGGAGTTGCTAAAACATGAGAAAGTTTGCAAGAATGTTTGAATAATGTATGAAACACATGAATATGCATGTACCTCAGTGATGTAAGGGTATAAAGATAACACTGTATGTTGTCATGGTTTGACGCTGGCGCAATGCTAGTGCTCTCATGAAAATACATTCTCTCTGGTGTCTGCTGTGAGATGTGATCAGGAATAAGCAAAGCAGGCTCTCACTTAGAAATAAAGAAAAGAAAACTTTATTAACTAAGCTACAACTCTAAGTAACAAGAAACACACAGGGAAAATGAAAACTTTCTAAAAACATTTCCTCCTCCCCCCACTAAATTTCCAATACATCTATCTCTTAAAATCACCAACTCTAGGTCCATCACCACTCTTTAGGTATCTAATTCTCAGTTCATCAAGAGGAGAGGAGTCCTTCTTGTGCCATAGGCTTCCACAGGAAACACCGTTGAAACCTCGTGTGTTTCCATGTCACTCATGGCACCAAGATGCTTCTCGGTGCTCTTCCACTCTTCCACCCTTCCATCTTCAGGGCCCAGCCTACCTCACGGCCACATGGCCTCCCGTCCCCCGCCGAGCCGGGAGCTGGGCAGGGGAGGTCTGACCTGCTTCCCTCGCTGGAATTCAAGAGAACTTCTTACGGGAGTGCTCTGCTTTTTAACCCCTGTGTTCTCAGAGGCATATCCATTGTCTCCAGTGGCCACACCAGGTGTCAATATTAAAATCTGAACACCTAGTGGTGACTACAGCATATCTCAGAAAACCTACTTCTTCTCAAACCACGACATATGTACAGTGTGTTCTTTGGCTGTTGGCCATTAGCATCCCAGTGCTGGAAATATTGCCCTTCCTTTATCCTAGTATTATTAAAATTTAAAAAATTTGAAGTAGTGAACTCTGTTCTTCACAATTTGGAGGTTCCACCAAGATATGCCTCGAGTCTCTGTGGCTCCGGGGGTTCCGGGAGGGAGACGCCCCACTTAAAATTACAGTGGACTGCCCAGGATTTTCCTGCTGCACAAGAGACCATAGGTTAACCCTTGGTCCGTAGGATAAAAAGGACAAAAAGAGAAAGGGGAGTAAAACTCCCAAAGAAACTGTGGCAACTCCTAAATCGGTGCACGACAAACCTAGACAGGTGAATACATGGCAAAAAAAAAAAAAAAAAAAAAAGGGATTGTGAAAAGTCCAGGAGTGTGTGTGCAGGTGTGTGAGATGTGGACAGGACAGTCCCCGATCTGCGAAGCGCATGTGGAGTCTTTCTAACTGCATTTCCATCTCCCCTTGAGGGGCCTGGCGGGTGACGAGATGACGCAAATGATGTAGATTGAGTAAGAACCCGGAATAAGGGAAACTTTAGCCACTTTCGGGTTAAGACAGGAATTAAAGGCCTGAAGAAGAGAGAAATTGCCCGTAATTTCGACTGCAGAAATCCTAATTCCGAGGTAGTACTGCACTTGACCCATGTCTGATGGCCTATAGGAATCTAGGTTATATTGGACGGTTAGGATAGTTAAAAGGTAAGCATAGAGCCTGCACTAGGTGAAAGGTAGGGCCTAAGCCCAAATATATCCTTGAGGCATGACTGGTTTTGCTGATCTGGAGTGTTTAGCCACTAAGTAGAGAATCACTGCCTGAAAGATCTGAGAAACTGATTAGGTCTGCTTGAAAACAGGGCTTTTAAGAACCTTGTAGCAGGGCCTTTGAAGTTCATTTATGTGTTGGGGGTTTTATAAGTATGCCAGTAGCTGGAGAAAGTTTTAAGTTTGGGGAATCTTAGAGGGGTTTAAGATGATTTTTAGGAAGAAGGGCATTGTGCAACTAATAAGCATCTGTACAAGAATATCAGAACCTTACTCAACAACAAGAGTACCTTATTATTGGGTACATGTGCGTGAGGTGTATGTGTATGTCCCTTGTTTTGTGTGACTGACTGGAGAAAGGCAAAGTGCTTGTTGTATTATTTTATAGTAAAGATTTTGTGTTGTTTGTGTGAGTGCAATTTTGTCTTTGAGTTGTGGACCCAGGTGGGAGCCTTGGGTTTTGTGTGAGTGTAAAACCCGTCATAAGAGGTGGTACTGTACTGCCTCTCCCAGGAGTGCCTGGTGTTGGGAGTGTCACAAGGCAGAATTGTGAACCAGATTTCAGGCAATAAATTTCTTAATTTCTTTAGTACACAAAGAAGTAGGGAACCCAAGGTTAGGAAAAGCCTGGAGGGAAGCAGAGGCTGAGTCAGGACAGGCAGAGATCATTGAAGTAGTGTGCAGGAGACGGGATTTAGTTTCCAGGATTTGGGCTATATCTGAGGAGAATTGGGAAAAAACCTGTAAAGATTGCATAGTTAGATTCGCTTGGAAACTGTCCAGGTTTAGAGCAAATTTGGGGAAGAATCCCTCAAAGGAGCTCTGGTGGTAAAAGCAGATCCAATTGGCCCCTCCCCCCAACTGGTCCAGGAGGAAAAAAATACCGCCTTGGAGAAAGGTGGAAAAAAACTGTTTATTAAACAATAAAACCAAAACAATATCAAACAATGAGACCCCTTGCCACTCTAAAAGAGATGACAAACTGAGAAAATCCCATCCTCGGGTTGCAGCTCACTCAGTCTCTGATCAGTCCCTCCGGTGCTGGAATTGTCACAGGCCAGGCCTGGCCAGGTGGGCCAGAGCTGCAGCTGCCGGTGCTCTTCTGGGTGTTCAGTCCAGAGCAGTTTCAAGAGGTCCAAAGAAAAGGGAAAAAAACAGTACAGGGAACTTCTTTGCCTCAGCTAGCTAACTAACTAAAAAGCAAAAGAAGAGCTCTGTCCCGCTGTCTGTCCATCCGCAGACAACACAGTCAGGAGCAGGAATGTGGAGGAGTGAGTGCAGTGTCTGAAAACAAACTGCGCGCTTCTTCTCTCCCCCCCTTCACTCTTTGGAACACTCTTAAAGGTACAAAACTTATTATTCAACATAAACAGAATGAGACGATTGGGGATAAAAGCATCATATTGTCAACCCAGGACAGAAACTAAGAAATAAGAAAGGCCACTGGGGTGGTGCAGGAGGTGCTTGGACAAACAGATAAGAATAGGACATAAAGCAAGTAAAGAGAAAGCACCAATGGATATACCTCGCCACAGCCCCCCTGGAAAAAAATTGGCACAGTGGGAGCATAACCCTGACACAAAGAATAAAATTAAGATCAAAACAATACATTATTGTATGATCGAGGGGACCAAAGAAGAGATAAGATCAGACTATTTATTCTGGGCCTTTTGAAAAGGAAATGTGCCAAGCTTTAAATACTTATGTAAATGACAAGAAAGTTGTCAGCCAAGAAGAAAAGCATTATGCCACTTGCTGGGGGAGGGCAAACTCTCCAGGAGAAGTGAAGGTGTTTAAATTAGAAGAAGACAAAAATTTGGACCCCTTAGACTCTCTTCCACCCTCATATCCACCAGCACCTAATGCACCCCCTCCACTCCCTGACAGGCCTAGTCAAAATACCCAGGGAAGGGTGGCTCAGCGGAAGGAATTAAAAAAGGAAGACCAAGCTGTATCACTATAGCCCCTCTGGGAAGTTCCACTGGGAGGGGCATGGGGGGGATTGGGTTTGTCACTGTCCCACTTGTGAAAAACACGTTTACTCTCCTGTGAAAATTTA
Source organism: Melospiza georgiana (assembly GCF_028018845.1). NCBI lineage: Eukaryota > Metazoa > Chordata > Aves > Passeriformes > Passerellidae > Melospiza > Melospiza georgiana. The sequence goes on along the minus strand of NC_080464.1, from coordinate 8,025,229 downwards.
AAAAGCTTAATAAAAGACAGTGGGAGACAAGGACCATAAAGCAAAGGTTATTATGGCCGGGTGCATCTTGACACTCAGCCAAGACCACCCCATCACCTTTGGGGATAGCCCTTAAATACCTTTTCCCTTACATCAGCCTGTTGCATATTCATAGACTCTTATGCATATCCATAAACTAGATTACATATTCCAGGAGCTATTTTAAATGGCCCCTCCTTGGATCCACCTTTTTAGAGTATGCATGTTTCTTGGCTGTGATTTTGGCTCCTTCTCTTTATCACTTCCAGTTTGGGCCTTGGTCCATACTTTCTTCTGATGGCAGGTGCTGATAGTTGGCATATCTGTATGTCTTAAGTTGGAAATGAGGGGTGTATTCTATTCCTATCCGATGGGGCAGTTATCTTCTGTTAATTGAGCAGTTTTCTTTATCTCTTCCACAACCAATCCTACCTCCGGGGAGATATCCTCTGTTAATGGGCTATTGAGTGCCTCAGCATGACTGATAAAATTACATCATCCCATTGTGAGAAGCTCCACCCAGAGGGAGGAGTCAAGCATTCCTACCTAGATATAATCTGACCTTTAGAGCACCACAGGCAGCCTTTTTCACTGGATTCCCAGAGGAGCAACTGTCTTCTCCACTGGATTTTCAGAGGAAGACTACACCCTTCTACAGGCTCACTGCTTCAACAGAACCACATCTGCCACTCCAGGAGGACTGCAGCCACCATTTCTATTGGACTGCTACCAACATCCTGACCAACAGGGTGTCAGGTCGTATTCTGAATCTGTCAGTGTTGTTTTGTATTACTGCACTGTTTATTTTATTTTTATTTTCTTCCCTAATAAAGAACTATTATTCCTGCTCCCATACCTTTGTCTGAGAGCCCCCTTAATTTCAAAATTATAACAGTTTGGAGGGAGAGGGTTTACATTTTCCATTTCAGGGAAGGCTTCTGCCTTCCTTAGCAGACACCTGTCTTTTCAAACAAAGACACTCTAGCAGGTGTCCTCATCCTATATTCATTGGATGTTATGCCATCCAAGCAGGCATTTTAACACAAGCATACTTATATGAGCTATTTCACTACTATGTCTAAGATTAATTAATAACAGAAATAAAAACTATATCTTTGTAACAAAGTTACTTTAACATCACACATATTAAATCCATTTTAATATTTGCGAAAAGCCAATATTATAATATGTAAATATAAAACACTCAATTCCTCTGAAGTGAGAGCATTCAAAAAGGAATTAGGAGGTCTACTAGAAGACCCTATTGGATTAGCAGAAAAAATAGACCAATTTTTAGGGCCTAATATTTATACTTGGGATGAAATGCAATCTATACTAAACCTTTTGTTTACGTTGGAAGAAAGACAATTGATTTGAGCTGCTGGTATGTGAATATGGGAGAGGGAACATGTAAACGGACCCCCTGGGGAGGATAAAATGCCATTATCAATGCCCGATGTGGGACCATAATAACCTTAGGGGAAGGCAAAACATGGAAGAGTACAGTGCATTAATTATCAGGGGAATTAGGGAAGCAGTTCCCTGTAATCAGAACACCCACAAAGCATTTGCAGAGCAAAAACAAAGGAGGAAACTCCATCTGAATGGCTGGAGAGGTTAAAAAAGAATATGAGGCAGTACTCAGAAATGGGCACTGATACAGAGGCTGGACAAACACTGTTAAAAGTGACCTTTGTCACCCATGCATGGTTGGATATAAGAAAGAAGCTAGAAAAATTAGAGGATTGGCAAGACAGAGGGTTGAACGACCTGTTAAAAGAAGCCCAAAAGGTATGTGTAGGAAGGGACACAGAGAAAGCAAAGCCAAATTTAAGGTAATGGCAGCTGCTATAGCCAAAGGAAACCACAGGACTAAGACCCACTCCTTTAAGGAGGTAAGGGCCCAATTGAGCCAAAACAAGGGGGGCCAGGAGGAATTTATTGTGAACAGAACTCCCTGTGAAAGGGGTCCTAAGAAAGAAAAAAGGGAAGTGAACACCCAGGGCCCAATCTGTCACTATTGCAAGGAAATTGGACACTTAAGGTGAAGCTGCCCACAGAGAGAAAAAGATCTGAAAGCTTTTAGTGAGGCTTGAGAAACAGAAGAATAGGGAGGTCAGGGGCTCTATCTCCTGGGGGTCAAAACATCAGCAGGAGCCCTTGATAACTTTAAAATTAGGTCCCCAGGAGGAGGAACTTGAATTTTTAGTAGATACAAGGGCGGAGAGGACATGTATTTGTGAGATTCCAAAAGGGTGTGAAAAAAGCCAAAATACTATTCAAGTAATAGGAGTGAAAGGGGAAAGAATTAAAGCGCCAGTTATAAAACGTGATATTTGAAGGATCAAACAAGATAATAATGGAAGACATTTTACTTGTACCAGGGGCAGGATACAATTTGCTGGGGAGGGATTTACAAGTACAGTTAGGCATCGGAGTGCTTCCAGAAGGGGATAAAATGGTAGTCAAACTCCTCCTGCTAAAAGAAGAGGATCAAAAGAAAATTCAATAAGTAGTATGGATTAAGCCTGGGAATAGGGGCAAGTTAAACATAACTCCTATATTAATTAAAATCACTAACACAAATTGCCCAATCTGAGTACTGCAATACCCGCTCTCCTTGGAAGGGAGAAAAGGGTTACAAACAATAATTCAGGAATTAATTAAGGATGGAACTTCAGAACCATGCATGTCTCCCCACAATACCCGCATATTACCAGTAAGAAAATCAAATGGGACATACAGGCTTGTCCAAGACCTGAGAGAAGTGAACAAATGGGCTATAGATCAATATCCAGTGGTACCTAATCAATACACACTATTAAGTAAAATTCCTCCATCACACCAGTGGTTTAATGTGATAGATCTCAAAGATGCCTTTTGGACTTGTTCCCTAGTAGAAGTAAGTAGAGATATATTTGCCTTTGAATGGAAAGATCCTGATACAGGGAGAAAACAACAACTTAGATGGACAAGATTACCTCAAGGATTTACGGAATCCCCTAACTTATTTGGACAGGCCTTGGAAAAAGTCCTACAACTTTTCCCTATTGTACCAGGAATAAAACTTACTCAATATGTCAATTATTTACTTCTCTCAGGAGAAGATGAGACACAAGTCAGGGAATTCACTATATTACTACTAAATTTCTTGGAAAACCAAGGGCTTTGGGTACTGATTTGTGGAAAAACTCTACAACTCCTAAAATTGTGAAGTAGGTATGCATCTTTATTCAGCGCCAAGTGCATGCAGGATCAGGTGCATGCAGGATCGCTCCTCCCAGTCTAGACTTCTCTTTGTCCCTTAACCTGTTGCATGTGCATTAAGTTTTGCAATAGGTCCATGCATATTCATTTACTAGCCCCGCTTCGAACTAGAATTAGTCCTTATCAGTTTTGGTTTGCTTCTCCTTTCAAGGTCTAAGGGGACGCTCTTATCTCCCTCTAGCTTGGAAGCAAACACTCCTTTCACCTTGTTTGGGGCAGTTTTGCATTCTCTTGTCTACTGGCTTCTGCAAGCACAGCAAGTTAACAGACCAAACAAGTTAAAACACTACACTTCATCTATGCGAAATTGATTTCTACCTCAAGTTAATTTCTAACCTCATGTCTCATTCACATCCTTTTCTAGAAAATGCGTAAAGATTTTTACTTAATGCAAATCTCTGCTGTAATATATATCCCTCAATGCTTTACCATGTACATTTGACATGGAGGTTAACACTGCCTTTCTCTGTAGTATTCTCCAGTTCTAAATAAGAACCATAAAAGATAACGTTAAACTTATCCCAACTAATATTAGTAAAACTACAATGGCGTGACACACCGTATTAAAAATCATAGTTGCAGTTGGCAACCGTATAAAGATTACATCCCACCAGTGATGATCTGCATCTTGTTTTATTATTTGCAGAACTCTGCTTATCTCTTTTGTATCATGATGGACAGTAGCTAGTGTTTTCTCTCGATTTTCCTTGATTTTCTTCAAAATTTCAATTAGGTCTTGGTGTTTAATTAATTGTCTTACCAATGTAAGGTCTATTCCAATAGGAGTAGGTGATAACCTGTGATAACCTGTGATATATTGTGTAATTGGTTTTGATCAGCTGGTGAGATGTCACTGGTGCTAGATACGAAAAATCACATGTGATGATCTTAACGAAATTACAAATAAAAAAATTAGAATTATTTCTTCTAGGCAAAGCTACATCTTCATTAGCTATTTCTACAAAAGCACAAGTAGTTCTTAAGCATACACAACCTTGACCGATATACACATGCACAGTTTTCTGATTAGTGACTGGATGAATCTCAAAGTTGCAAATACCTTGTTCACTGTCAAGGCAAACATCTTGAGCATTAACAGTAGTGCTTTCACAAATGAACCCTAGTGGTTCTTGGGCAACACAAGATTCTAAGTTTACTATTTGTCATTTCTCATTCACCATTTGTGCCCATGCTCTATGTTCTGAGGGGTAGAGTACTGTCTTCTCATGGTTTAGTCCTAGCGCGATGATGGGATGGATAACATAAACAGTGGCTTTACAGATAGTAAGCACAAAGGCAGTGACCACATTAGAAGCAGGATCATAGGTAAAATTTACCATAGTCTATTAAGATTGAAATTTTCTTTCAGAATTAATTGCATTGTACCAAACAACCTTCCAAATTTCAACCAGAAATTCACCTTTACCTTCTTCCCTGTTGGAACCCTCAATGCTGAGAATTTTAGACTTTCTGTGCTGACGGGCAGTGACTCCCAGGAGAGGCCTGATTCATATGTTTGGCGGTCATGTGATGGACATGCCAAGAAGAAGATATCACCTGCTATGCATTTGAAGGGCCTATTGAAGAGACGCCAGAAAAACACAAGTGTAGGAGATCGGTATGCCGAAATACTGAAGTTAGGGAGGAGTATTCAACCGACCACTTGTATCTGTGCAGAGCAAGGAAGAAGGATTGAGGCAAGTTATGGCCCTGAAGTTACAACCAATAGCACAAAAGAGCAAGTTGAGCTCGGCAGTTAGGGGGAAAGTATGCACCTGAAGACAAGGATTTAAAGCACCTATGACCTGAGGCTGTGGAACAGGCTTCCAAAACTGATTGATAGCACTGGGGTTACGGGTGTGTAGTTGGCTAGAAGTGTGTTATATCACAGGGTGGAAAACTTAGAGTTTTGGGTTTTAGAATATAGCAATAAATATGAAGCAAGATGGACGTTTTAGGGCTGAGGCAGGTTGTTCTTCATTACCTTCTTCTTCCTTCTTCTTCATGGGTTTGGGTGGTATTTTGTAATTGGACAGAAAAGTCCGCAGTGTGGACTTTGAGGGATTAGATATTGGGTTAAAAGGGAAAATAATTTAGATGTCATTTCTTAATTGGATAATTTGGCCTTAAAAGACCTTGTAGCAAAATATAGTTAGCCATTTTGCACCTTGTTAATGAAGGACTGCAGAACTCACTGCTGTGAGGCCGTAACATTGATAAGAAATAATAAACACCTGGGTCTGAAGGCGAATTATTGTCTCAAGTGCCTTCAATCCTGACCTCGACAGAGGTAGAAAAAAGAAGCCGAAAACTGGCACTTCCCATATGATCAAAGCTGCTGTTGCCTGCATGTACAACTGTTTGTATACAACTGAAAGCTAAAGACACATTAATAACTTGTGGTCTTGGTCTCCGGCTTTTTCCCATTTTGGTAACACCTTTGAAACCTGCTACTGGCTAGTTCCTAATGACAATAAAAATGACTGTAGGGGCCATTTTAGTTTCGATAAATCACTTGTTGCAGTGTCCAGCTTGTTCATTAATATTTCTGAATCAATTCCATTTAAAACTCTCAACCCTGTCCCTAATATCTTAGTTAAATCTCTTCTCATTCTGTCCCTGAGGTGTACTTTTCATTGTAACCCTGTCTAGCCCTCAAAGGATGTGTCATGGTTTGACGCTGGCGCAATGCCAGTGCCCCCATGAAAATATATTCTCCCTTGTGTCTGCTGTGAGATGTGACCAGAAATAAAGCAAAGCAGGCTCCAACTTAGGAATAAAGGAAAACAAACTTTATTAACTTACAATATGCAAAAGAAATGCACAGAACTCAGAATGAAAACCTTCCAAAAACATTCCTCCTCCTCCCCTCAATTCCACCACCACCACTCGAAATAGAACCCTAGATTTTCAATCCAGTTACCACCCCTCAAATAACCAATTCTCAGTCCATCACCACCTTTCAGATAATCAATTCTCAGTTCATCGAGAAGAGAGGAGTCCTTCTTGTACCATAGGCTTCCCCAGGAAACACAGTTGAAACCTCTTGTGTTTCCATGTCACACGTGGCACCTTCCAGAGAACATTTACCATTGTGACATCTTCCTTCCATGCCCAGTGCTCTCACCACTGCACATGGACCAGAGCTGCTTCTAGGGGTCCCCTTTTAAGGATGCTTTGCTCAGTTCCAAAAAAGCAACTGTCTCTCACTTTTGGGACACCTGTCCCCCCCAAATTCACCCCCTAGGGCTGAAGGGTCTCAAGAACAGAGGTCTTCTTCACCGAAGACAGGAGACACCACCCTCCTCATCTGTCTCTGTTCGTGCACTCCTTCACATAACATCACTGCACTCTCTTGGCTCCAAGCCATTGCCTCCCCCTAAATGCAGTCTCTGTGACACAGGAAAAAAAAAAGGCTCTGTCCATGGCTATGCAAGAAAAGTCCAGCCAAAGGCCACTCCATCATCTCCTCCCACCTAGGATTCTTCTCAACTCTTCTGACATCTTTCACTTGCTCAAATCTTCATCACACTTGCTCATTTCCTTCCCTTTTATGTTTGTCTCTCTCTTAGGAGGGTTTAATGTTCTGCAAAGTTTTAATTGTTCAAGAAAACAGTTAAAATCTCAGGCTCTGCCTGACCAGAACTCCCACAACAGCTGGGCACCTTCTCGCACCCCCTCGCTCCCCTTCTCCTTCTTGGCCGTGCTGTCAGCACAAGATATCAAATTTCAAGGTGGCACAAGCACAGGCACAGGCTCTCTCTCTTTCTCCCGGGAAGGGGGGGAAGGGGGGGTGGTCTTTCACCCCTCCGTCCTGCAGGGGCCTTCACCTCCCTTCTCCGTCCAAGGCTCCGGCCTACCTCACCCAGGCCGCATGGCTTCCCCTCCCCCACCCAGCCCACAGATGGGGAGGGGAACCCAAGAGAAAGTTTTCCTGGGAGTTCTCTGCTTTTAACCCCTTGTGTTCTCAGAGGCGTATCCATGTCCTCAGTGGCCACACCAGGTCCCAATATTCAAATCTGAGCCCCCATTGGTTTGACCACAGCCTCCCAAAAACCTCACTTCCTTTTCAAACCAGGACAGGATGTAATTAGGCAAGAGGAGCAGGCTGTTTGGATTTCTGATATGTTCATTTGCATTAGCAATTCAACTCGTTTGAGAGACCACTCTGGATTAAACAACAGTTGTTGTTGGCCTGTATTCCTTTCTATGTATGGGCCTACTTCATAGACTTCAGGTTCAAGTTTAGTTTGGGTTTTGGCTGCTCGAGTACTGGCATAAGTTGTATGAGGTTTTGCTGTTGTAAGAGGTGCAGCATATAGTTTGAATTTGAATGAGAGCCCGATAGCATCATGAGCCTAAAGACAAGTCACCTCTACAGGCTGTACTAACGTGAAATTACACCAACAGCCTAATTCACTTGGGCTATCACAAACCTCCTGGTGCTTGTGTGTAGAAAAAGCTGAAGCACTAATTTGATTTGGTTTCTTATGAGTGGTCCCATTGATTATCCAGCATCTTACTCTAATTTCTTCTCTTATAATCCCTTGAAGTGACCATAGTCCCCACTTTCGCTACACCTGCTTTTCATATACTTGGTTTCTGTGCATGACCACAGTTGATAGGTTTAAATCTTTTATATCAGAATGTTTTCTCATGGATCCAGTGCACCGAATAAAAGCTTGGGACCAAGGTCATTCAGTATTGTTTTGGATCGAGGTACCCTCTAATTCTAGGATTTCAATTGCAATTACACACAAAAAAATTCTCTTAATTAAACTCCTGCAAATAAAATTATTAACTATTCCCAGCCACAATATACTCATTTTGCTTGAGTAAGTTTTAGTTTCAGTTTATTGTCTCCTGGTATCACTTTCCAAGGGACTTCTGTTTCTGGGGCTTTCTTCACTCAAGAGTGGTGGATCCAGGCACCCTGCTCTTTGATCTTAATCATGGTGAAAGTAGTAAGAAGGACCTGGAATGGCCCTTCCCACTGTGGTTCTAAAGTCTTTTTTGTAAGAGACTTAACATATACATAATCTCCAGGCTGTATGTTATGTACTGGTCCATCTAGTCCCCTGCTCTGAGTTCCAGCCACATATTTTTTCAATTTCCCTCAGCTGTTTACTTAAAGCCACCATGTATGTGGCCAATGTCACCTCTCCAATGTGGGTGGACACTACCTTTTTGCACTCTATATGGTCTCCTACAAAGTATTTCAAAGGGACAAAACCTCTCTTTAGCTCTAGGTTTAGTCCAAATCTGCAACAATGCCAGTGGAAGAGCTTGGGGCCAGGGTAAATTTGCTTCTTGCCCCAGCCTTACAATTTGCTGCTTAGTCAAATGATTCATTTTCTCCACCTGGCCACTTGATTGGGAGTGGTATGGTGTATGAAGTTCCCAATATATGCCTAGGAGGCTGCTAATTTGCTGCACTATTTTTGAAATAAAATGTGATTCTCTGTCTGAGGATATTATGGCTAGAACTCTGAAACACGGTATTATTTCTTGTAACAATACTCTGGTTACTTCTTGAGTTTTGGCAGTCTTAGTGGCAAAGGCTTCTGGCCACCCTGAAAATGTATCTGTCAATACCAATAAATAACAATACACCCCTTTTCTTGGGAGTTCTGTAAAGTCAATTTGCTACTGCTTCCTGGGTCCATGGCCCCTCCCAATTTGGCCCAATTTTGGTTTGGGGATATTCTTAGGGTTAGTCTTGAGGCAAAGGTCACACTGCCAGGTCACCTGGGTGATGGTGGCACATAAATTCCTGGCAACAACTCTTTCAGTTAGGTGTTCAGGGCATCAATTCCCTAGTGGGTTTTCTGATGTTCCTCCCTCACCAATGACTACAACAAATGAGAAGGAATAGCTAGCTTCTTGTTAATTCTAGCCCACCCTTCTTCGTCATATATCTCTTCTTGATCCTGCATTACCTTTTTGTTTTTCTTATTATATTCTGGCTTTCCTTCAAGGGAAATTTGTCTATCTGGAATTAGGGCTGCTTCAGTAGGAACCTCACTTTTTGCTGCTTCTTTTGCTTCTCTGTCTGCCAACTTATTTCCTTCTTCTAATTCTGAGCTAACTCTCTGGTGTGCCTTAATGTGCATAATTGCTACCTTCTCAGGCAGCTGAACTGCTTCTATAGTCAAATTATCTCCTATGCTTGTTTAATGTTTTTCCCTTGTGAGGTCAGCAATCCTCTCTCTCTCTCTAAATGGCTCCATGTGCATGCACAACCCCAAATGCATATTTTGAGTCTGTGTATACATTTATTTTCTTCCCTTCTGCTATTTCTAAGGCACAGGTTGGGGCAATTTTCTTGGCCTTTTGTGCCAAGGTCGCTGTTGGCAGGGGTCCAGACTCTATGCAGGTAGTGACTGCATACCTAGCATGTAGTTTTCTACTGACAACGTAGCTGCTCCCATCAGTAAACTAGGTCTCTGCATTGTCTAAAGGAGTGTCCTTTAAGTCTGGGCGGCTGTAGTAATCTCTTCAATAGTCTCTAGGCAGTCATGGTATACTGCTTCTCTCTGGTTTCTTCTGAGAAAAGAAGTTGGATTGATAATACTAGGTACCACTATCTCAACATTATCTTGTTTTACCATGATAGTCTGGTATTTCAGGAACCTCTGTGGTAAAAGCTAGTGCTTGCTCTTTACTTCCAGTACTGCGGACACTGTGTGTGACACTGTCCTAGGTTGACTATATGATGCTTTTATCCCCAGTCATCGTGTTCTGTTTATGCTGAATAATAAGTTTTGCACCTTTAAGACTTGTTCCAGAGAGTGAAGGGGGGAGAGAAGAAGCATGCAGTTTGTTTTCAGACACTGCACACACTCCTCCACATTCCTGCTCCTGGACTGTGTTGTCTGCGGATGGACAGACAGCGGGACAGAGCTCTCCTTTGTTTTAATTAGTTTAGCTAGCTGAGGCAAAGAAGTTCCCTGGACTGTGGTTTTTTCCTTTTTCCCTTTTCTTTGGACCTGTTTAAACTTGCTCTGGACTGAACACCCAGAAGAGCACTGGCAGCTTGCATCTGTGGCCCACCATGTTGAGCCTGGGCTGCGGCATTTCCAGCACCGGAGGGTGTTGGAGAATTTTGTTCAGACATGGCTTATAGAAAGGCCATGATCACATACAGCTGGTTAAAAAGTAAAAGGCAGCTGTAAGCAGCAAGTTCTCAGGCTTTTTCCTTAAACAGTAAATACCGTGTCCTTGGCTGAGTGATGAGAAAAATATGGTGAAAAACATGGAGTCCTTGGAAGAGTGTTCAATAACAAGTCAACAGCAGGATGAGAAAAACAAGTATTAGCCTCAACAAGAAACCACAGGTATTGACAACAAAGGAGGGGTTGGTGTGTAATCTGTAACCAATGATGAGCTCAGGTTTTGCAATATGTATGAGCTTAATTAACACTACTATAAAAGTGTGTAAGCTGGATCAATAAATCGGAGTTTGATGCTCATCAATCAGATGGTCGTCTCCCTTCACTTTCCTCAGGAGGGACGGATAAGAGACTGAGTGAGCTGAACTGCAACCCGAGGAGGGGACTTTCTGAGTTTTTCATCTCTTTTGGAGCAGCAGGGGGTTTTATTGATTAATATTGTTTAGGTTTTATTGTTTAATAAACAGGTTTTTTCCACTTTTCTCCAAGGAGGTACTTTGTCCCGGACCGGTTGGGGGGAGGGGCCAATTGAATCTGCTTTCCTAGAGGAACCCCTTTGGGGGTTCTCTCCCAAATTTGCCCTGAATCAGGACAGACACTAATACAGTCATTTTCTTTCCTAGGGCAGATTTGCATGTTTCTTGGATATTTAGCACAACTGCTGCCACAGCTTGGAGGCAACCTGGCTATCCTTTGGCCGTTGCATCTAATTGCTTGGAAAACTAAGTAACTGCCCTCCGATATGGACCCAAGTCATGGGCTAATATTCCCAAGGTAATCCCCTGTTTCTCATGGGAAAATAGAAAGAATTGTTTACTTACATCCGAAAGTCTTAAAGCTGGAGCTGACATGAGGGTACTCTTTAGCTGGTGACAGGCTCATGTAGCTTCCTTTGTCCACTGGAGATCTCTATTTCCATTGGCAATAAGAGCATATAGGGGTTTTACAAGCAGCTGATAGTCATAAATACATAGCCAGCACCACCCTGCTATCCCTAGAAAGACTCGGAGTTCCTTTATTGTCTGAGGTTTCATGGTTTGGCATATCGCTTCCTTGTGAGCTTGTCCTAAAGTCTATTGTCCAGCACTAACCTTGTATCCCAGATAGATTACCTTCTGTTTTACTATCTATGTCTTTTTCTTTGATACTCTGTATCCTTGGAGCCTTAGGAAATTTAAAAGGCTTACCATCCAGGCTACACACGCTTCCCTCGTATGAGTGGCAATTAAAAGATCATGCATGTACTGCAATAGCCTTTCTTCTTCCTGTGGAGCTTCCCAAGACTCTAGGTCTTCTGCAAGTTGTTCTCCAAACAGAGTGGGAGAGTTTTTGAAACACTGAGGCAATACGGTTCATGTGAGTTGAATTTTGCGCACGCTTTTAGGGCTTTCCCATTTGAATACAAAGATTTTCTGGCTGGCTTTGTTAATGGGGAGGCAAAAGAAGGCATCTTTCAGATCTAAAATGGTAAATCAGGTTAGCTCAGGTGTTAAGTGGGTTAGCAAAGTATATGGATTCACCACCACAGGATATCAATCCTCTGTTATCTTGTTGATAGCCCTTAAATCCTGTACTATTCTATATGACCCATCAGGCATTCGAACAGGTAAAATGGGAGTATTGAAATCAGATTGGCATTCTTTTAGAAAACTTGACAGTAAAAAGTTCTCAATTATTGGGCTGATTTCTTCCCTGCCTTCCTTTTTCAGTGGGTACTGTTTGACCTTAATTGGTGGTTTCCCTTCTTTAAGTTTGATCACTATGGGAGGGGCATTTTTCACCCTCCCTGGTAGATTGGAGGCCCATACTCCAGGAGACACTTGGCTCAATATCTCTTCACTAATTTCCTCTACAGGTTCAATAGTTGTCAGTTATTAAGCTGAACACCTCAATGTACTTTTGATCATTTACCTCCAGAGCAACCTCCCCATTCTTGAATGTGATGATTGCTTGTAATTGTTCCAATAAGTCTCTCCCTAAAAGCGCCTTTGGCAAATTGGGCAGGTATAAAAACTAGTGGATGCCCCACTGTTTCTCCACTCTATATTTTAGAGGTTTGCAAAAATATGCCTTTTCAGATTGACCAGTTGCTCCCTGCACCACAACATCATCATTCCCCACAGGCACTAAAGCTTTATTTAAAACTGAATATGTTGCTCCCGTGTCAACCAAAAATTTCACTTTCTTCTCCTCTTCCCCCAGCCTCATTGTTATAACCAGTGGATCTGCTGGGATGGAATGCCCTGGTCCTCCTCAGTCATCCTGCAAATGAGTGACCACCACCCCTTTCTCTTGATGGTCACCATGTCTCCACTCTGGGCATTGGTTTTTCCAGTGACAAGTCCTCCTGCAAATTGCACACTGGTCTCTGCCCAACCGAGGTGGACCTTGTCTGGGTGGTCCCTGCTTGTGTTTCTCTTGCTTTTCCTCCTGTACCACTGCCACTAGCTTTTTCATTCCTTGTTTGTATCTTTCTTCCCAGGTTCTAAATATTCTCCATGCCTCTTCTAACAAGACCTCAAGGTTTCTCCCTTCTGGCCCTCGGATTTTCTGAAGTTTATGCCTGATATCTCCAGTAGTCTGTTCCAAAAATGAAATAATTAACTGATTCGTTCCTATCTCAGACCCTGGGTCGAATCATGTATGACGACGCATAGCATCCCTCAGACACTCTAGAAACTCGGATGGAGTCTTGGAAGGCTCCTGATTAATAGAATATAGGGCAGACCAATTTATGGTCTTGAGAATAACTCTCTTCACTCCTGTTACTATCCAATCTTGATAATTTGCTAATTTCTTTAATTCTGCCAATATATTTGGATCTCATTTTGGGTCTTGGAGAGGAAAAAATTCTGTTATATCAAATCACTGGCTTTTACAGTGATCCTCTGTTAAAGTCCCTGCTGTTTTTAAGATCAAATGCTTTTCTGTTTCAGCAAAAGCATCCAGTAATAACTGGATGTCTCCCCAATCTGGATTGTGTTGTTTGATAGCATATCGTAAATGCTTGGCAGTAAGTATCCGATCACTGCAATAATTTTTAGCAATCCTTTCCCATGCCTCTAGATCAAGAGTGGAGAATGGTACTTTAATCATTAGTATCCCTCCTTCTGGTCCCACCACTTCTTGCAGAGGGGCCTGTAACACTGCTTGCCTCCTGGTCCTAGACAAAAAAGACTGCCAGGAGGGGAGTGGGTTGCAGCAGATGTGCATTCTGAGCCTGCGTCCTCCTCCTTTTTAGGAAAGTCCACCTTATCCTCATCCTCATCCTCATCCTCATCCTCATCCTCATCCTCATCCTCATCCTCATCCTCATCCTCCCATCTCTTAGAAGGAGCTTTCAGCAAATCTATTGTTTCGTGTCCCATCTCGGCTGTTCAAATGGCCTGGTAAGGCTCTGGATGGCCTTGAGGCAGCCCGCGCTCGAAAGGACGAAAGGAGTCTTCAGGTTTTTCAGTTCTTCAGTGTTGTTTATTAGTTCTTATCTACAATATTTTCTCCTGGTCCGACAGAGGTCCGCACAGTAAGTCAGCCATGGGCACACTGACCTCCCTCGGGGCGACCGCTTATTTTTATACCAAAAACTACGTGTAGGATATTTACCTTTTCCTCCCAATACCTTTCACTCTTATTGACAAGTGCAAATTCAGTAAGAACCAATCTCAAAGTGCCATCATCACCATCAAAGATGGATGACAAGAAGAAGAAGGACAGGACACGCCCTAATTCCTCCATCTTGTCTCCTAGAACCCCCCTGTACCGAGATTCTAAAACCTGTGTTTTCACTCTATAATTAATCTATCCCTTCACCACTTATCCCCATGTGATCCTCTCATCCTCATACCGGTGCGGCATCCCGTGCAGGATCAAAGTCTAGCCACCAAGCACTTCTGACAACCTTCCAGGACTTCCGAGCCCCCCCAAGGGTTTTCTCAGCAATTCTGGACATCAGGAATGATGTGCGGAATTCCCACAGTTTCTTGTTCTTGAGCCACAGCATGGTAAACCTTATCTGATTTAGCATATCACCATCCTACGCTGCATGCTGAGCAACATCACCTAATTTGTACTCTCTTTGCTTTGTTTTCCTTCTCAAGGACTAACACCAGTGGGTCTGAGGGAGCTCTGAGCCCACAGTCCCTCTGCCATTCCAGATGATTTCGTAAGGTGAAAAACATATCAGCATAAGAGACCACATCCCACTTCCCTTCCCGTCTTAAAAACAGCATTAACTGCAACAAGGTGTTACAATCTAAAGTTCCAGCAGGTGGTCACTTTGCTCCATCTTCCAGCCTGTATAATGGTCACCACCACATGCAGTATTGGATTAAATAATTTTTGTTCTCTGATCCATCCCTACTGGTGACTTCTTTCCAGTGGGTTAAGATATACCCTAGAGGGCTAGCTTGGGGAACTTTTTGCTCTGGTTAGTTCCTATGATCTCCTTCTCTTTGTCCTATCTTGCTTCTACTCAAACCTCTCTTCACAAAGCCTCACAGTCCTTTCCCAATCCCCCTCCCACACGCAACCCCAGGTTACAGGTACTAGATGTGGTTGTCTACACACAAGCTTTAAGATCTGAGGTTCAAAATCGGCTCAGTGCATATGCCCTGCTGCCTACTAGAACAGCAATACCAATACCTCTCACAAATTCCGCACTGCAATAGTACCCATGCAGTGTGCCAGCCACTAGATGTGCCCAAGGCTCCCAAGAATTGCCTGCAAAGGCAGGCTATTCCATTTACCTCTTAGTGAATTTCTAAATTCTCTACAGCAGTGTCTTGGTTTGAAAAGACAGGTGTCTGCTAAGGAAGGCAGAAGCCTCCCCTGAAATGGAAAATATAAACCCCCTCCCACCAAATTATTATAATTTTGAAATTAAAAGACTCTCAGGCAAAGATATGTGAATAGGAATAACAGTTCTCTACTAGGAAAACTAAAAATACAAATGTAATAGTACAAACATTAACAAAAAAACAAAAAACAAACCAAAAACCACCGACAGAATCAGAATACGACCTGACACCCTGTAGGTCAGGGTGTTGGTAGCAGTCCAATTGGATGGTGGCTGCAGTCCTCCTGCAGTGACAGGTGTGGTTCTGTTGGAGCAGTGATCCTGTAGAAGGGTGGAGTTTTCCTCTGAAGGTCTGGTAGTGGTGTAGATGGGCCTGGCATTCCTCTGGGAATCTCTTGGGGGGTCTTTCTGGGTCACTGAGACCCCAAGATTGTTAAAAGTCTCTTTTCCCAGCCCGAGCACTCGAAGAATGAGTCGGAGCTCTTCAGTTCTTGGTCTCAAGGTTCTTTATTGTGTCTTATCAATAAAAAATTTTCTCCTGCTCTGCTGAGGTCCATCCAGCAGGACAGTTCCAGGCACACTGCCTGTCCCCGGGGTGGTGTTATGTCTTTATACTAAAAACTACATATACAATGTTTACAATTACTTTCCAATACCTATCACCTATGTTAGACAGTGAGTTTCTACTCTAAACCAATCTGTAAGTGACAACATCACAGCAGAAGATGGACCCCAAGAAGAAGAAGGAGAAAGGCTGGACACGCCCAGTTCCCTCCATCTTGCCTCCATAACCCCCATACCAAAAACCCCAAAATCTACTTTTTCACCCCGTGATAACTTCAGTAATATTCTGCCTAAACTATTGTGGCTTGCTGATCTTCATATAAGGTTGGTAATTTGCTCCACGGGTCATAATCAAACCCACAGGTGTTTTGGGCTCCGTGCCAGGGTTTCTGAGCCCCCTGGCAGGGGTCCTGGCCGCCTTGGACAGCCAGAGGGATGTTCTGGGTTCCCACATCTCCCCCTTCTGTTCGCACCAAAACCACTTCCTTTGCAACTTTCTCCAAGGGCCTCTGCATGCACACAAAGATGCATGGTAAAATGAGCAGAAGAACCACAAGTCCTATAAAAATGTAACAACCCACCTTTAAAAGTCCCTTCCACAATGATGAAAGGTTAAAAAATCCAACTACATCATACATCCAGGATCCAGTGACCTCCCCAAGTTTGTTAATGCTTTCTTGTAACTTTTTGATGTTTTCATGAATCGATTTTGAATTATCTGATGTCGCAGACATCTTTTTGTGGAAATCCTTTTCTTTAGGGTTTTTCTCTTCTGTGGAGCTGAGGCCTCAGGAACAAAATGTAAACAATGGTTATCTGCTGCTGTGGAATGCAACAGGTGGATCCGTGATTGGTCTCCTGTGGATGTTTTGATTTAGTGACCAGTCACAGCAGAGCTCGGTCTTGCTCTCTGTCGGAGCCAGCTGCCTTTGTTATCATTCTTTTCTATTCTTAGCTTAGCTAGTGTCGTGTTTTGACTGAGAGGAAGTAGGGGGTTTTTTTTGGGATATGCTGTGGTCACCAATAGGTGTTCAGATTTTAATACTGGCACCTGGTGTAGCCACTGAAGTTTGGACATGCCTCTGAGAACACACAGGGGTTAAAAAGCAAAGCTGCTCCTCTGGGAGACTTTTTTTGAATTTCCGTCAGGAAAGGCTTTGGATCTCTCCCCCGTCCCAGGTGCCGGCTGGGCGGGGGGAGGATAAGCCACGCGGCCATGAGGTAGGCCTGGCCCAAGGGTGGAGGAGAGGGAGAAGCACCGGGAGTTTGTACAGCCATGTACTGGGCAGCCCCCCCACCCAGGAAAGAGAGAGAGAGGAGAGAGCCGTGCTGGGGACTGTTATCTCGAAATTTGGTATCCTGTGCTGACCGCACAGCCCGCCAGCGGAGGGGGGGGGGGGGGGAATGCCGTGTCTGGCCACTTGGAGGAGTTTTTAACCCTTTTGTGGATAATGAAAATCTTGCAGAGCATTGACCTTTCCTGCAGAGGAAATGGAATATAAGATGGAGAAGGAACTGAGCAAGTGAGATGGAGGTCCGAGCAAGGGAGAGAGAGAAGAGCTTTAGTGGGAAGAGATGATGGAGTAGCTTATGCTGGACTCTTTTTTATGGAGCCATGGACAGAGCCATGTTTCCTTGTGATACAGAGACTGCGTCCGGGGGGGGGGGGGGCAAAGCCACAGAGCCAGAAGGGTTCAGAGTTGGTGTCCCTCAGCCCCAGGGGGTGGAAAAATATGGGGGGGACAGATGTCCCAAGGTTGAGACTGTGCCTCTTTGGAGTGGGATGAGGCATCCTTTAAAAGACAACCCTGGAAGCAGCCCTGGTCCGTGTTCAGTGGTGAGAGTACTCGGCATGAAGGAAGAGGTCACCATGGCACAAAGAAGGACTTCTTCTCCTCTTGATGAACTGAGGATTGAGTATTCTAAAGGGTGGTGCCGGACTGAGAGTTGGTGATTTGGAATATGTATTGTATTGGAAATTTGGTACGGGGGAGGAGGAAAATGCTTTTGTAAGGTTTTCATTTTCCTTGTGTGGCTTTTTTTCCCCTTCTTTCTCTTTGTAGTTAAATTATTGTCTTGTAGTTTAGTTAATAAAGTTTTTTTTATTTCTAAGTAGGAGGCTGCTTTGCTTATTCCTGGTCACATCTCACAGCAGACAGCAGGGAGAGGGTATTTTCATGGGGGCACTGGCATTGTGCCAGTGTCAAACCATGACGGCTAGCCTTCTGAGAACTTTTCCTTCTATTCTTTTTAGTATAGTTATAATGTAATATATATATCATAAAATAATAAATCAGGCCTTCTGAACATGGAGTCAACATTCTCGTCTCTTCCCTTATCCAAGAACCCTTGTGACCGCTGTCACAGATGGTGACCCTCGACTGAGGAGGACATTTATCAATTGGTGAGACCCCAGAGGGTCATTGCTACATTTGGGTAAACCCCGAGTGTGTGGCGTTGATGGTCGCCTCACAAGTGACCACAGAAGTGGATTCTAGCCAGGAGCTGAAGAACTGAAGATCCTGATTTGGACAGAGTTCACAGCCAAGGCTGACCACAAAGAGAACCTTTTGAGAAGTCTCCGGGAAGATGTTCAGAAAGCCTAGCAGCACCATGCAGCCTGCCAGAGCGTGTTGGACACTGTCACAAGGTACTGTTAGCTTTTCCCTTCCTGAGGATGCTCTGCAAAGATGGTGGAGTCTTCCCATCAAGGCCGAGGTTCCGCTCTCCCCCTCAGAGGAGAAACGTATTGCCCTCTGGCAAAAATGGGGTGAAGAGGACAGAATTCCTATGGTGGAGAGACATTTCTATGAGTTTTTTTCGATGGGCAAAGTTCTTTGGGTTTTTTACAAATGTGCTCTATGCCCTTGATATGTTCGTATGGGAATGCATGGAATCCATTTTCCAAGCCATCTTGGACCGTGCGCTGGGGTATCTCAGCATTTATCTTGCGTTCCGGATGCTCTTCCCACTTTGGAAACGGAGAGCAGCTGCCTTTCCTTAGATTGCTGCTTTCAGAAGGCAGGCCTCATTCCCCCCAATTCCCACGGGAGAAGACCCTTTTGAGGAGGATGATCTGCTGCTTCCCAGCCCCCCTGACTCGCAGTGGGGGAGCGAATTTTTTTTATCTCAGCCGAAGAAGTTTTTTTTCCTGCGTTTTCGGAGCATGCTCAGACGGAGCTGCTTTCCCCCCCCCCCCCCTTGTCGCTCTCCGGAGGATTCTGAGTGGGCTGCGCCACCCCTGGCAGCCCTGCAGGTCCCACCCCGGCCGGCATCTTGGACCCTGCCCTGCTCAGAGCTGGGGGCGGCACCGGTCTCCGAGGTCCCGCCTCCCAGGCTGGCAGGGCCTCCTCCTGGACCCGCCCCGCGTCCACCTCACCAGACAGCCTCACCCGCGGCTCTGCTGGCTTCTGCATCTGCGCCTGCAATCTCAGAAACACCATTTCCTGCGGCTGCGCCGCGCCGGTGTTGCTAGGCAATGCACTCAGCGACGAGAGTGACTGGCAAGCGGCTGCTCCTGTGTTGCTAGGCAACGCATTCAGCGACGGTGGTGGTCGCCGCCAGCGTGTGTCCGAGGCTGCGCCACCTGCGGATGCGCCAAGGGCCGACTCTGTGCAGGTCCCTGCAGCTCTGCCCAGGGGGGGCCCCGCCTTCACCCGCAGCGCCGATGCCGGAGGTTGCAGATGAGAACAGCGACCTGGCGCTGCCACCGCCTCCGCCCCCCCCGCCGCCTTCTGCGACTACACTGTCTCCAGCCTCGCCGCCCCCACCGGTTGCCTCGGTAGTTCTGCCACCTTCAGGGACTCCGTCCTCCTTGTCTGCGTCAGTGGCTGCCCTGGAACCAGCGGCATGTCCAAGCTTGGACTGTCCCGGGCCGTTTGCCCTTGTGACAGCGGCTCCGGCGGCCGGCCTCTCCTTCAGTGGAGGAGGTGTGGCTCGACAGCTGAGTGCAGGCGCAGCCCGGCTGCCTGCTTTCAAGCTCTGCATTCTTGGCAGGTTGGGGGGTGTTCGGTCGGGGGTTCCTCCTTGGGGGTTCCAGAAATCCCTGGTGCCCTTCACGCACCCTAACGGCGAGGGGGAGGTGGCTCCCGAAAGTTCTGCCCCCAGCCCCCTTGCCTAAGAGTTTTGACGTGGTGCCGTGGGGCAGATGGGAGGAACACCTATTGCATTTGCATTGCAGAGGCAGAGGGAACGGCGGAAATCCATCATCGCTTGTTTGCTCTGGGGAAAATACATTCCTAGACCCGTGATGGAGACTGCTGGGACAGCATCCATTCCCCCACTGCCAGCATGCGTCGGTGATTTTGGGGGGAAGAAGCGTTTGGTCATGCGTTCTGCCATTGCATTGGCAGTGTAGTGCTGGGCTGTCAGAACACAGAGCCCGCCTGGCGGGCTGGGACTAGGCTGTTTGGCTTGGTTACTTGGGCCAGGGCCACCGCCTGGCAGCCGGTTGGGTTTGGGGGCTTCGCTTCCCCCTTCAGGTCTTGGGCCACTGTTTGGTGGGCCAGGTCTGGGGTTCCTGATCCGTCCACATGGGCCAGGGTCCCCCAGGGCCTCTCAGGCTCCTCTGCTGCTGCTGCACTTTCCAACAAAAAAAAAAAAAAAAAAAAAAAATTAAATGAAATAAAAAGAGTTGAGTTGAAAGACCTGGCAGCAGCTCAAAAGCATTGAAGAGCCAAAAATTAGCTTCAGCCCAAGTCATTCAATAAAGGGCTCTGGCCAAGACATTCCAGAAATTTTCTCAAAATAGTTTGAAATTGTTTGATGACTGTCAATGGATTTTTTATAACTATTGATGGATTTTTCTTTAGCAATTTGTTGTTTTAGGATTCTGCAAGCCTGTTTCAGGACCAAAAGGAACCTTCAGAGATGTCAAAGAGGAACATCTTCAGTCCATGCACTTTTCCTGTAACTCAGCTGTTTGGACTTGGATTTTCTTTGCATTGTTTTTGCATTTTCTTGTATTGTAAGACTGTTTTAGTGATATGACAGAATTTCATGTTTTACAGGTGAAGAATTTACCTGTTCCTTCCACATCAGCACTTCACTGAGGTTTTTATTGGCAACAGATAACCTGTCAAGTGTTTGTTCCTTCCTCTGCATGAGCTCAGCAGAGAAAATTACAAAAACTTTTCTTTTTAATTTAACTAAATCAAAAAAGGTGATATGTCACAGACATCTTTTTGTGGAAATCCTTTTCTTTAGGGTTTTTCTCTTCTGAGGAGCTGAGGCCTCAGGAAAAAAAATGTAAACAATGGTTATCTGCTGCTGTGGAATGCAACAGGTGGATCCGTGATTGATCTCCTGTGGATGTTTTGATTTAGTGACCAGTCACGGCAGAGCTGGATCTCTCTCTCTGTCGGAGCCAGCTGCCTTTGTTATCATTCTTTTCTATTCTTAGCTTAGCTAGCCTTCTGAGAACTTTTCCTTCTATTCTTTTTAGTATAGATATAATGTAATATTTATATCATAAAATAATAAATCAAGCCATCTGAACATGGAGTCAAAATTCTCATCTCTTCCCTCATCCAAGAACCCTTGTGACGGCTGTCACAATTGGACATGTTCATGCAGCACATCCCTTCAAATTCTTCACACCCGTATCCATGTGCCAGCAGCAGATAGTCAATTGCTGCTCTGTTTTGGAGTGTTGCTCATCTTACACTGTTGATGTCTGTTAACATTTCACTCAGTGTAAGAGAAACAGCCCGAGCATGCTTGCTCAGCCAGAAACCCATATTATCCAATTGAGTCAAGGCTGTTGGAAAAAGAAATGAAATTTAGCGAAATGGTTAATTACAGTTTAGTTATGAGTTGTGTGCGAATTGGTTT
Source organism: Melospiza georgiana (assembly GCF_028018845.1). Classification (NCBI taxonomy): domain Eukaryota; kingdom Metazoa; phylum Chordata; class Aves; order Passeriformes; family Passerellidae; genus Melospiza; species Melospiza georgiana. The sequence continues at coordinate 8,003,581 of NC_080464.1, read as the reverse complement.
GTTAAAAACAGTTTGTAGCCGTTGATAGTATGTGTTGGGTTTCGTGCGTAACCTAGCAGGTAGTCTTAGGAACTTAATAAATATTTAAACTAGTGTAGGAAAGTAAGAATGCTAACCTGTCTGGAGGCAGCGTACAATGTTCTCAGAATAAGATAAGTAGAAGATTTATGATTTTGTTTGTGAACTAAGGAATGTATCACAAGGGGTCTGTTGCTAGGCAAGGGGAACTGTTTCTTGGAGACCTTGTTATGAATTGCATGTATGCAAATCATATAAAAAGGGAAGCACCTCTATGTGAAGTTGGGGCTCTGACTTGGGACGCTAGTCCACAGGCTCCTGGGCCCTTAATAAAGCACCGCACAAAACTTATCCGAGTTTTGTGTCCTTTATCTATCGGGCAACAGTTTTCTGGCGACCGCGGCAGGACTCTGAGGGTTGCCGGGGCAGTTCGCGTCTCGATCCACTCCAAGCCGGCACCGAGCACTTCTCAGGGAGTCATTGGTTCGTGCCTGACACCCGCGCCTCTCAGACAACTGCCAAGGTAAGCCTGAAGGTGCTTTATATTAGAAAAAGGTGACAATTGGATTTGGATTTGGTGGTTGATGGAAAAGCCTAGGCTCCGGCCATAAGACGTCTAAGTACGCAGGACCGGAACTCGCCTTCTGTTCTTTGGGAAGGACAGCGAGAAGGTATATTGGTTTATTGGGACTAAAGGTGGAATTAAAAGCTGTAATATGATGTCTTTTAAAACTTTTAAAACCTTAGTGCAAGCCAATGGTAAAATGCCTGGAAATACGCCATTATGTTGTATGTTGAAACGATGGAAAAGTGAGGGGTATTATCAAGAATTGGATAAAAGTAAAATGATAGATTATTGTAATCATTGGTGGCCTGAATATGAGATTGGGGAAGCGGGATGGCCGGTGAATGGTACACTGGAATTGGGGATAATGGAATCTTTGATGCAATTTTTAAGAAGAAATGAGAAATGGGATGAAATACCGTATTTAGATTTGTTTTTCGTTTTATACCGGAAAGAAGAATGGCAAAAGGAGTGTGGTATCTTGGTTTTAGAAGTAAATGATGAGAGGGAGTGTGTTGGATGTAAAGAAAGAAAGGAGCGTAATTTGTATCCTCCGATCGAGGAAGATTTGTCCTATCGTATAGCACTCCCGAGGGTTCCGGTTGCTCCTAAGGCACCCCCTGTTCCCCCTGCCGATATATCTATAAAGATGGGATCTAGTGAGAGTGATAGTGATGGTGATGGCAAAAAGAATGAGAGTGTTAAAAGAACTCCGTTAGCGGGGCGGACTCGCCAAGGAAGGAAGGGGCAGAAGGGGCCACAGTTAATTGCGCCGTTAAGGGAAGCTGTGGGACCACAGGGAGAAAGGATACTTATAAAGGTGCCTTTCTCCCCAGGGGATTTGGTAATATGGAAGCAATCAGCGGGGAGTTATCGGGAGGATCCGGAAAGGGTAGCAAGGGTGGTTAAAATGGTAATAAAGACTCAGAATTCGGACTGGAATGATTTACAGGTATTAGATACTATAATGGATTCCACGGAAAAGGAAATGGTTATTAGAGCCACTAGAGAAAAGGCTCGCGAGGAGATTCGGTTGTGACAACTACATGAAACATTTGATGAGTTAGTGCCGAGTGAGGAACCCAGGTGGGATCCAAACTCTACGGGAGGAATAAGGGCTGTAAAACGATATCAGGAATTGTTGGTGGAAGAAATTAGAACAGGAATACCTAAGACTATGAATTGGTCTAAGTTGTATTCGGTCAAGCAGGACAAGAATGAGTCTCTGTCTGCCTTTTTGGAAAGATTAAAAGACATGGCTCGGAAGTTTACTAATTTAGATGTAGAGGATCAATCAGGAAAACTTCAATTGGCATTGTTGTTTATGGGGCAATCACAAGAGGATATTAGGAAAAAGTTACAAAAGCTGGAAGGGGAGGATACTCGGAGTTTGGATAAAATGTTGGAGGTAGCGTGGAAGGTATACAACAACAGGGAAAAAGAAATTGCAAAAAGACAACAAGCTAGTATTCTGGCTGTAATGCAACAGACAGGGGCAGGAGGAAAACCCATTAGGGGTCGAGGTCAGGGAGGAGCTAATCACAGACAGAGGGGGATGGCGAGAGATCGGGGAGGATTTGGGTTTGCACCTAACGCGGGGAGGTTGGATCTAAACCAGTGTGCGTTTTGCCGACAATTGGGACACTGGAAAAATGAATGCCCGGTTAGAGGAGGTATGGGCATGGGAAACATGGGATTAAGGACGGGTCCAATGGGGAATGCCCCCGTGGGAGGATTTACGGGAGGATCAGCAGAGGCCACTCAAGCACTAGTTTTGGGGAAACTATCAGAATCAAAGCTGACTAGACCGGGATTTGAGGGTAATTTTAGAGATAAATGGAAAGGATCAAGAATTTATGGTAGATACTGGAGCCACATATTCTGTACTCAATACACGATTGGGACCTTTGAGTGAAACAACGGTACAGGTGGTGGGGGCAACAGGGAAGCTAGAGGAACAACCATTTTTACAACCTTTGAATCTTAGGTTTGGGGGGAAGGAATTAGATCACCAATTTTTGTATATGCCAAACTGCCCCACACCCCTTCTTGGCAGAGACCTGTTGTCCCGACTTAATGTGAAAATAATATTTGAAGGGGGAAGGGTGAAATTGGAAATACCTGAGGAACAAATAGCGGGCATTTTTGTGATCAAGGAAGTGGATGCCTCTCCTATTCCAGAAGAAATTGAGCAGGCTGTAGTATCCTGGGTATGCGAGTCAGGGGTCCCCGGAAAATCTAAAGCTGCGCAACCAGTAAAGGTGGAACTAAAGGAAGGGGCCCGACCAGTGAGGATAAAGCAATACCCCTTGAAGCTTGAGGCAAGGAGGGGAGTAGCCCCGTTAATTAAACAATTTTTGGTTCAAGGAATATTACAGGAATGTGAATCGGAGTATAATACTCCAATTTTTCCAGTAAGGAAACCTAATGGTAAGTACCGTTTGGTACAGGACTTGAGGACTATTAATGAAATAGTGAAAGACATACATCCAGTTGTTGCTAATCCTTATACCTTGTTAACATCTGTTTCGGAGGAGTTTAAATGGTTCTCAGTGATTGACCTTAAAGATGCCTTCTTCTGCATCCCACTGGCAGTAGAGAGTAGGAAATATTTTGCCTTCGAGTGGGAGAGTCCTGATTTTGGGAGAAAGAAGCAGCTTACGTGGACAAGACTCCCACAGGGATTTAAATGCTCCCCTACTATTTTTGGAAACCAACTGGCCAAGGAGCTGGAGGAATGGAAGATAACCCAGGTAACAATATCCCCATCCTTGTATGTAGTCCTGCAGTACGTGGACGACATCTTTCTGGCTACTAAGGAAAGGGAAATGTGTGTGGAATTAACAATTAAATTACTCAACATGCTTGGCCAAGCAGGGTATTGGGTTTCTAAGGAAAAAGCTCAATTGGTCAAAAATAGTGTTATTTATCTCGGTTGTGAGATCGCACAAGGGCAGAGACGTTTGGGAGTAAACCGAATAGAGGCAATATGTTCTATTCCTTTGCCTCATCACCATCAGGAATTGAGATCTTTTGTAGGAATGGTGGGATGGTGTCGACTGTGGATCATGAACTTCGGTCTCCTAGCCAAGCCACTGTATGAGGCCTTGAAGCAGCATCAGTTGGAATGGACGACACAACAAAAGAAGGCCTTCCAGGAATTGAAGCAGGCACTAAAGGAGGCCCCAGCCCTAGGACTCCCTGACCTGACCAAGGAATTCCAGTTGTATGTGAATGAGAGGCAAAAACTGGCATTGGGGGTCCTCACCCAGAAGGTGGGATCCTGGAAGAGGCCAGTGGGATACTTCTCTAAACAAGTGGATTCGGTAAGTTCCGGGTGGCCCTCGTGTTTACTAGCCGTGGCGGCAACAATAATTCTTCTTCAAGAGGCCCGGAAATTGACTTTGGGGGCAAAAATGAAAGTGTTTGTTCCCCATATGGTCATGGCCGTTTTGGAGCAAAAGGGGGTCACTGGCTATCATCCAGTCGAATGTTCCAATACCAGGCTATCCTGAGAGAACAGGATGATATTGAAATAAAGATTACTAATCATGTTAATCCAGCAGAATTTTTACGCAGTGACCAGGAGGCTGGGGGACTGGTGCATGATTGCGTAGAGGTAATTGAACAAGTATATGCCAGCAGACCCGACCTAAAAGATGAACCATTGGAAGAACCTGAATGGGAACTATACACTGATGGATCCAGTTTTGTCAAGAATGGGACTCGCTATGCCGAGTATGCAGTAGTAACATTGGATCAGGTAATAGAGGCAAAGGCTTTGTTACCTGGAACTTCGGCCCAGAAGGCAGAGGTGATTGGACTCTCCAGACCCCTGTATTTGAGCAAGGACAAAAGGGTTAATATCTGGACAGATTCTAAATATGCCTTTGGTGTGATCCATGTACATGGGGCGTTATGGAAAGAAAGGGGGCTTTTGAATTCGCAGGAAACCAACATCAAGCACCGGGAAGAAGTGCTACAGCTACTGGATGCGGTACATATTCCCAAAGCAGTTGCAGTAATGCATGTTAAAGGACATCAGACTGCGGAAGGAGACGTTTACAGAGGAAATCGATTTGCTGATGTTACAGCACGGCAAGTGGCACGGGAAGTATGGACTCAAATAGCATTGGTACCGGTAAGAACAAATCCGGCTACCCCATACCTGAATCAGGAGCCCAAATATTCAATAGAAGATGGAAAACTAATAAACTTGCTAGGGGCACAGAGGAATCAACTCGGGTGGTATGTTACACCAATGGGTCAAATAGTGGTACCCACTCGCATAATGAAATTTATTTTGGAATCAGAACATAATAAATGTCATTGGAGGGCAGAAGTATTGGTAAAATTTTTGAAGAATGAGATAATCTCTAATCAGATGTTAACAATGGCAAAAAGAGTTAATGCAATGTGCCCGGTATGTTTGAAAAATAATCCAGTACTTAGGAGACAAATACAAATGGGAAAGTTGCAAGTCGGGCCACAACCAGGAGATTACTGGCAAGTTGATTTTTCCGAATTGCCTAGGGCACAGGGATACAGATACTTGTTAGTGTACGTATGTACGTTCTCAGGGTGGCCGGAAGCTTTTCCATGTAGAACTAATCAGGCTAAGGAGGTGGTAAAAACCTTGTTAAAAGAAATAATACCAAGATTTGGAGTACCTTTAGGACTGTCATCAGATAGGGGTCTGCATTTTATAGCCGGGGTAGTGCAGGAATTAGCACAACTGTTAGATATAACCTGGAATTTGCATACCCCCTGGAGACCCCAGTCTAGTGGGCAGGTGGAAAGGATGAATCAAACCCTAAAAGGACAAATCAAAAAGATTTGCCAGGAAGCTAAACTGCACTGGCCTCAAGCTTTGCCTTTGGCCCTACTCAGGATTCGAATTAAACCAAGGGAAAAGGTAGACGTAAGTCCATATGAGACACTATATGGCAAACCATATCATGCAACTGTATTAAAAGGGGAGGTACATGTGAGTGGGGACCAGGCGATTGCAGAGTATGCTATGTCACTTAATAAGATCTTGAATTCTTTAAGAAATACGTTACAGTGGAATAGACCTCTCACGCTGGAGAATTCTGTCCACGACATTCAGCCTGGGGACCAGGTGTACGTCAAGAATTGGATTACGGATCCGCTATGGGAATCATGGAGCGGACCCCATCAGGTGATGATTACGACCTACACGGCGGTGAAGGTCCAGGGGATGGATGCTTGGATCCATTACACCAGGGTAAAGAAGGCACCGCCCCAATGGGAATCCCAGATAGTGTCTCCAACCCAGATGATCTTCCGCGCAAAGATGCCTTCTTAATTATACTACTGCTAGTGATCATGAGACTAGTACCCGTTCAAGGGTCTACTCTAGTACAGGTTGAAGAAACAAAGGTTACAGTCATGGAAGGGATGGATGTCCAATTAACTTGTGTTATATTTGACAGCCAGAAAGTTGAGGCCGATGAAGTTATTGCAATATGGCAACGGGGGGCTGAAAGAAACCGAGGCAAGATAGGAGTCGGTTGGGATCAGGATAAACAACAAGGAAACACGGTACTGAATCTTACCAAGGTAACCACAAATGATACAGGAGAATATACATGTTTGGTCAAAATATGGGATAGTTTTGATTACAAAAGAGTGAGTATGAGAGTTTTGCCATGGACAGGGGATCGTGCTGAAAACATAAAGGTTAATCCAGTATCAATGGCAGTGGACATGTGGGATGGGCCACCCCTCAGAATAAATTGTTCCTTCCTAGTAAGATCAAGATATCAAAGGAAACCTTCGGGTCAAATGGTGGAAGCAAAATAGGGAACTGACCTGGGACAGAATAGAGGACGGGACCAGTTGGTGGGAGAGGGAAGGCAAAGGTTGCGGGTGGTTGAATGTCACTGATCCTAGAATAGGAAAGGAAGAGGGAGTATACTTATGTATAGTGGAGAATGACCTTTTTGGGGCTTATGGGCTCAGGACGGTCCGAGCTAAAACTCGTCTGGGAAATGACATTAGGGCAGTTCATGGAATATATCAAGTGCCAATAGGGAAAATGGCTATCTTAATGTGTGAGGTAAAAGTGGCATCCCAGCTTGAGAAATTTGGATGGTGGTTCTGTAATAATTTGAAAAATCAATCCGGGAAATATCATATGGAATTAAAATCAGGAAATATGGTAACATTGGTCATACAAAATGTACACGTTGAGGATGAAGGAGATTATTGGTGTTGGGTAGCTAAGGATGTATGGTGGAGGCATGACAGAATGACGTTATCCTTGCAGAGACACGGTAGGAGTAGATGGGGGGTTAATGATACAATAGAACGAAATACTGAGCAGGAAAACTTAGTGGTAGGATTAATCAGAGATTTTGGGATCATGCAGAACGTGACTAAAATAACAGCTTGCCTGCCATTACCACAGGCTGCAGGTGAACCAATTCCCTGGGGAATAATACCGGTAACCAAAATGACTGAATCATTCAAGAAGGTTTCATGGTCCTGCCAGTCAGTTCCCAAACCAGTAGAGGTATGGAGGGATTTGTGTATGACCATTCAGGCTATGACTAGAGAGGAATGTGAAATGAAATCAAATCATTATGGTTGGATTCAAAATACCAGGAGGTGTTTGATTGCAACCCCAATAGATGAGCCATGCAATACGGTACGAATAAAAACGAAATCCCACCGAAATGAGATGAGTTGTCAGAATGTCACACAGAATTTTGACACCTGGAAAAGTTGGAAGACATTATGGGGACCCAGTATTTTGGAACACTATAATTACCTTGGGGAAGTACAATGGTGCATCCAATGGTCAGGAGTAAAGAATCAGTCACATTATAGGGCCATCATCACGTCTACATCTTCCCAAGAGTCCAGACCGCAGAAAGAGGATTGGAATTGTACTGAGGTTTTTACATGTGATACACCGGAAGACCTAATTGGATTGGTACTGGTGAAAATGGCATTAAAGTGGGGATGCGAGTGTAGGGGGTATGATCACATGGTTAGCAGAGAATCCATGGATGGACCTATAGATTGCAGATATACTACTGTGCACAGTCCTGGAAATTTAGTCTGGGTGTTGGGACACGGACAGTGGACCACACATTTACCTCTAGATGGATCAGTAACACAAATCACCCTAGGGGTTCCCACATTGTGTCCATACTGGAAACAGAATAGATTGATCCAAAGGAAAGGATTTAAAAAGAGGGGAAAATCCCTAGAGGAGCAGTGGCATGAACCTAGCTCAGGAGTACAATTTGGGTGGATATTGGAGTCATTATTCCCTCCGGTAGCGACATATTGAAATAGGGAAATACTCAACAACTTGTTAGGACAGACAGAAAGGTTGGCAGCAGCTACTAAGAAGGGATTTAAAGATCTAAATTTGCAATTGCAAGCTACATCAAGAATGACCCTACAAAACAGAATGGCACTGGATTTGCTACTGTTAAAAGAACATGGAGTTTGTGGTTACCTGAGTAGGAGAATAGATCATTGCTGTGTACACATGCCAAATGTTACACTTGAAGTTGAGAAAGATATTTCTCAACTGGCAGAAGTGGAAACAAAAACCAAGGAAATTGAAAAGGAAGCACAGCATAATTGGATAGGAGCAGTATTTGATTCTTTGGGGCTTCACCTGTCTGGCTGGATTACGTCTGCTATACAGTATGTAATAATGTTTTTAGTATTTTTAGTGACTATATGGATTGTATATAGATGCCTTTTAGGTGTGATCGAAAAGGAAAAGAAGCGATCTCTCCGGTTGCTGAAGGCGATGACCCGCGGGCAGCAGAATGAAGAACACTCCCCACCTCGTTATGAAGATGTTACTGTCAATACTGTTGATTGAGCATCCTTGCAGCAGGACTGAAGGATGCTCAAAAGGGGGGAAATGTTGGAAAAAGAAACAAAATTTAGCGAAATGGTTAATTACAGTTTAGTTATGAGTTGTGTGCGAATTGGTTTGTTAAAAACAGTTTGTAGCCGTTGATAGTATGTGTTGGGTTTCGTGTGTAACCTAGCAGGTAGTCTTAGGAACTTAATAAATATTTAAACTAGTGTAGGAAAGTAAGAATGCTAACCTGTCTGGAGGCAGCGTACAATGTTCTCAGAATAAGATAAGTAGAAGATTTATGATTTTGTTTGTGAACTAAGGAATGTATCACAAGGGGTCTGTTGCTAGGCAAGGGGAACTGTTTCTTGGAGACCTTGTTATGAATTGCATGTATGCAAATCATATAAAAAGGGAAGCACCTCTACGTGAAGTTGGGGCTCTGACTTGGGACGCTAGTCCACAGTCTCCCGGGCCCTTAATAAAGCACCGCACAAAACTTATCCGTGTTTTGTGTCCTTCATCTATCGGGCAACAAGGCCACCCCTGATGCTGCCTGTGGAGAGAAAATTTTAATTGCAATTCTCCGAGCCTTGTCCCATGTGTGTACATCATCATCACAATTTGGACTATATTGTTCCACTGATCTTTTCTCCTTATGTGTTTGTTCTTTCAAAATTCTCAAATTGGGTGTTAGCAATGAAATCCTCCCAATGCTGCATGGACCACCTTTGACATTTGCAGGGATACCAGGAGAAATTCTGTCCCCACAAATGAAAAAGATTCCCTGTGGTAATTGTGCTGGAACCTGGAGAGAGGCTTTGGCTGTCATCTTGGTGTATTTGCACCAAGCAGATGCATTTCTATAAAAAGGATGATTTGGAGTGACATCGATTGTCTTATTTTCTGTTTGTGTCACCTCCGAAAGTTTGAATTTTATACAAAAATAATTTTTGTTGATCCAAGAATTTCCAGTTCCTCAGGTTCAAAAGGAGTCACAGGGAGGAACTGTGTCCAAAGAAGCCACTCATTCACAGGATTTGAAATTACCTGTGAAATCTTTGTAGGACTATTTTTTGGAATTGGCCATTCATTCACTGACAAACCCACCAGACATGTTGAGAATGGTCTCCCTGGCCTTGAATGTGTCAAGCAGATGCTGTCTAAACCTGCTGCATTGGCCAAAGCTTCCCAATCATTTTGTTTTGGCTGGACCATGGGCAAATCTGCTCCATTGCCTAAGGCAATAGATGGAAGAACGAGGCACATGAGCAGTACCTGATCGAATTTCAAGCTCATGGCTTTACTCCTTGTGAGAAGCTTTGTCATGCTGTGACACCCAAGGCCCTGAGAGAAACCCCAAGTCCTTGAATCCTTTATGTGCTGTTCGAGGAGATGTCCACGGTCTTGTCTTCTCCCTCTGTCTGCGTGCTCGCCTTTTGGGTTCTGGGATCCATGTCTTCCGGCGTACGAGTCCGGTAGGGCTTCACGTGTCTCGCTGACACCCACTTCTGTCCTCGCCCTGTGGAAATACAAGCAAAACCCTTGCCTCATGTGATAAGTTTTCAAGGACCTTCAATTTGTCCTGTTTCTGGATTTCTGATCAAAACTAAAGGATTCTTCCTTAGTTTTGCCTCGGTACTGTTGGAAAAAATGCCTGATAATTGGTGGCTTGGGTTCTGAAAAGGAGCTGTTGAGAAAATTCAACACATACAATGCCTTGTTCAACCTCATGTGAGGCATTGCCTCTGGCTTCCCCCTTTTTTGTTTATCCAAAAGGGATTTCAGGGTATGGTGTGTTCTTTCGATGATTGCTTGACATGTGGGAGTGTGAGGAATACCGAATGTATGTCTGACACCTCACTTTTTCAGAGATTTCTCAAGCACCTTCCCTGTATATGTTGGACCGTTGTCTGTTTTTATTTCCTGAGGCACCCCTAATGACGCAAATGCTTGCAAAAAGTGTCGACAGGCATGTTGTGCAGTTTCTCCTGTGTGTAATGATGCAAAAATTGCTCATGAGAACGTGTCAACAGAGACATGGATATTTTTGAGCTTCCCAAAAGATGTATATTTTGTGACATCAGCTTGCCACAGCTGGAGGCTTTGCAATCCTCTCTGATTGACTGCTCCTGTGGATGCAGGTGGCTGCACAAGCTGACAGCCTGGGCAAGCATTAATGATTTCCCTCACCTGGCTTTTTGAGATGCAAAAGGATTCCATCAATGCCTCTGCATTTTGATGAAAAAATGCATGATTCAACCTTGCTTGCTCAAAAATATCTGGTAAGGTCTGTGAAATTGGCATGGTTAACTTGTCTGCCAGGGCATTCCCTTCTGCTAAAAATCCTGGGAGGGATGAGTGTGCTCTAATGTGAGTGATGAAATATTTGTGTTCCTTGTTTTCCAGCAGTGTTTTCATACATGATAAGTATGAATATAAGATGTCATTGCTTGTTTCTTTCAAAAGTGAACCTTCCAATTGTTTGACCACATTCGCAACATATGCTGAATCTGTGATCAGATTGAGAGGTTGCTGGAACAATTGAAAGACCCTGACCACTGCTGCCAATTCCACAATTTGTGGTGAACCTTGGACTATTTTTATGTCTGAATTCCATTCTCCTGTGATTGAATTGTGCCACGTGATTACTGATTTGTGAGTTTTTCCTGAACCATCAGTGAATACTGTTATCCCATCCAATGGTTCCTCACTTACTCTCAGTTTTTCCCTGTAACAAATTTTTGGTTTCAATAATCTGTGACCTGGAAAATGAATAGTGCAAACACCTGGAAAGCCTAACAATGCAATTAACAAATCTTTTGATTTTAGCATTGTCCAGTCAGAATAATCTTTTTTCAGTGGTAAATAGATTGTGGAAAAATCCCTGCCTGACATTGTCAGCAACCTTGTTCTCCCTTTTATGATAATTTGTGCTGCCATCTCCAGATCCGTGAGAATCGTCTTTGGAGACCCGTAAGACAAAAAAATCCACTCTATGATTAAGAGAGGGTCTCTTTGAGACAAATCCCACTGAAAATCAGACCATGAAATTGTACTTTTTCCCCCAGCACTGACAATTGGAAGGGCAGTGATTCTACAAAACAATGTGCCTGTTTCTGTTGAATGACCTCTGTAACTTTCTCGAGTTCCTTTTGCACTTTAGGTGTGAGAGTTCTGGGAGATCTGATGTCACTGTCCCCTCTCAAATAATCAAGCAATGATGGAATATCATCATTTGTGATTCCCAAAATTGGTCTCATCCAGTTGATTTCTCCTAGAAGCTGTTGCAAGTCATGCAAATTGCTGACTTTGGAGCTGACTTCCATCTTCTGTGGTCTTCTTGTTCACTCGGAGATTTTCCACCCGAGCTATTTCCATGGTGCAATCTCCTGAATCTTGGAAACACTGATTTCCAGTCCTGCCCTCTGCACTTCTGCAATCACACAGTCATGAGCTTCTTGCAGCTCCTGTTGTGTTGGTGCTGCAATGAGCAAATCATCCATGTAATGAATGATTTTTACCTTCAGGTATTTCTTCCGAGCTGGAAACAAAGCTCATGCCACGTACCATTGAGAGATAGTTGGCGAGTTTTTCAGGCCCTGTGGAAGAACCACCCAATGGTACCTTTGCAGAGGCTCCTCCCTGTTGATGCTTGGGATGGAGAAAGCAAGTCGAGGAGTATCATCTGGATGAAGTGGAATGCTGAAGAAACAGTCTTTGAGATCAATGATCACAAGTGGCAAATCTCTGGGAATCATTGATCTTCCTGAGGTCATGCAGCAGTCTCCATGAGCCTGCAGTTTTCTTCCGGATGACGAACACTGGAGAATTCCATGGACTGTTTGTTGGCTTGATATGTCCCTTTTGCAGCTGTTCTTGGACCAGGCTCTTCAGAGCACTCAATTTCTTTCGTTCAAGAGGCCACTGATCCACCCAGACAGGATCATCTATTTTCCAGGTTAACTTCTGTTGGGAATTTAGCTGACTAGAGACTGGAAAAGTACAAGGCTGTGGCTAATTCCAAGTCCTGCACCTGCAAGATAGCGTGTCCTTGGGCCTAGCTGGGTACGATAACAAGTAGACAGAGAGACATGGGAAATAGGGAATGTAGGCCCAAAGGAATGAGGAAGAGTTGATGGTATAGTTTAACCAATAGATCGCTTGGCTTACAGAATATTCATAAGCTTATTATTTGCTGTATAAGTGTCTGATGTTCTCTTCAATAAATGGAACTTGCTGTTGACTCATATTGAGTGCCCAAGTCTCCCCTCACCGACAAATGGCTCAACCCCGACAAAGGCCTCATTCTGCAATAAACTTCAGAGTGGTGAGTGCCACAGTGACCCCCACTAAAAATCCACTTCTAATTTCATGCCCCATTGTGCTAAAAGGTCCCTTCCCCATACAGTGATGGGCTTTTGCACAACAAAAGGATGCATGATGGCTGTTTTTTCTCCTGGTCCTGTGACAACAACTGCGTTCTCACTCTGCAGACATAGGGAACTCCCCCCTATGCCTGTGAGAGAACCCAAGGGAGCAACCAACTTCCATTCTCGGAGCAAAAGACATATGATATGACTGTGACATCGGCCCCCGTGTCAAGCATCCCTCTGATGGTGATCGACCTTTCGCCACAAGTCAATTGACAAGTGACAGTGGGTCAGTCCCGACCTATATGTTTTATCCAGGAAGCGTGTACTTCCACATGTTCTCCAGAGGGAAAGTCCTCCTGATCAAATACCGGCATGACCTGTTCCACTGCATGTGGTGGCAAAGAGATAGCTTTGGCTACCGGGGTGTTCTCTGGAAAAGTCAGTGGTGGTCAAAGAGCTTTGGCTAGAACTGTCAGCTCTTCATTCTGATTTGCTGAAACGATCAAAGGGTAAATGACAAGTCCAAGGGTACTGCTTCTGTCCTTATCAATTATTAAAAAGTCTTGTCTCTTGGGCGACATTCCAGTGACACCTGTGGGTATCCCTGCGTGGCTTTCATCCATGAAGCACATCAATTTTGAAGCTGCCAGGATGCATTGTGCCCCTGGTGGGAGTAACTCTGGGTCGCTGGGGATTCTGCTGATGGCTTTGCTGAGGAGATCTTCTCGACGTTCCCCGATGACTGTCCTGTTTTTTCTTGTGTCGTCGCCATCACTTGTGTCGACACGCGCTGACGATGGTGCGTGCTCTTCTTTGCGTTTCCCGGATGCGGTAGAGGTTTTCAATCCACATCCGTCTGAGAGCGGCATTCACTTGCGAGGTGTCTTCCTCTCCTGCACCTTGGACAGAGGTCCGATGGCTTTTCAGTCCTTGGCATTTGTGGGCAATTTCTCTTAAAGTGTCCAAATGCCCCACATTTGTAGCATTGTCCTGCAGGGACACTGTTTTTCATATCAAAGTTCGCAAGGGCCTTATCAATCCTTTCATTTATGTGCTTGAAACATTCTGTCCATCCGTTCGTCCATTCGTCCTTCCAGTTGTTGTTCCAGTTTTCCTTGCAGGTCTTGCTTCACGATGGATGCAACATGCTGAGGTGTTCCCACCTTGCTGCACACTTCCACCATCTCTGCCAAAGAGGGTTGTGTGTAGGGCATCGTGCTGATGACTCGCCTGCAATCTGGGTTGGCATTGGCAAAGGCAAGGCTCCTGATGAGGTGTGGTCTTGCTCCCTTATCAGTCACCTGTTGCACCACTGCTTGTGTGAGGCGATCTGTGAATGATGAAAAAGGCTCGGTGGGACCTTGCCTGATGTCCGTGTAGATGGTGTCCTGGACTCCTGCTGGCGCAATCTGTAGGACTGCCCTCCGTGCTGCTTCCTTGATGTCACTCAGCACTTGTCGTGGAAGCTTCACTTCTTGTTGCATTGGATTGTCGTCTGGAGGATCAGATGCCAACTGTGCCACGGTGAGGTTCGCGTTTGGTCCACCCTGATATCTGTCTCTCAGCTCACCGAGAACTCTTCTCCATCTCGTGTCCCACAAGAGATTCTGGGTGTCTGTAAGAATCATTGACACAAGGCATCTAAGATCATAAGGTGTTAGGTCTGTATGTTGAAAGTGCCCTTCAGAAGCTGTTTAAAATATGGAGAACCCAGTCCATTGTCTCTGATGGCCTTGGCTAAATCTTTGACTACTTCATGGTCTATTCTCTCCCATCTTGGGTTCTGGCCCTGTGCATCGTAAGTCACGGGCATTGTGATGTCCCCTGAACCTTGCAATAAGTTTTTTTCTTTCTCTAATTCCTTTCTAATATTTGTCCAATCTACAGCTTGAATTGCCTGTGCTTTGGATACCTGTTTTTCCATGGGTACTTGCATGTACAATTAAGTTGTCTGTGGACGTTGTGGCCATGCTGCAGCCTCTCCCATCTGGGAGCTCACTGATGTTGCTGGAATCCGCATCCCCTGCCAGGCTGAAGCCTTGCCCCTTGAACCTAAATTAGGAACAGGGATTTGAAATTCCTGTGCTGACTTGCCCAAAGCTGTGCCCAAATACTGCAAAAGAACTTTGGCGACATTCTTTGGTATGGTGACCATTGGCCCCTGGCGGGATGAGCCAGTGGTTGCCGTTGCTGAAAGCATCCAGGCTGGAACACCCTCTGAAGCAGTACTACATACTGTGTCATCCTGTTGCTGTGGTTCAGCAGGTGTGCTGAGCCTCATGACGTTCCGGAGCTGATGGAAGCTCTGTTCGCTGTGTCAAAGCTGTCTTCTTTGACCTGGCTTTCTTTTTATAAGAAACTGGAAAATAATGTTGCAATGTTTCAGTCCCGCCACTAGGTGGCGATGTGGCTCGACCAACCAGGTCTGGCAGCGTCTCCTGCAATGTGACGGTCCCACCACAAGGTGACGCTGTCGCATGCCCGGTTGGATCTGACATGGCGACCGGCTATAACACTCGTACATTTTCACTAAAGTCCCTTGCTTCTGTTTCTGATGGGTCGTTGACTGCCTCAAGCAATATCTGCTGTATCTCTGACAACTCTCCCATCTGACTTTTTGATCGAGGCTGAAACTGCACGATTTGCTGAGCTTGGTCCTGGGCTGACTGCCGGGGCTTGCTACGTGCCTGTTGCCATGGGACTGGAGAGGGGGTGGTACCCTGGGAAACCTCTGCACCCTGACCACGCCCCATCTCTGTCTGTGCCGTCACGGGTGTGCAGGCATCGCCGCCCCGACCGCGCTTGCCCCGCGCAGGCGCGGTCTCGGGAACGCCCCCCTCCTCCCCGAGACTGACATCCCCGCTGTCCCGGTCCCATTCCGACTCCGATATTTCCTCTCTATCCTGATCCCCTTCGGAATCCTCCTCCTCCTCTGATCCCGTGTCCGCACCCACAACCGACGCGCGCTATCCCTGCTCTGACGGTGCCTGTGACTTGCCGGCAAACCGGGAAAATTTCCCCATTCCGACTTCCGGGTTTTGCGTCATCATCGTGCATCTGCTGCGTTTCTACGCGCTAGCTGCCATGGACCCTGCAGCCGTCCCGGCTGGCTTACTCCCGCTCGACACAGCCGCTGCGACCCGTGAGCTTTCCCCGGGTGACTGCTGCTTGCCTGTCACAACAGTCGCACGGTTTTTTCCCTTCGCGCGTGTTTTTTGCACCATTTCGCCTGAAACCGCCGCTGCCGTCGGCACCGTGCACGCGCGAACCTCCGCAGTTCCTGAACCTCCCACCGCCTCCATTGCCCCCCCGGTCGTCCCCGCCGCCGCCCCAGAATGCCGCTGGCTGCCTGGTGCCGCCGCCACGCAGCTGTGCCCGATGCCAGAGGGCTGTTCCCCCTCCCCCTCAGATCCCGGCGCGGTTTTCTCCCCCGCCGATTTCGCTGCTGTCCCCGCAGTGTGGCTATGTTTTGGCTTTGGCAAATCAGGAGGACACGCCTCAAAGAAGACAAAGTCTGTGAAAAATGCATGTATTTTATGATTGGCTTTTCGCAAATATTAAAATGAATATTATATGTGTTGTGTTAGAAAATAATGCTGTATTAATTTTCTTAAGTACTGTGTTAAATATAGTTTTAGGTTATAAAAATTGTTAAAATAGAAATGATGCTATGTAGGATGCTTTGTTTAACAGAAAGGGCTTGCAGCGAGATAGCAGCCACAGAACACCTAAATCTTTCAGGGAAAGGAATTTATTAGAAAAAAAAAAATCCCTAGCATAGTTCTTATTTTAGCTACAAAAGTTACTTTCTAATTACAAGACTACATCTATTTAAAATGTTAATACAGCACTACTAATCAATTCATCAAAATACATATTCACCACCACTAATCAATACATCGAAAAACATATTCACCACCACTAATCAATACATCAAAATACATATTGTAAATATCTGCGCAGAGCCATATAGTATGCACTTTTCACAATCCTCCCTCTGTCTTTTGATGATTATTTTGGCTCAAGCAGTATTTACGGCTTTCGAGCCTTCATCAGCCGCTCATTTTCTTCACAAATCTGTCTTGCTTCTCTGAAGGGGTCTGCTGTATTAATTTGTTTCTTTAAGACCATAATCCGTTGTGCTGGTTTTGTTGAAGCCAACTTTTGGTCCATGGGCATGGTCACTAATTGCATGCCTTGTACCACACTGGTGATGAGTCGAATGAAACAGGGGATCAAACAAGGAAGAAATATCAGACCAGTTGTAGCGCACAAAAGGAAGAAGCCTAATTTTTTCCACCATTCTATTCCTAACACGTTATCCCACCAGCTAGTATTTAACATCGACTCCCATTTTTGAACCGGCACATGGGCGATCTTTCTGATATCACTGACTATATCCAAGACAGCATCTCCATTATCATCTATTTTTAAGCAACAATCCGATGTATTAAATTTCCCACAAACACCCCCTTCTTCAGCCAATAGATAGTCTAAGGCCAACCTATTCTGATACACAGCCGCTCTCATTTGGGTTTGTTGCCTTGATATTAATTCTACTGCCCTACCAGTTTTATTCGTTATTATTTCTACAGTGGCCTGGAGTCTTATAATACGATTTAGCATATAAATTGGGGTCCGATACCCCCAGCTTCCATCTTGTGCCCAGGTGGCTTGCCCATATGTCTCTAATATGCGTTCAGGGGGCCAGTCTTCATCTCCCCATTTTTGGAATCCTCCAATCAAATCTCTTTTGTTCCTTTTTAGATTCTCATAAATTGGTATCCCTAACTGATCCCCATCAGGTCCTGGCAAGAGAAAAAATCCTGGCTGTATGATTCCCTGAGTGCAGCTCCCTTTCCACTGAGAGGGAAGTTTTGGGTATGCCCTTTTTCCGCATATCCAAAATAAGCCATCTGGTGCTTTCCAGTAGTCAAATCTTTGCTGATCTATATTTTCCCAAAATTTGGAAATTTCTGGGATGCCAGAATACAGGTTTTTCCCTGTATCATTGCATTGAAAAAGCCCAACTTTATTATCATACTTACAACTCCCTTTCTTTCTTTCTTTCTGCGTCCAGTACATAGTTGGTTTTTCTTGTACCCACCATACAGAAGTTCTGTTACTAACCTTGTATCTTTTGCAGGGAGTTTTTCCTACTTCATGAATGAACCTTTTCCCAGTGCGCCAGAGACATTCCTCCCCGATGACTGTTGAACTCAAAATCCACCCCTCCGGTCAATCCTCCCCACTTATACTTGTTTGGTTCCACTTAAGGAGCTCAATTGGGCCTAGGCTGCTGCCCTTCCCAGGCCATTCTTCTGACATTAAAGCCCCTCCACAGACCCAACAATTGGTTATATTAAGTTCTCTGCTTATCCTTTCCCCCAATTCCACAAACTGATTTTTACACATTCTTGAAATATCTATTTCTTTTTCCAATTGCTGCTCAAGTTTCCTATATAAATCATCAATTGAGATTGGCACAGGTTTATGTGGTTTTACCAGCTTAGTATTCGTGCTTATCAATTGCTCTTTTACTGAATCTTGTGCTTTGTTTCCAATCATGTAGGTGAAACAAACCCATTTCTCCCCTTTTGGACATTGTCTTCCCATTCTGTTACCACTTGTTCCTAAGTTCTCCACAATCCAGTACTTTTTCCCATTGTGCATGCACTTGCCTAACTTGGATGGGCTATAACAGTGACTGTCAACATGAGAGTGAGAAATACAAAAGGAACCTCGGTGTCTTTCCATATATAGCTTACGGTAACACCTGTAGCATGGTCTTGTTGATATCCCAAAAGGGAAAAAACAAAAAATGAGTGACATAAAAAGGAATAACAGAGGTCCAGTATGGCTTATACTCCCACCTCCCATGCCTATGGGGTTGCAATCCACAGCAGGTGTATTTGATCTTCTTGGTGGCGAATACAGAGGCCAATCTGGTCTTGCCCTCTATCTCCTTGTCACTTTCTCTTAGCTAGTTTCCAGGCAAATCGCTTTTGACACTCTTTCACTGTAGTTCCCCACTGTTCCTCAGGTATCTCCCATACAACAGGCACTAATAATTCCCATCCACACAACAAACTTATTATCTCCGTTCCCTCAAGTTCCCCCTGGACAGGAGATCAGTTTAGCACTTGGCACTTTCTGCAATGAGAGCGTCCGTTATGCGAACTACAATACCAATTCTTCCCACAACTTGCACATTTATATTTAACTCAACTAGCATGTCCGGTATTTGGGTGAATCAAACAGGATATTTGGGATGGCACTGATGGAAGTTGCAACTCCTCCTCCTCTTTGTATAAGTCACAGGCTAAGGCCTGAACACTGGAGTCCTCTGTTCGAAACAGTCCTGATCCTCCTGTTTGGACTGGAAGTATTCCTCCCCAGGGAGAGTACCGGAGACGTCTCAAAGCTTGTCCTGACAGTACTTGAAACCAATGATATAAGCTCAGTCTTATTTCCCAGTTAGGTGTGATCCCGTATATATTTCGTAGATCATTTGGGTCTTCCCAGTTCATTGCCACCCATTCCCCGTTTAAAGGTCAGTTTTGTATCACCCGGTTCAGATGTTATGGTCCATTCCTTAGGTTCTTCCGCAGCTCCCTTGATTCTCCTGGCATGGATCCACCCTCGTTCCTTGGTCCGGACCGCAGCCTCGGTTGTCAGCAATATCTGAAAAGGACCTTCCCATTGTGGAGTTAAAGATTGTTCCTTCCATGTTTTTACTAACACCCACTCCCCTGGATGAACATTATGGATTTTAAAATCTAAAGGTGTGGTTTGGGGGATTATTCCTTTTAGCCGTAAATTTTTGAGAGTTTTAGCAATAGTGTTAACATATCCTCTGACTCTCATTTCCTCCACCTCATAGGCAGCATTTTCATGTTGGGTGGTTAGAAAGGGTAACCCAAACATCATTTCATAAGGGGACACTCCCAGATCTGACCTGGGTTGTGTTCAGATCCTTAATAAGGCTAAAGGTAGGCACTGTACCCATGACATTCAGGTCTCAATCATCAATTTAGTCAAAGTTCTCTTTAAAGTCTGGTTCATCCTTTCTACACGGCCAGAACTCTGTGGATGCCATGGGGTATGTAACTCCCATTTTATCCTCAAGGCATGAATTATTTTTTGTAACACCTTTGACGTAAAATGCGTTCCTCTGTCTCAGTCTATCCTATTAACCATTCCATATCTGGGAATTATCTGTTCCAAAAGGGTTTTACTTACCACGTTGGCTGTGGCTTTGGCAGTAGGAACTGCCTCCACCCAATGAGTTAAATGGTCTGTCATTACTAACAAATACCTCCATCTTTGCACTTGAGGGAGTTCAGTGAAATCTATTTGGATACTTTGAAATGGTCGAAGAGCTAACTCACGACCTCCTAATGTAGTTTTTCTCATTACCTTTTTATTGATCTTCTGACAAATTATACATCTTTCAGTTACTTGTTTTGCTATCCCAAAAATCCCAATGCACCCATAGTTCCTTAAAAAATGATCACACAAGGCCTGAGTACCCCAATGGGTTTTCTGATGCATGTCCTCTAATATCTTCCTAGTAATCATTTTAATAAGTAATTGTCTTCCGTCAGGGAGTTTCCAGTTCCCTGATTCATCTTGTTCACCTCCAATCTTGTTTAATTCTTTTTTCTCTGCTTCACTAAACGTTGGAATTTCTAATTTTTCCTCATATGGAGTTAATGTTAACATAATTATTTCAGTTCCATTTTCTGCTGCATCCCTAGCTTCCTGATCCACCAAATTATTTCCTCTTATTTCTGGGGTCACTCCCTTCTGGTGTCCCTTAATGTGTACTATAGCTATCTCTTCAGGTAATTTTAGTGCCTCTAGAACCTCTAAAATGAGCCCCTCATGTACTAATAATTTTCCTCTTGAATTAAGTAATCCTCTTTCTTCCCAAATTTTCCTAAAGGTATGTACTACTCCAAAGGCACACCTTGAATCCGTATATATAGTTCCTTTCTTGTGTGCTAAAGATTCCAGTGCTCTTTTCAGAGCATATAATTCACAGGTTTGAGCTGACCAGCTTGAAGGTAATTTTCCCTTTTCAATAGTTTGCATGTTTTTCCCATTAACTACTGCATACCCTGACATTCTCTTTCCTTGTAAGCATCTGGAAGACCCATCTACATAAATTATTTCCCATTCTAAAAGAGCCTGCTCTTCCAGATCTTCTCGAACCTTTGTTTGGCATTCAATGATTTCTAGACAATTGTGTATTAGGTTGTCTGCCAGCTCCCCATATAGGAATTGAGCTGGATTTAAACTTCTGTTTACTTCTAATGTCAGGTCATCACTGTCTATTAGGATTGCTTCATATTTTAACATCCTGGAGTCTGTCAACCATTTTTCAGCCTTCTGATTTAACACATTCCTAACTGCATGAGGTGTGCACACAGTTAGTTTACCTCCAAAAGTAAGCTTACGACTTTCTTCTACCAGGATTGCAGTAGCTGCTACAGCCTGAAGACATACTGGCCAGCGGTGGCTCACTGGGTCCAACATTTTTGTTAAATAAGCTACTGGTCTCTTTACTCCTCCCCACTCCTGAGCCAGAACTCCATGAGCTACCCCCTTTTCTACATTCACGTACAGATGAAAAGGTTTTTCTACTGAGGGTAAGCTTAAAGCTGGGATTGAGGCCAGCTTTGACTTCAGTTCTCCTAATTTAACATCATCTTCCTTAGTCCATTTGATATCATCCCCCTCTGTCAATTTCTCATACAAAAATTTGACTTCCTGTGTGTATCCCCCAATCCATAACCTACAGTATCCCTGTAATCCCAGTAGCTTTCTGATTTCTCTCTTTGTAGAAGGAGGGGGAAGGGATAAAATCCCTGCGATTCTTTCTGGGTTGAGTTTCCGACTGCCCTTACTGATTAAATGTCCAAGATATTTTTCCTCTGGTTCTACAAATTGCAACTTCCCTTTCCATACCCTTAATCCTTTTTCCCCGAGAAAATTTAAAAGTCATATAGTAGCATCTCTCACTTCAACTTCAGCTTCCCCAGATAGTAAAAGATCATCCACGTATTGGATAATTTGTATTCCAGGAGGAGTAGGGAAATCTTGTAATTCTGTTTCTAAAGCTTGCCCAAATTAGTTTGGGGATTCAGTAAATCCCTGTGGTAATTTTGTCCATCGTAATTGCTGCTTCCTCACAGTTTTCGGATCCTCCCACTCGAAGGCAAAAATATCTCGGCTCTTCTCAGCCAAGGGGCAAGCCCAAAATGCATCCTTAAGATCTACCACACTAAACCACTGTTGCTGGGGTGAGACTTTACTTAAAAGAGTATACGGATTTGGTACCACTGGGTAGCGAGTTCGGGTTCTTTTATTAACCTCCCTTAAATCTTGTAGTAGTCTATAACTCCCATCAGACTTCTTTACTGGGAGGATAGGGGTATTGTGAGGAGACATACAAGGTTCTAATGTCCCATCCTTTATTAGTCCTTCTATTACTGGCTTCAAACCTTCCCGTCCTTCTAAAGATACAGGATACTGACGTACACGTATATGACAATCTTCTCTCTCAATTGTAACCCTTATGGGGTCGATATTTAATCCTCCCCTATTTCCTTCCTCAGCCCAAACTTCCTCGTTGATTTTCTCTTCATCCTCTTGGCCTAATTTTAAAACTCTAGCTGTCATTTTCCCATCTTCTGGGATAACCCTTATTCCTAAATGCACTTGTTAGTCCCTCCCCAATAAATTGCTACCTGCTGCTGGGACCAGTAAAACATCTCCCATCCAAATTTTAGTTTCCCCCTCAATTACCACGTCTTTAATGACTGGAACCATAAAATTTTCACCTTTTGCCCCTGTTACTTTTGCCGTTTGTTTACTCACACTAAATCCTTTTGGAACATCTAGAAGGCAGGTTCTTTCTGCCCCTGTGTCTACAACAAATTCCAACTCTTCTTCTTGGGGACCTACTTTTAAAGTTATCACAGGCTCCAGGTGGTATTTGTCCCCTAAAAAATAGAGCCTATGACATCCCTATTCCTCCTCGG
Source organism: Melospiza georgiana (assembly GCF_028018845.1). NCBI lineage: Eukaryota > Metazoa > Chordata > Aves > Passeriformes > Passerellidae > Melospiza > Melospiza georgiana. The sequence continues at coordinate 7,980,718 of NC_080464.1, read as the reverse complement.
TGTCTATTTCTTTAAAGATTTTCAAATCTTGCGCCTTCTTAGTACAATATTTTTTATAATGCTCTCTGCCCCCACAATAATGACAGACAATTCCGGGATGCTCCTGAAACCTGGTTTGTATTGGGGTTCTATTCCTTTCCCTTCCCCTGTCTTGTTGCCTTCTGATATAAGGCAAAGCAACCTGGTTTCGAGGAGCAGCATGGCGACCCAAACTCACCAGGGTCGCTCGGGCCAAAGAGCACGCAGATACCAATGTGGCAGATGGTCAAAGGCCTTTATTGTCTCATCTCGTGGGGTTTTATAGTCTAAGGGGCTTCTCTACGTCAGAGGGGGTCTGCAGTACTATCTATGGTTAGTAAGGAGTGGAAAGTTACCAGCATTACTATCGTTAGGGGGGCTATATTCCTAGTTACATTCCTAGGGTGATCTCTTATCTCAGGGGATTAGGGGAAAAGGAATCCTGCTGCTTTCCGTCACATCGCATGATCTTCCGATTGCCTGTCCCTATCTACCACATCTCCCCCCCCACCTTTTTCACAAATGAATGAGGTAGTCATATACATAGGCACTGAAATGAGGTATAAGGTTGTAATTCGACAAGGGAAAGGGGTTTGGTAAACCTGAGTAAGTTTTTGCCAGGCAAGTTTAGAAAATCTTGTGACTGGCAGTGTCCCCTGGTTGAATTCACAGCATTTGTTGCCGGCCTATGAACAGGATGTTAGCCCGTTCTAGGCGGGTCTGAACGAATGAGACTAGCTTGTTCAGCAGGCATGGTCCGAAGGTAACAGCTAAAAGCAGCATTGCCAATGGACCTATTAGGGTAGAAATTAGGGTGGTTAGCCATGGTGATTGATTGAACCAGAACTCGAACCAACCCTGTTGGGCTTCCCTGTCTTTCTGTCTTTGAGCCAGTCTGTTTCGGAGTTCCGCCATGGAGTCTCTAACGACTCCCGTGTGGTCTGCGTAGAAGCAGCACACCTCTTTCAAGGCGGCACACAGGCCTCCTTGCTGCATGA